>NW_021940604.1:31043164-31469010 GCF_001715985.3 Manacus vitellinus
TGGCTGTCACGGAGGAAGCTGAGTGTGAAATCGTGCCTCTCCTTTTGTGGAGCGGGCTATTTTGGTCATGCAGCGGGGTGTCTTGCTTAAATCGCTTCAGTTGCCGTGAGATCATTGTGCCCTTGTTGGCGAAGCCCCGGAGACTCCGGAGTAAACCCTGGGTTTCAGTCTTTAATAATAAACGTGAGACAGGGGCGACATCTGATTAGAAATACTCCTTAGGATGTTGGAAAGATTGGGAAATTACAGCGTTGCTGTTTGCTCTAGTTGAAGCCATGTCAGGGTTTTCCTGATGAAAGCCTGTTTTCAGAGACTTTGGAACTGTCACTAAACTTGTGCATATTTTAATTTTGTGTTCTGAGACTCGAGCTGGAAACAAGTCGGAATTTTTATGAGCTGGGAATTGTCTGAGATTCTGCCGTAGCTGGTGGAATGCTCTGTAGTTTGAGGAGGGTGGTGATGCTTGGGTAAATTGACTTTTTCAGGTATGTAAATACTGGAACTTGAGATAATTGAGTTTGATGAGATGGATAGACTAAAATGATAAGGTGGTGTGTTACACTGTTGCCACAACAGCCTTGTAGACAACAGCTTTAAACTGCTGTTCTAGGAGCCTTACATCTGACAAATAGAAATAAAATTCCACTTTAGATGTGGGCTTGCGCTTTTAAAAGCCTGTGTTGCCTTTTGTATCCACCCGTCTGCCCCCTGTCACTGAGATCTGGGCAGTTGTGTGGCAAAATGGATCGGTGTTGTACTTGCCTGTGGTGTACTGAACCTGTGCTTTCAGCAACGTTTTTCACATTTGACCCTCTAGCTTCAAAGGCTGTTCTGAAGGTGTTCTGCAAGGAATGGAAGGAAGCCGTGACTAATTGGAAAAGCAGAGAACTGAAAAATCAGGATCATAGGTCTAGTTTTCTTGTTACTTTCCTCTATAACACTGAACGAGCCATGCAAACATGTACGCCTGTACAGTGAGCTGTCAAGTGGGCAAGAAAGGTCACTAGTGATTTTGGAAGTAGGGTGGTTGTCAAGATATTTAATAATCTTTTGCAAAAATGCTCTACAGAAGCAGAGTGTGCATTTCTGGGCAACTCTGGGCAAGTCTGGTGTGTGACTTGTGGTTAAACAACTAATTTTTTAAAAAACTTTTAGCACTGTGAAGTGGATGGGGAAGATGCGCACAGCAAATACATGACTAATGCATATGCTGACAGATCCCAAGTTGATAATCAACAGCAGTTGTTTATACCCGGGTATCTCACGCTGAGAATCAGTGCTAGGACAGGTATTCCTAGTCCTTCTCTGACTCAGAGGCACATCTGGAACATCTGTTGGTGATAATGTGCACGCTGGCAGAATGCGCTACTAATGAAGGGGAGGAAGGCATCCCACCTACCTTCTTTACAGCAAGAAAACATTGACTGTTCACTCTTCTGTGCTGGGCAGCAAGGAAAGTTACGGATAAAACCTGAGTTACTAGCTGAGGATAACTGTTCAAATCACAATAGATACCATTGATGTAATGCTCCTAATATGAGGAGATTTTCGTAAATCTTTGACATTGTAAAAGGCTTCAGATACTCATTGAAATAATAAAATCTCTATATATTAATCTTACATATCTCTTTCTGTATGTTCATAATAAATGACAAAGAGAGCCAAAAATAAAATCCTGTGTAGATGATGTGTAGTGTGAATATGTGACAGAAGTTGCTTGCCTTTGCTTATTTCAAAACTTTCATTGCTTGATTTTCTGTTCTGAAGTGCAATAGCAATTTTTCTTAATGAGGCTGCAGTATGATTGCCAATTACTTATTTTCCTCAAAAGGTGTAATGAAAAATTCAGCCTTTTTTTTTTTTTTAAGAAGAATAGAAATAGATATTTTCTCATTGTGTGCCTGTGACATTCTTTTTGGATAAGACTTCGCATATGCACAGATAAGGAGGAAACCTCTTAGAGTGTAGCTAAGAAACGTTTATGGCACTAAGCTGAAAAATGAGGTGTGTAACATGACTATATGCAAAGTAATCATTTTGGTACTAATGACATTCTTATGTAATAAATGTTTGGTGAAATTGAATAGCATTTATTGTGTGATGTGAACAGAGTCTCTTGTAGTTTTAATTTAGGTGGTATGAACATGGTTTATATATTCAAATCAAAATGTATGTGCCTTTTCACTTAAAGGAATGCTCTCTGAATGGCTTCTTAGTTTACACTAAGAACATACCTGTAGTGTTGAGAAGATCTGACTTTGATTTGAAGGCATGCATGCTTAAGTCTTTCACCTCTGTCTCAATTTCCAGCTCAACTCATTTTGCGTGTGATGGTTGTATATTAATGGTTTCTGAGTTGAACTGTTAGGGGAAATATACCAATCATTCTGTTGCTGGGATGAAGAAAATTCAGATTTAAACTTCACACTTTCTCCAAGTCCAAGTTAGTCCTCCTGCTTTCAATGTTCCTTCTGACTATAGATGCTGTAAGAGAATGTGTAAGAGTGTTGTTCTGATATTGCAGTTCTTTACTGATATTTCAGTTGGTGTCTAAATGATTTTATTGTAGTAGATGAACAGGCAGTAGAGTAACTCTAACTCCCTCAGGTTTCCCAGAACAGTGTTCAAACTACTCATTTAGGCTTTTACAAAAAATGGTCATCCCTTTAAATTCAGCCAAAAGATACTAACCTTGACAGCTGTCTGAACATTACGCATTCATTTGTAGCTTGCATCAAGAAGATTTAAAATGTATGAATATTGCCAGCTGAGTTGCAATGTGCTCATCTTGCTTTTTAGATAGGCAGAACCATCTTTGTAGTGGATTGAAAAGAGCATGGACTATGAATTACAATTCTAAAGCATAGAAGCAGGGAATGTATACAAATGCCTCTATGGCCAGTGATGGGCTCGCAGCTCCTGAGTTACTAGAACTAACGATAAAACAGCAACCACAGGTTCAGAACAGGTAAATAAAAAGGAATGAGGGATTAAGTTCGGGAAAACCCCTATACTAAAAGTTTACATGTATGGCAGAAACTGTACAAAGAAAACTTTGATCTGTCAAAAATCGGGCTCACAAGACTCCTCTGCTTGATTGTATTGATCTTCATGCAGAAGAAGCCACAGCAACAACCTGAAGAACACCAGCTGCGCTGCACTGGCATCTCAGCAGATCAATAGATGTGTCCCTGTTTGGCTTGAAAAAGGTTGTCTCTAAAAGCTCCTACTGCGGTGGGGGCTGAACAGCAGCTCCTGCGTGCGTGAGGGGGCTGCCAGGTATGCAACCCCTCTGTGCATAAGCCCTCAGCCTTCCCCCCTTTGCTGTTTACACCTGCTGAGGTAAACCTGCCCCCAGAGCCAGCTGGGACACTCCAGAATCAGTGCCTCAAAGGAAACGGAGGAGAAGGTGGTGGTGGCTGCAGGGGCAAGAGTCATAGGGAGCTGAGCTATGCCTTTTTCTTCTTTTAAATTTGAAAGGTGACCTGAAAGGGTCAGATTCTCCCAGATTTATTCCTAAGACTTATTATTTGCATACAACTTTCACTGCTATGGTATCAACTGAGGATGTCTAAAAAGCTATTAGGATCGAAAAATATGGGAATTTCCAGTTTATCTGTAGTAGGAGTTGAAATAGAAGCCTGAAGGGTTTTTTGTTTTGTTTTGCTCCTGTGCTTTGAAAACCCTCAGCCGGGCTGTGATGGGTAGATGGGTTTTGGCGCACAGGTTCAAACGGAGTCTCCCCGCCAAGAAAAACAGGAACTGTTTGCTGCCTGTCACCACACAGGGCTTCTGGGCTGTGGAGCAGCAATTTCGTTTTTTGAAAAGAGGAAAAGCAGCTTAAATAAACAAATAAAATAGACTTAATCTCAGGTACTTACTATAGCTGACATCCACTGAGGTTTGGTTTGGTTTGGTTTGGTTTGGTTTTTTTAATTTTTTTTTATTGGAGATTGCTTTAAAATTTAAACCTGAACTAGGAAAACAGGAACTGTAGGTGTGGAGGTGTTCCTTCACCCCGATTTGCATGCAACCTGTTTTTTATTTAGCGGGTAGGTGTGTTCGGTGTATGTGAGAGCAATTGAACATGTCAGCAGTTTCCTATGAGCTGCTCTTGCTGACTCACGTGTCTGGTGCAGCTTGGAGCTACCCTGGCTATAAACTATCCACAATAGGAGGCGCGGGCGGAGAGACCGTCAGTGCCGAACCGCTGTTCAAAGGTTATTTTCAGTTCTTCGGTCACTGCTTTGCTGTGGTTTTCTTCCCCAGTAACGTCAAAATACACTGTCATTTTGCTAGGCTGCTATTCCTCTAGGTGGATAGGGTTGTGTTCGAAGCGCATCTAGATTCTATGGGTGTTCAGCAGACTAAACCTCTGGGGTTTATTTTTCGTTTGTTTTTTGGGGTTTTGTTTTGTTTGGGGTTTTTTGTGTTTTGGGGGTTTTTTTGTGGTTGGTTGGTTTGTTTGTTTTTTGGTGAATGGGATGTTATCAAAAAAATCCCCTGGAGTATTGTTCCAAATTTGGATATGGCAAGTCTAGCCTATGAGCTGTATTTACCTTTTCCAAAAACAAGCTGTAGAGTCTCCTACCCTCCACCCCTTTTTTTGATAGAAATCTTTTTTAAAGCCAGCAAGGAGTTCTGATTAAACTTTGAAAAACCTGGGTTTAACTATTCTTAATTTTCAGAATTTTACTATTTCCTAGTCTGTTTATTGTCTCCTGTGTGGCAATATCACTGACTGCTGAAGGATTCCTTCATCTGCTCACGCTCCTGTACAACTGCTTCTTTATTTACAGACTCTGTTCTGATTACTCATAAGGATCCTAAAACTATAGCTTCTGCTGACTGATGATTTTTAACTGATCTTCTTGTTGTGGGTTTGTTTTTTTTTTCTCTTCCCTCCTTTCTTAGTTGATCACAAAAGCCTTTGCAGAAGTGGAGTGAATTAACCATCTGCAGTTCTGGATTTACTGTCACAGAGTTTAGATTCATAGTTGTCTTTTGTGTATTTTTTCTTGTGGAATGGGATGAAAAATAAGCGATCTTTGAAAGTGTGATAAACAAAATCAGCTGGTATAGAAGAGGGTTTAATTACAAGGTGAGTTCTTGTCACTTGTTTTGTTTTTAGTCAACTACTTTGACCAGTAATGAATAGAAAACCACATTGCGAGCTTTGTAACACATGAAGAAAATGGGTGTTCTTGGTTTCCGCCAATACAAATGACTCATCAGTATCAGTAGGGTTTCTACTTCTAATAATAAAACTGTGAAAGACCTTTAAAACATGTGGTTTTGGCCCCTACTCTTAGTGAAAGGTTGGAAAATATTACTTTGGGAATTTTTTTTTTAGACTTATGGAAGATTTAGTGATTTTCTTTGCAACAGTGAAAGATCTTATGCCCTCCAAAGGAAACCTACATTTGGACCACTCCTTACAGTGCTAAAATCTTCCCGTCTCCTGTCTCCTCCTCAGTGTTTTGCATTTCAGTGCGGAGTATTGCCAATCCTTAGCCTCCGTGTCAGAGATACGCATCAGGAAAATATAATCTATTTGTGTCAAGTGGGGGAAGACTTGACACACTACCTCATCTTGCCGAGCTGCTGTTCTCCATCTCTTTTCCAATCTGGTAAAGAAGGGGACAGTAAGACTGCCAAGTGACCTGTATTGTTTGAGCTGGGATCAGAGGATCTGGAGGGGAAAGTAAGCAGAAAATAGGAGTTGAAGAATAAATGACAACTGTAAGATGTGTCTGTCGCTTCCTGGAAGGAAACGCCTTCCAGTACTGAAAGTGATACTGAAAAAAGGGCAAATCAGAAAGTGATCTATTAAATTCTTCTATTTCTCTCTCTCCCCATTTTGAAAGGTTATAGTTTTCAAATCCTTTTAACTGTTTACCTATGAGGATGAAATATTTTTGTAAAGATTCTGCCCTATGTTCAGTGCAGTAAAGCAACCCTTAGAACATACTGCTTTTTGTTTGAAACTGCGCCTTGTAGAATGCAAGGTTATCTTGTGTTCATGTAAGCAGAGCATGGTCTTCATGCTGTTATAGTATATCAGATTTTAATTCTTTTATTCAAGGTATTGTACTTTTAGCGGTAGTCCAATCAGTGTCTCCTGATCTGCCGCATTAATATTTAGTGTTGTTATATGTTTTCAAGTTGCCTGTGATATAAGATTTAAAGAGTATAAATGAGTATAAATTTTCACCCTCATAGAGTGAAAATTCCAACATTTATGAAACCTCCATGTTTATTTTCTCTGTTGCTGCAATATTTATACTAGTAAGTTATTCCTTATAAGGATGGGATGATTCTTTGACTCTTCTTATTCTATTTTAAAAGCAGAGTGTGCTTTTTACCAAAGCCATTCTGGGGCAGATCCTCAGAATATCTGGACCTATCCCAGCTCCCTCATTGTCAGGGGGCATCGTGTACCACTAAATATTTAAATATATTTATGTAGTTAATTTCTGTTGTGCTGAAATGCCTGGAGTGTGTTAGTGAGTTTCTTGTGTAACCAGACTGGGATGGAGAATCTTTGTGTTGTAGCCTCTTACTGGGAGAGACGCCCTAAAAATAGAGGCGCAGAAGCCTGCGGAAATAAAACTTTGAAAAATGTGAAAATCCAGTTGTTTGTTACATGGCAACAATAAGACAGATTTTACTATTTTCAGATCGGTATAGCGGAAAAGGCCAATTTCCAACTTAACGGATTTATTTATGGACAGTTCTTAATGAAGTTCACAGAAGGACTTCAAAATAAGGTGTCAGTGGTCATTCAGAGTTCAGGAGGATGTAGGTTCAGTGCTCTGATTTCACCTTGTCTTCAGAAAATCTTGCCATCAGAAGTGTCATGAGGGTTGTTGGATCACAGCAGAGGAATAATGTGTCTAAATCTCGTCCATGGTTTGAGCTCTGCTGACTCAGAAACGGGATTTGTGTCTAAAATCAGTGAAGGCTGGACCTGCAAAGGGCTGCTGACAGTGTGGATACTGAAATTTGAGACTGATTCTGCTCAGCATCTCCTCTCCTTGCCTTTGCTTGCCCTGGCACCTGTCTCACCCCACAGTGGGCCAGCGCCGAGAGCTAAACTGGCAGGAAATTTTTCACTGTATGTGTAGGGTTAGTTTTGTGCATGTTAAGTTTACTGTAGAGTCTGTCAAGGACCTGGGTAATGGATCAAATTAAATCAAAACTTGTTAAAATATCTGGAGCTGACCCAGGGACATATGATCCCCAAAGCACACTGACCATCACAGCATCATGCCTCTTCTGAAGGTTGCTCTTCTCTTGCTTTAGTGATGTGGCAGCTCTGCAGGAAACCATTAGCAGCCTGTGCCCAGCCTAACCTGTAGCTTGGCAGTAGGAGCTTGCTTCCAGGGACATGAGAGGTTTGGGATGTTTAATTTTGGCTTATGTCTGCAACAAACAATTGAAAAGAAGTTAGAGGAAAGCAGAACTCAATCAAATGCCTCTTTGATGTTAACAAAATGCAAAAGTACTATCTTCTGCAAATATTCAAATAACCTGAAAGAGGGTAGGTTTAGATTACGTATTAGGGAGAAGTTATTTACTGTGAGGGTGATGAGACACTGAACAGGTTGCCCAGAGAAACTGTGGATGCGCCGTCCCTGAAAGTGTTCAAGGCCAGGTTGGATGGTTCTTTGAGCAACATGGAAGGTGTCTCTGCTGTGGCAGGGAGGTTGGAACTTGATGATCTTGAAAGTCCTTCCAACCCAAACCATTCTATGATTCTATAACTGTTCTAATTCCCACCTGATTCTGGCTTCTCCTGGTCTGATGCAACCTGGTTGTGTCACCAATCTCCCAGATGTGATGAACTCTTGTGAATTTTAAACCTGTTATATCTGAGGCAATGAGCAGACCTGGTGACTGTGGAGAGTTTTTTGAACCATGTGGCTGCAATCTTAGACCCTCAAGTCTTCTTGCAACCTTTTATCACTCTGGGGATGATGGCAAGCAATGTTGAGTAACAGGTTCAGCAGATGACCTGAGTGACTTCAGTTTACTCAAGTGAGGGAGGGAGTCTAACTTCACCCTTCATAACAAGTGGGTGAAGTTAGGAGGTGGTAACAGCTTGTGCCACTTGGTGAGAACAGGAGGTCTTGCTTGGCCGTGTGCTTGTTGTTCTTTGCTGAGCTGATTCAGCTTTCCAAGCTAGTACCTGTCAATTTACCATTTTCTTAACCCTGGCTAATTTTCCTAGGCAATTTGATGAGTAAGACCGCAGGTCTAAGGAGCAGCAAGGCTAAAGCAGGAAAGACAGGGGAAGCAGTGGGGGTGCAGGTTGCTGAGGGGCAAACCCAAATCCCCTGGAGTTGCTATGCATAGCATCACCCCACGTGGCTGCTGTTGTTTGGGAGAGGGATGGTACTGCTGCCATTTTCCTGTGTGCCTGAGCAGCACTAGGGGTGATTTTCAGTAAAGCTGAGTGCTAGTCATGCATATTAGACAAGCTTTTCACCAGAACCTGACTAGTAAAAATGGAAGTGTCTGCAGGCAAACCTAAATTCTGCTTCAGGTCAATTTCAGGTGTCTACTGTGCCTGAGGTGTTTCTTTGTGTGGAACCTGTACCCTGCAAACATGGCAATTTAACTGAATTTCCAATCTCTTCATTTATTCCTGTAACTTATTAAATGTGTACCAAGGGAAAGTGTGGAGCAGAGTTCTTCTTACAGAAATCCAAATTAAGTGATGGTGTGAAGTAATCATGAGGCGTAAGCTAACCCCAATATAAAACTTGTGGTAAATTATAAAATGTATGCGTAGTTTGTCATGACTGGAAAATCATGGGCAATGCAAATTTAAGCACTCTGCAAGGAAATTTTTTGTTTGTCTTTTCCCCCTTCTTGGTCCTCTTCATTTGTCTTATTATTAGACTAAAAGTAGAGTCAGTGATTCATTCAGTAATCTCTTTCTTGGACAGTTAGTCATCTGCCAATTTGTGTTAACTTTCCACTTTGTTCAGAAAGTGAGTAATGCTTATGTACCAACCAGCAAATTCCAAGCTGAAAAAGCTGTGAGCATCATTCAAATCATCTGCAAACTTTCTCCTAAAAATTTTTACCATTCCATAAGATCAAAGCAAGTAAGGTCTGGCATGCAGTGTGGTACAACTACAGTCCAGTTGTTTTGTCTAGTCCCAGTTATTAAAGCAAAATACAAGGTTACAAATGCAGTGCAGAAGTTCTGTTGTACAGCAACCAGCATGTTTCTTAATCAGTTGTGATACTTCATGTTTTTCTTCGCAACTCCTGCTTTCAAGGGGTAAATATTGCCTCCTTACTTCCCTCCTTCCCTCCCCAGACTGCCATGACTTGCTAATTTCTCGACAAATTGTGACGCTATCAAGACTAATTTAGTGAAAATAGTTTTCAAGGAAAGTAATAATTGGTATTAGCTGCCTGCCGCAGATACTTCTGGTGCCTTTCATGATTAGTTTTGGTGGGAAAAAAATTATTGTGCTGTTGAAGTGTTATCTATGTAGAACTTGAAGCTATAAAGTCTTTCTATAGCAATGGGGTAGATATCTTGATCTCAAGGTGATGCCCATTATTTCTGAAGATGAACACAGTACTTGTTTGAGTCACTTGAGAATTTTTTAGTTACTTTTTTCTTCCTTATGGAAACTGGAGTAGTGTAAAGAGTAGCAAGG
This sequence comes from Manacus vitellinus, assembly GCF_001715985.3. NCBI lineage: Eukaryota > Metazoa > Chordata > Aves > Passeriformes > Pipridae > Manacus > Manacus vitellinus. Next base: position 31,052,848 of record NW_021940604.1, read on the forward strand.
TCAGTAGTGTCACAGGAGAACTTTATAGGACCAAAGTCTTTACAGTCTGCTCTAAAATAACATGAAAGCGCTGACTACCACACTCAGCAGCAAAGGAATTCAAAGTGCAGAAGCGGCTTGAGTGCTGTGGGGAGTATGTGCATAGGTGGGGATAGGCCAAGGTGATGGTGGTAAACATGAATGCCAAAAGCAGCTGGCTTGGTCCCATGCTTTTCCCTGTTCCTTTCGCAGGTGCCTGTTGGCCTCCAATGCAACTTCAGTCCATTTCTTGCAGTGGAGTTGTCCTCTCTGTGTATGATTGTCCTGTAGTGCAGGTGGTTTTAGGATGTCCCTGGTGCCACGGTTCTGTAAACAGGCAATGCAAAAGCTGGCGGAGGGGAAGGAATAGCCTTTAGTTGTGGGGTCTGTAGGCAGCCCGTGGCACCTTCCTGTTGCAGCATGATGGGGCCATAGCAGAGTTCTGTTGTGCTCTGCTTTTGTCTGAATAAGAAAAATGTTATTGGGTCTTGAGGAAAAGGTACAGGAACATCTGTTTTCCCAGACTGGATTCCTAGAATCCAATTCCATTCCCTGTGAATACCCAAAATGTCCTGGTAGCCATGTGCCAGTGAGAATTATGTCTTCTGAAAGGTTTTTCTTCACAGTCTTACTTTGCACATCAGCAAGTTTGGATAGTTTGGTTAAGCGTTGGTCAAACAGCCGCAATGGAGATGCTTATTTGAACACCAGCCTTTGGAATTTGCCCATACTGGTTATCTGCACATTTTCCAGTATCAGCAGTGTTAGTTAATGCACTCCCCCACCGCACATAGGATGTCTGTGCCCACACCAGCATTGCTTTCGGGTTTCTGATTTAAACCTTCAGAGCATTACAAAGAAGGTTGTCTCCTTGCTGGTTGTGGGATTTGAGGGGTGGGGGTGGAGGAGGTGGGCAGGCAGAGAAGAGCAAAGGCTGAGGTTGGTGGTGCAGCTATCAGTTGAGTTCAGTGCACACTGTGCATGTGTGACTCAAGAGATGGCTGATTCACCGCCTGAAGATGGTTTGGGGTTTGTTTTGGTGTTTTGTTTTTTTGCTTCATTTTTGTTTGTTTATTTAAAGAAGTATTCCACCCAGAGGTGAGAACTGGTGCTGTTTTGTTGGACTGTGAGTAAACCAGCACTGCAAAGAATGCCTTTGCTTCCAGCCTTTTGCTCCAGATGTCCATAGGTCAATTCCAGGCAACAGACATCGGGGGAGACGGGCACCTGACTTTCATGGGGCTGTGCAGTGTTTGGGCGATTACTTAAGTGCCAGGTTTGGCACTTCAGGTTGCAGGTCACCTGGTTGGGGCAGAGGAGGCTGCAGGATTTACAGCTGTACTTGGTCTAACACCCTGGCACAGCTGCTTTGTGTGGCTGGCTAGAGACAGTAGGGTGAAGGAGAGATGACCAGGCGCCAGAGAGCTTGTAGGTGTTGAAACCCAGATAAGGGCAGTGTTGACTGTTGCAAAGCTGAAATCATATTCAGGGCATTTTTATCTGAGGAAGTGTATATGTGTATATATATATATATATATTTATTGATTTGATTTTGTGCCCTGTCCACCTTCCATTTGTTACCTCAGTATAAAGTTTAGGATATTCCCAGGAAGATGGGCACCCTAGTGCCATCCTCATGCACAGAGACATGCCCAAGGAGGTGCAGCCAGGCAAGGGTTCTCCCGGGTATTTATAGAGGGGTGTCTCCTGCCCCAACTCGCTCTGCAGGTGTGCTGTGCAGTCGGTTAGAGAAACCACGAGTTGAAGGGTTCACTGGGGTGAAACAGTTTACAAATAGCTTTTCAGTGTTTGTTTTTATTTTTAACTCCCTCCCCACCCGTGGGTCTGTCCTCCAGCGTATTGGCAAAGGTGAAATGGCTCAAAGAGAGAAAATCATCTTTGCAGAATATGCAAAGAACCCCAAGAGTTTCCAGAGGGACGTCGGAAACTGAGTTACTTTCCCTGAATATTTTCTTTTTGCTCCTTTCTTATTTGGTGTTTACAGGGGTAAAACTTTTTCTGCGGTGGCTCGGTGTTTGGTGGGGGAGTCATATGATGGTTTGTTTTTTTTCCTTAAAGGCTGATCACTGATGAAAAGACACTTATAGCAGCATATTTGAAGCTGGTGGAGGCAGGGTGCCCTTCTGGCGCCTGCAAAGAGGGCCCCCAAACCAGATCCTGCTGCCGTGGCACCAGTTCCTGATGTCCCCAGCAGTATGATCCCATGACTGGGCATCTTCTCTCAGGCACTTGGTGTGTGCCCTTTCTGCCTGAATTTTAGCTTATCACAGAGAAGTGATCTCAATCATACTGCCATATCTGAACAAGAGATTTAGACATTTCTCTGTTTTCCTGATCTGTGTTCAATTGCTTATGGAAAATTCTGGTCAAAAGGGTGAAATTTCTTTGCTAGGTGTTTAATCTCAAAACCACAGGTCCCAGTACCCAGGACACACTAGTGGTAATACCACGCTTACAGCCTTTTTCCAGCGCAGCGTAGGTGTGAGTGGTAGGCATGTGTGCGGAGGAGAAAGGGAAAGGGCACGAATGCAGTGGAGGGGGGTCTGTCTTGCTCCTTGGGCTGCTTTTCTGGTTGGTTTTTAAATTAAAAAATGAGAAAGTAAGCCTGGCTTACCCACAGACTAGGTTAATCATCACAGAGAGACCCGATGCTGGTACTCCCATGTATGTATTTTCACACATGTGCTGATGGCTGCATGTATATTTTGTGGCTGGTGCAGCATAGCTGGAAAGTCTGTGGGAGTATATCTGCTTCCTCTGAGGCTGATACAGGTGGTCAGGGAGGGTGGGGGGTGGAGTAGGAGATGCTTGAGGCGGGGTATGACACCCCACTTCCTTTGGTGTGTAGTGCTGTGCACTCCAACCCACTGCCTCGCCAACAGCCAGGCGGCTGCAGGTCACGCCTGTGATACTTCGTCTTTGCTGTTACTGTAGGTTTATGACTAAGGTTGTGGTTTAATATGCCCTTTTTAGGTATGTGAAGTGTTTAAAATAATCCAGTGTTGCATTTCTTCTTTTTTCTTTTGTGTTTTTTTTTTTCCCATGGCATTTTCTGCCCTTAAAAGTTTCCATAATTTTTAAGAAACATAACTTCATTTTAAAAGAAAAAAAAAGTTTTCCCTGATTGTTACTCGTCAGCTAGGAGAATGCATGTTTTGCTTTTTAAAGATTGCTTTTTGAGATTAAATAATTTCATAGCCTTTAAATTTTAAATGTGTAATACAAACTGTTGGTGAGCCTTAAAACAAAATAAAAAGAAAGCTTAAATACCTGGAATTTGTGAGGAAACTCTCTCTCTGTAGATGAGATGACTGTCTTCTATAACCATATCCCTCAAAGCTTGGTGTTAACATTTGCAAGTACAGATTTGTTTCCTTGTAATTTTGAAATCTTTACTTGAGGGCCTGTAATTTTCTTTAACTGTTCAGGTGCTGCATACTACCTTGAATATTTGTTGAATGTATTGCATGTGGCTCATATTGCCTTGCATTTCAGATGAAATGCTATAGCCCGGCAAGCTACGCTGGATAAAATTGCATGTGCTGCCTTGAGGAGGAGGTGGGAATGGAAGGGAGCAGACTTACGCTTGTACATTCATCTGATTGATGTAACACCCTTCTTTCTTAGCAGATTGTGCTGCTTTAGTGCCTGTGAGTCTTTTTTTTTTTTCTCCCAGTTCATGTCCTGTATTGCCATGGAACAGGATACAGTTTACATACTCCTCTTTTTTGTTAAGATAAGTGTGTTTTTCCCATGGAGGTACCTGGAATATTTGGCATCAGTTTGGTTGACAGGACTCCAGGGGAGCTTGAGCAAGTTGAACTGTCAAATGGAGCTATGAGATATTAGAGGTGTATGGCAGTCTTTCAATGTTTGTGCCGCCTCATATATCCTTGTCAAATGAGAGTGTTACTGAAGAACCCAACAGTAGTTCTCAGTTGTGTGTTTGACGCTTTAGAAAATGTTGATATGCAACCATTGTGGAAGGGTTAAGGCTTGATACGTTTCAAAAAGGAGTAACTGCAGGGAAATCTAATGTCCTACAAAGATGTAGCGCGATATGTGAATCATTAGCAAAGTCATACACAATTAAATAGATTTAACTTGGGAAAAGGTGCTGAAAGTCTCATAACAGTTTGGCTTAAGTTCATCTCCTGCAGAAAGACTGCTGAGTTGGTGTATTTTGTATATTATTTGCTTTGGACTTGAGGTTGATGGTCTTTGTAACCGTGCAGTCCAAAATCCTTTTATAGATAAAGTTTCCCAGGTGTCCCTCCTTGAGTGCTGCAGGACCTCTGGGAGCAGCTCAATAGAAGGTTCCATCCCTTCTCCAGAGGATCTGCTGCTCAGTGCTACCTTGCTGGTTGTCCTGGGAGCTCAGCAACTCCTGTGGACTTAACCCAACTCAATGCCGGCAGGGTGATGAATGGTCCCTGCATCAACGGAACACTCACACCTCTTGGATGATGCAGTTGGTGGGAATGGCTCTTGAATTGCTCACGAGGCAAAGACTACCCACCGTGATTTAGGGGCTGTTTGCAAAAAGGGACAAGATGAGGAAGGTTGAGTTGGAATAGTCATAAATGTTATGTGCAGCTGCCAGGCTGGAGTCATTGGATTAGAAAATGAGAGAGAAGATGGTGCAAAGCCAAGAAGCAGCTGAGAAAAAAATCAGAAATTACATGAAGAGTGAAAAATCAGAAGACAGTCAAAGTCCAGTCCTCTGTCACATTGGAAAGGGAAATACATAATTAAAACTTCTATGTCAAAGTAGGTGATGTAGGAATTAAAACACATACCTGTTCCAAGTTACTGCCTCCTATGCAACCTCACTTCCAAATTACCCCAAAAAAGAGCTGCTTGGTTACAGGAAACCATGTTTTTGACTAGAAGGTATGGTAAAAAGGCAGGGTGGGGCATAAATGTGCTTTATTGTATGAAAGTCAAAGTCGAGGGTATGCTGCAGAGCATTGTAAGTGAATCTGTGGTGCTTTTCTCTTTTTCAAAATGAGTTCTGAAGGTATTATGCTCTCAAGATACCACACTAGGCTTGAGCAGTTGAAAAAGGCACTTAACAGTAGCGGGGAGTTTTAAAGCATTCAACTCCCCAAAATAACACAAGCATTTAATTCAGCACATAGGACTTGCATGCTGACCAGTGGCATGTGGCAAATACAGTTCCGATACATTTTTTTAGCAGTCCTACTGGTAGACATAAATGAAGCAGACTGAGATCTCACTGTGGTTGCAAGCTGTGGCAGAAAAATTAGCACCACACTTTCCAGTGGAAGCAGAACAAAAATGTAAAGTCTGCCAATTAAATTGGAAACAGCTCTTAATTTCCCCTCTCCTCCTCCTCCCCCAAAGGATGAATGGCTTACTCTTCTGGATGGAACTTTGTGTAATGACTCATAGTTTTTTATGGATTAGTGTGAATATGTAGGTGAGGGAGATGCTGGTATCTGAGAAACTATATATACTGTCTGGAAGAAATGTCCTGGAACGCAGAATAAATGAACATTTGATCTATCTCTCATGCTGAATTAATGGAAACATAAATGCAGAATACCCTCCTCCCTTTACTCCCTCTCCTCCCAGTTGCGATCATTAGATACAAAAAAAGCTTACAGTGAACAGAGAATGTGACTGTTATCAATAACTGAATTAGTCAATAAAATAAAGGTATTCCCTTTGCCCAGTCTGAAATACACATGGACAAGGCACCAAGAACCAGAATTGTGACAATGCAGACATCAACAATGAATGTGCCGAGTTTTACGGTGCCCTTTATGAGGTAGTTATTGTTCCAGTAGATTTCCAGCAAGGAAAGAAAGGCTCTTGCATCTCTTTGCTTTGTGCCTCTTTGGTCAGAGGACACTGGTCTGTGCTTTATGCACCAGCCAGAGGAAAGAGCATCACAGAGTTTGCTCTTCTGGTGGCACTGTGGCATGCCTTGTGTTAGACTGTGTCACCAACATACCTGCTGCTATAAAGCCATAGGTAGGCAAGTTGTATTCCTGCTGGGCTAAGCCAAAGTCTCATGGCTCTGCAGTCATCTGTAGCTGGTAACTTGAGCTGAAAGTGGGTTCACATGGGGCTTTTCCAGAGGACTGCAAAGTTTTCCACCCAAGCCTCCTGTTTCACCCTCTCCTCTCTACAGCCATTTACTTTGCATCCACTTGCATCAGAATAGCCATTAATGGCAAGTCTGTGGAAGTGATCATCTCCCAGTACTCTGCACTGGTGAGGCCACACCTGGAATACTGTGTTCAGTTTTGGGCCCCTCACTACAAGAAGGACATTGAGATACTGAAGTGTGTCCAGAGAAGGGCAACCAAGCTGGTGACGGGCCTGAAGTACAAGTCTGATGAGGAATGGCTGAGGGAGTTGGAGGTATTTAGCCTGGAGGGAGGGAGGTGTTTAGCCTAGAGGGGGGACCTTATTGCTTTCTACAACTACCTGAAAGGAGATTGTAGAGGAGTGTGGGTCAGTCTCCTCTCCCAAGTAACAAGAAATAGGACAAGAGAAAATGGCCTCAAATTGCATCAGAAGAGGTTAGATGGGATATTAAGAAAAATTTCTTCATGGAAAGGGTTGCGAAGCATTGGAACAGGCTACTTGGGGCAGTGGTGGGCTCACCACCCCTGGAGGTGTTTAAAAAATGTGTAGATGTGGCACTTAGGGATATGATTTGGTGTTAGACTTGGCAGTGCTGGGTTAATGTTTGATGATCTTGGCGGTCTTTTTCAACCTAAACAATTCTATGCTTCTAATAAAACCCCTGTCAATTAAATGTTTAGGTTAGAAAAGAAAAAAAGACATTTGAAAAGATGTTTCAAACTCAGTAATTTATCTGTGTTTCTCATAAGTGGTAGAAGTAAGGGGTGCATCGTGGCAGAGGAGAAATGAGATCAAGCAGACAGGAAGATGGACACATGTTGAGCTGGCATTACTGCAGGTACACATAGTGGGGCCTGCACCCTTCAGTTTTGTTTACTCTTCTTAGTCTGCAGCAATGTCATTTTCTCCACAACAAAAATTATATTCTAGATTAATGGCAAAAGTGAGAGAGAAAAGCATTCTTACACTCCTTTATTGCAGTCATACCTTAAAATTGGACCTTATGTAGTGAACTGCCCTTGTTGAGCAGTTTTTCAAAAATCTGTTGTAGTTGGGTCATCCTTCTTAGATTATTCACCATAGCTTACTTTAGCATTTAATTCTGGGTATCTTATTAAGTAGGAGTATTGGAGATCCTGAAGTCAGTCTTGAGTTCTGGCCTCTGCTTTCTTCTGGGAGTGTGTTGCTGCTGTTCTCTGAGAGGACTCTGGCTGTGGAGTCTCCTCAGTTCTCCAGAGGAGAAAACTTCAGTTTTCCCTTCAAGCAAGATGCCACGCAAGGCTTACTCTCAGAGTGCCACAATACCCTGGGAACATTTTCTGGAGAAGGGGAAAAGCATTTACATTAAAAGCACACAACCACCACCACCAAAAAGAAGCAGCTGCTTTTCATATAAGTGTGGGGGGGTGAATCTGACAGTGTCTTTAGAGAAGTAAACTTATTTGGTCACATGCAGTGTCTCAGACCTCCCACCATCTGTTGTCAAAGGAGGTCTGACTTCCATTTTATTTTAAAACTAGTACCTGGCATGGAATAGAGTTATACTAAATCTTATTGCCTAGAAACCCAAACATGGATATATCCAGAATTCATATCGTTTGGTGTAATTTCTTGAAAAGAATTTAAAACTCCAGTGTTTATCTTGGATTCCTAGTGCAAGGCACAGGAGCGTATTTCATGATTAATGAGCTTTTCTGCATATGTTTTTTTGTGCCTCTTGGCATTTAGTAGTCTCAGTGACCTAGCTTTTTATTTTACTTCTGTCTTATTGGCATTCTCATCCGTAGTCTCTCTTGAGATGCAAGAATCTACCCTCAACCAGCCCGTCTCTCGTGGCAGCGAGGATGTGGGCCAGTGCACTGTCCTTGGACTCTGCCACTCATGTAGGTTAGCATTTCTGTCCCATTCCTGCCATCACTCCTTTTGGTTCTCTACTTTGGTACAACACAATTCCTACAACACATAAAGCTATCATCCTCACCTTGAAACAGGATCTGGTTAAGATGGGAAACAGCGTTATACTGGAATTTTCAGCCTAACTGAGAAGAGGTTAATTTGGGAACCACGTGAGTCTGGCCACAATACTTGCCATTCAGGGGGAGTCAGGTTTGCAGCCCAGGCTGGCCTGCATACACAGCAGTCTGGTGGTCCCAGTCCCTGCAGCTGCCATGATGGCAGTGTAGACCTGTCCCACGCTGAAACAGAAGCCAGAGGAAGAAGCACCCTTCAGCTGGCTTTCTCTGTCCTCAAAAGAGGAGAAACTCAAGATAAAAACACATGATTCCTGGCACTCTCATGAGAAAGGACTTTCCCTTCATGGATCTGTGTGAATTTTATGAATAGGGAGTAGCTTGTCTTAGACACGGGGCTGATCCTTCATATAAGACAGTGCAAGGAACTTCTGACACTGAAGATAAGAAATTTATCCTTTCAGATGGGAGCTTTCTTGACTGGTGGCAAGCTGTATATGGCACATTAGTCTGTCTGCCTCCCCTGGGGTTTGTCCCTGCAGCTGCAGACCATTTGCTTGTGTATGTTTGCACCAAGGAGGTGGGGGGAGTATCTAACCAGCTGTAAATCAGTGAATCAGTGTAGGGGAAATGATTTCTCTTGGGCAGAGGAATGTTAGGCTGGAGCAGAGGCTGAGTTTGGCAGGCCCTTCCAGTGGTTCAGGGAAGCCATGCCACTACTCTGTGGTAGCTTGCCTGACCTGGATAAGGGACTCCTGTTTGTCAGGTCCCACTGAAGAAGTCCTGGGTGCTTTACAGCCACTCTAAAGACATCTATGTCATCTCTGCTGCTTCGATCAAGGTGTGGAGGGGATAGACAAGAAATGTGGAGACACAGGACTGGTGCATGAACCAGTGTCTCTGTAGAGCAAGAGCAGGGAGATGGGGAACTACTGAGAAATAAGGGGTATGCTGCAGATTAGGCAACAGCTCTCCAGGGACTGGAGCATGAGAAGAGCATGCTTTTGCTCCTGTATCAGTAGGACTTACGCTTCCTTTCTTGACTTGGAGAGTAGTTAAAAGAGAAGTCATCTATTCAACCAGAGGCCCTGCCTGTTGCTTCTGCCCAGCTGAAGAGGCAACTGTAAGAGTTTTCCCATGCATTGCTGACTCTTCCTTCTTGGCTGTCGATGTATAAGCAAGTTCAGTCTATACCAGTTCGTTTTCCTCATATACAGGCAGTCTGTCTATATAGTAAATATTTTTTGTCTTTCTCTAAATCCTGGGTACAACACACCTATTTTTTACGGTGATAGATGTGTGTTGATTTAACTAATTGTCTTAAATGGAAGCAGTCAGCAAGTAGATGGAGGGTTTTAATTTTGGGGAAGCCACTCAGAAAAAACAGCTGAATTTCTGTTCTGCATATGTCCTTATTCCACTTCATGCTTGACTAGTTTGGGAAGTGCTGTGGTGAGCACCTTACATGGTGAGTTTTGTCACCTGTGTGTCTGGATGCTCATTGCAGTGGCTGCAGAAGGAAGTGTGCCTAAACATCTGGGGCACAGAAAGTGGCCCAGCTTTATTTTTATGGAAGAAGCCTCAGATGTTTCCATGAGCCTTTTCTGCATCCTGGTGAGTAACCCAAAAGAGTGAGCCTTCTATGATAGAAGCTGTTGGAAAAAATTTACTAGCTGGCAGCCTAGTGCTTTGGAGTATAGGCATCCTCCCAAGAGCTTGGTTTCCAGCAGGGTAAGGGGAACAGAGGAGACCGGATGGGGTAGTTTTTCCTGTGATTGACTAGTGTTAATTTTCTTGTGCCTTGCCCCAAAGCTTCTGTAGCTGTGCTGCCTGAAGCTGGTGGTAGAGTGGATCATGAGTGTCATCTGAGAAGGCATTTACTTGTGTATAGTAATAAACTAGTGCATTGCCAGTATTTCCTCTGAAGGATATATTTGGGAGTCTTGTAAAAAAGTGTAAACAGAAAGTACCACTCTGTGGGGAACACTTAGCTTCTACAGAAATGAAAATGAGCAAAACTAAATGCAGTGTATTACATTCAGCAGACCACTATCCCTGTATCCAGTGATATAGATAAAGGGCTTGCTGTTGATATAAGGCACCACGTTGTCCTGTGCTGATTTAGGGTCCCATCTCCTCCAAATGGAGAAGGTGGTCTGTAGTGAACATTAGCAAAATAGCTGCCATTCCCTGTGTGGGACAGCTAAGACCACGCTTACAAGCTCTGTTCCAAATAATGAAACAGTCTTCACTGTGTTTTTTTGGTGATTATTTCCTTTGCCTGGGAAGAGTGTTGTTTGAAAATCTACAGCTTATAAATATGTAGGGAGGCCTTGGTGCTCTGGCAGTATTATACTGATCTGAAAAACGTATGGCCAAGCTGTTCCAATATGTTTCCTCTTGGATCCTGAATATGAGGAATATCTATATGCTACAAAATCTTAAGAATCCTAACGCATCAGTAGAGGTAGGATGGTATATCAGATGTAGCTTTGTTAGTGAAAAATGGAGGATAATTGATCCAGCAATGTTGATGTAAAGAATGCACCCCTTCAGTGTAATGTTTTGGTAGGTCAAGGGGATGGCAGAGAGTCTGGAAAAGGTCACAGCATGGACGTAAAGCATGAGTGTGACCATTAGCTATTGAGTCCAGCAAGGAAGGTATCCTATTTTGTTAATACTGCATATATTGTACTTTTCATTTCTTAACAAAAACCCAGATGTACCAATTTTAATGTGTTGCACTTTTGCTTAGTAACATAGCATCTTTCTGGGAAAACCTATACATAATAGTATTGTTTTAGTGGGCACAAATCTTTGCTTGGGCTACAAGCACATGTTTTGGATGCAACATGTTTAAGGCACTGCGCGTGGAATTTTATATCACGATTGTCCTCTTTGCTTTTGTGGGTAAATTTTTTAGTACTAAAATACCGAGCTATTAACACTGTGCTTCATTGTTAGACTTACTGACCTTTGCCTCTAGTTGGAAAGGGGGCAGGAAATCTTTGTTTCCTAAAAACTGCCTGAAGTCACAGAAGAAAGCAGTATCCCTTCTGCTGGCAACATACAAAGTGACCTCTTGGTGCAAACAGAAATAACTGCAGCCACATGAAAGCTGTACAGAGGCTTGGCTGTGGGAAGTCGGTGATGATGGGAAGTGAATAAACAACAGGGAACTGGGTGTTAATGTTGGTTGTGTCATATATGTAAACTCATAGATTGCAATAGTTCTGCTTATCAGAATTCGCAACCCATCTCCTCCCAGAGCAAGTGCGAGCCCCTGGAGCAGATGTGTATGCACTGCTTCAAAGGCAAGATGCACTTGTGAGCAAAAGAAAGGTCATCTTACAGGGAAGAGAAATCAAAGTTGTTGCCTCTTCCCTGACTCTTGGACTGTGTAAGAAAACAAAAAGCAATCCAGAATGGTGAAGATAAAACATCTCAGCTTCTCTTGCCAGTTGGAGAATTGTTAATAATGTTTATAGTCTTGGAACAAAAGACAAGAAAACAAGTTACTTAAGAAGGGAATCCATCACTGACAAAAATAGAGCTTTCAGCTAGTTTTTTGTCTGAGCCTGTGTTTCTTCAGCCAATCAATCCTGTTACTGAATAAAACTCTGGAAATAAACTTAACAAGATTAATGTCTGTAACTATTTGTAAAACCTATGTGTTATACCATCTCCTTAAATGAGATTATGTTGTGTTTATAATATTTACTCATATTTTGTCCCCAGTCTGGTCTAAAATTGAATAGTTTTCATTAATTTTTCTTGCTTGTTTAATTTCATGCTTAAACCAATAAGTTGCAAATCCGCATGACTGCCCACTTATTGTTACACTCGGAATAATTGCACTGAGTCACTGTGCGTGGACTTGGATTGCCATAGGGTGTTAATACTTGATACTTAAGCAAGCGTGTTTATCTGAAAGCTGGCTCATCAGTCTGTGGAATGCAATGTTTACTACATGAAGTTCAGCCTAGAATGATTGCAGTTAAGAGGTGTAGTCTGTCATCATTAATAATGCCTAGAATTAGTGTCGATATTTTCAGAGGTGTTTAGGAAATTATCTGCTAAATGTAGGAAAATAAATGCATGGAAAATAAGTGTTAGGCTTTGAGAAAAAGGGGTTTGTGTGCGTTTACTGTGATCTTACTAAAAGATTCTTTTTCTTGCATGTGTTTTTGTTTTTTTTTTGTTCCTGTAGGTGTCTGGTTTTTGTCTATGCTCTATCTTGAATGTCTTGTTTACCCAGAGGAGAATTTGGGATTATGCAATCTAATAATCAATTCCCTTCATAAATGGAAAGATGTGGTTTTTCATGTCCAAGTTTATTTCCAAGGCTTAGTCCAACTGTTTAGTTCCAAACACTGATGTAGAGTTTTTTTCCCTAGTGAAATTTTCCTCTGTGGCAGAATAAAATCCAGGGAAACCGATATTTGAAATGCCGTTTCACCTTCGTTTATTTTGCTAATGTGTTTGCAGATAATTCAGATGCTGAGAAATATCGTGGCAGCATCACCTGCTGGAGTGTGTTTTACAAAAGAAAAACAAATAAGGGGGGTTATGGCTGTTAGCCTACTTGCACCTTCTGCTGAGGGGCTGTTCCCCAGTACTGAAGGAAGCAAGTGATGCTTTGCCAAACCTTGACAGGCAGGTGAGAGCAGAGAACCTTTCCCTGAGCAGTTTCCCAACACCAGCAGGTCAGGAGCTGCTCAGCTGCTCTGTGGGGTGCGGGCTGGGTAAGGCCTGCAGAGCTACTCTTCCTTGACCTGGGTGGATTACATATTTCACATAGAACTTTGTCAGAACCAATACTTGGGTTTTAGCAGGAAAGCACAATTTTTTTAAACTGCAGTGGTTCCACAGTTCTTGCTTTTGGGATTTCTATCAAACTGTCAGCAGCAGGCTGGATATCATTTTTCATGGGGGAAGCATCTGTTCAGTTCCTCAGACTGAGATAAAGCAAACTTTGGATTCGAAATCAGACGAGTGTGTCAGTCAGAATAACCGTACTGTGGAGCTACAGATGAGGAGTCAGACAGCAGTTCATTCTTTGCAAAAACAGAGGAAATATTTGTATGATGTACCCCTTTCACATCAGTAGTATTTATTGCCATTGAGCACAGTTGCTCCTGACCAAGGTGGTTTTGTTAGTTGGTTTCCTGTTACTGGAGTTACTTGGAATAGCCAAAGGAATCACTGATATTCAGAGGACACTTCTGTCAGCTTACTATTTTGTGTTTCGGGTGGTATTTTTATGTCTGCGTATGATATTTATAAATAACATTTCTTTCCATTTTTAAGCATGCATATTACAATAAGAACATAGGGGGAAAAGGACTGGAGACATCATAGTTAAAACTGTTCTTTCATTTATATACTACTATTTGATCTCCTGTTGATCTTTTGCTATCTAGAATGTTTTAGTAAATAATATTGATTTTATAGAGAATGTGTAGGAATATATATGTGTACAAGAGAGGCTTACTTTTTTTTATCCGTATTATACTTTTTTTTAGATTTTAAGTACTTTGCACTATTCTTAACAGCAACAATACATGGAGCATACTGAGATGTTATACACATCATTTGTTCTTGGGAAGCAGTATAACATAAGTGGGTGTCAACTGCATATCACTGTGGTTTTTAGCCAATTTATGATAGTTTTGTTCTGATGCAAAGCTTAAGTATGCTGGAATGAAGATTGCTGCCCACTTTAAACGTTGTTGTTGTTAGCAGATAGCATTTATTTCAGTTACTTCAGAATCTTATTATGAAGTGGTTTTAAGAGGTTTTCATCTTTTTAAAGCAACTTTTCCATCTCGATAATATCTACCACCGTTAGTACTGGAGATCATTCCCCTGTAACATGTAATGCGTGTGTGGAATTCCACAGCGTTAATTGGTTCCATTGAGGTCTCCACTGAGACCTCCAAGAAGAGTAAGGTCATCCCCTTTAAGTGTCCAAGCAGGGTCCAGCTGACTGAACAGCAGCGTTCTCTCAAAGCCCTTGTTGATCACAAAATCCTCATTGATCCTCTGGATGGAGTCCAGGAAGCCCATCACTTCGAGGAATACGTGTCAGACCATATGACATTACATAATAACCATGCCTGTGAGAAACCCAGAGAAAAGGCAATCCGTAGAATGTCCAAGGGTGATGCTGGCAGTAGGCTGACGAGTTTCTGTGCTGGAGAGGATTGCTGCTGGCTACCTCATGGTTTCTCCAGCTTTCATTTGTCCTTCTTCCTATCTTGTGTAGCAGTTAGTCTGGGAGAATGGGAAATGTGGCTTGTGTAGTCCACACAAAGGTTTCTGAAGGAGCCTCACAAGGCTGCATGGATTGTTCCTGTTGCCTCCAGTCAATTCTTGGGCTGAAATTAGCTTGAAGATTAGAGGAGAGGATACAGCCACAAACGTGCACGCACAGGCTTACAGAACAATGAACATACCCAGAGAAATTGCCGAGAGTAAATTTTTTGTGTGTCACGTAAACAAACAGATCATAAACATTCAGTGCCTGCTTGTTAGGTTTGTTTGTTAGGTTACCCTGTGTTGCCTAAGAGCTTAAGTTAAAACGCTTACCAGGGGTGTGCTTGATCTTCAGGGATCTACTGAAAGAAACAGGCTGAACCTCTTCACCCCTTCTTCTGTTTCTATATGTGTAAAATGGAGGCTACCTGCCTTCCCCGGAGCTTAGAGGGGATTAGTTACTCCTTACAGCCGGCTTTGGATAGGAGAAGCACTAAGCAGGGTGATGTGACATATGACTGCTCTGATGGAGATGGGAAGGGAAAAGGCACAAAGGTGCTCCTGGAGAGGGAGGAGCATCACCCGGTGAGGACAGGGTCAGGAGAGTCCCTGCATGGGTTCACAGGGGTGAAGGGAAGGCCACTGATGGCCACAGGGATACCAGAGCTGCATGGGGCTGGCTGACCCTGCTGGGACTCATGCAGCCTGCTCTTTAAAGCAAGTGAGACAGGCAGAGGCAAAATACCCACAGTGTTTCAGTGCTTACGAGCACAAACGTGTTGGCTTTAATCAGCTTATGCAAAATGAACTGTACCTGGGACCTGCACGTGCTGGGCTTGCTGGGCGAGCTCATGTTCTGGCGTGGGTGTGTGTACAGGTCCCTGCATCCTCCCTGTGTTGAGGGATGCTGCCTGTGGACTCCATCACCCTGCCCCGGGCCTCCCTCCAAAAGCCTATGAGGAAGGGAAAGCCTCACCACTTATCATGATCCAGCACAGATTTGGTGTTTGCCTGGAAAACCACGCCCAGGTTCTGCTCGAGTAAGTCAAAACTTGGTTCATAAGAAATTAACCTTATGTAGCAGAACTGGTGGCATAAATGCTCACCTGCCCCTTCCCACTCAGCTGAGCATTGTTTTTGTTCCTTGTGAGCTCTGTGCCACTTCCATTAGTCCTTGTTGCCTCTGTGTTCATAGAATTATGGAATCAGTTGGCTTGGAAAAGACCTCTGACTGAATATCACCATGTCAACTAGACCAAGGCACTAAGTGCCACGTCCAGTCTTTCCTTAAACACCTCCAGGGATGGTGACTCCACCATCTCCCTGGTCAGCCCATTCTAGTATCTAATCACTCTTTCTGTGAAGAATTTCTTCCTAATGGCCAACCTAAACCTCCCCTGGTGCAGCTTGAGACTATGTCCTTGTCCTGTTGCTAGTTTCCTGGGAGAAGAGGCCAACGCCAGCCTGGCTACAACCTCCTTTCAAGTAGTTGTAGAGAGTGATAGGGCGACTCCTGAGCCTCCTCTTTTCCAGACTAAACAACTCCAGCTCCCTCAACTGCTCCTCATCGGACATGCACTCCAGACCCTTCACCAGCCTTGTTGCCCATCTCTGGACGTGCTCCAGCACCTCAATGTCTTTTCTGAAATGAGGGGCTCAGAACTCAACACAGTGCTCAAGGTGTGACCTCACCAGTGCCAAGTACAGGGGAACTCTGTGTTGAGGGCGTGCAGCCCCACGCTGCTTGACCTCCCCATCAATAGCTTCCCTGTCATCTGGGGAAGCTTTTACCTGGCTGCCCTGACCATTTTTCCTTCCTGCCCATTCTCCTCTGCATCCTTCGGGATTTAACTCCATGTAGTTGGGCTGGATAATGCCCGACAGATAAAGCAGTGTCTGAAACTGGGATGCAGTGAGCTCCCACACTGTGCAGACTGGCGGGATACCCAAAAGGGGCATCCAGAGCTCTCCAAATCTGTTGGTTAAAAATCAACTGGTTTCTCACATTAACTCAGTTTTCTGGTGTTTTTGGTTGTTTTTTTTTTCTGTTTCTCATCCTTCCCAAGAAGAATAAAGGCTGTAGTAATAAAAGATAATTTTATAAGTCAGGGAGAACACACTTTTTCCTTGTACAAATTAATGGTCTGTAATAACTACAGTGTAGGAATTGATTTTCTGCAGGTAACAACTTTGTGGGCTTGATACAATAAAGTAATAGAGCTGTGCATTTTGTCTGTGAACCCTGCAGTATTTCAAGGCTGTGATAGAAACAACCTTTATCATGCAAGAATAACAATCATATTCCAACATTTTTAGGTTTCAGTGTGTGAACATCAAACATAACAAAACAAATATATCTGAAATTCATTAGCCATTTTCATCTGTATTTGCCAGGCACAATGCTCTAGGTGTAGTGGTACTTCAAAGCCCATAAAAATTCGGTTTAAAAAAAATTTAAATAATTTCATCCTCTTGAAATATTAGCATAGGAGAAAAACAAAGGAAAAGCCTCTCTTGGCACCTGCATCTGCAATGGGTGGATGATTTCTTTGTCATTCTTGAAGTTCTACCTGAACTTGAAGTTGTAGTGAGAAGTAGGACATGAAGGGCAGACAGTGTTGGTTCCTGATACAGAGGATGAGCACTGTGATTCTGGACAAGCAAGTGATGCCCAAAGAGCACTTACTGTGTCCCCCTCTGCATTAGCTGAAAGAAAGGGTAGAGCACTTAGGGAACTTCTGGTTTGCCTGGCTACAGATGTCTGGTACTCACTGAAGTAAAAGCTGGTTTCTAGAGCCTACATAAAATCCATCCATGTGTCTGAGTTTTTCCTCTGTGCCTTTGAAGAAGTAAACTTGCTGATCTGGAGTTAGGTCTGAACTCTGGCCTGCGGGGAGCCTGGGAGGATGGTGCTGATCTGTGGAGGGAGGGAAGCTGGACCGTCATATCCTGTTTTGAGGAAGCCAGCGGGGAGGGTGACTTCAGAAGATGTTAGGAGAGAGACTGGTGTTGGTACCTACTTGGGACAGACCTAGAGGATGAAGTTGGTTCCACAAGGCAGCGGGAGTGGGCATGGATTGGGCGCTGTGATTCTGCTGGTTGCACATGTTGTGGATTTCCCAGTTTTACCCAGAGGTGTTTCTTCAGGGGAACAGTACTTACCAAAGCTGTAAGTACCCATCAGGCTGGCAGCAAGCATATGTTGTTGACGCCTGAGCCCAGCTGCAGGGCTTTGTGTAGCTGTTACCATGTCTTCTGGTGGTGAGGGTGATGCACCAGCACTTGAGTCCCATGCCTCCTTGCTTGCACTACCAACACTGCTGTTCTGCAGCCAGCTCTTCTCAGTGTGGCATTACAGGTCTCCTCTGTTTTGATGGCCACATTTTAAATACTTGTTGCTTATTATGCAAAGTATATGCTTTTCATCACCAGATCTTTTTGTGTGAATGCTGTGTTGAGTCTTCAGTATGTATTTAATATTTCTTGAATGTTACATGTTAATGGCTTCCAATTTTCTATTGCTTCATCTCTTGGCCACTTCAACTGAAATTATTGTTATAACTGCCCTTTTGTGAAATGTATTGCGCTTGTTCTTATTTTTCTTTTCAGTTTTATTCAAATGCTTGGCAGCTTAAGTAAACCTTCTTGCCTTATTTATTTTGTTTAGAACAACAGATTCCCATTGAATCAAATATGGGAGTTTATTTAGTTAATAGGGAGACTGTATGGCACTACTGAGTGTAAAATACACTCTGTTGTAGCTTACAGCATTAAACTGGTACAGTTTTTGCAATTTCAAGTTTCTGTGTTGATTCTTATATAGTATATATATAAGGTTCTCAAAAAAATTTTTTACTGCTCTTCATGCAGAATTTCATCACAGCAGATGATGTCTGCTATTCCCCTAAATCTTAACCTCTGTATAGGGAAAAGGATATAGAATTGTCTTTGTGCATATTGAATGAAAAGGTGCTCCTTCAAAAGGCTGATAGTAAAACTGGACCTTGGTGAGAAAAATGTCCCTGACTCTGAAGTTTATGTGGCTCTTCCTTCAGTGGAGCAGGGGGAGCTGCTGGAGTCCTTCTGAAACACTGCCAAGTGTCCTCATGTCCCAAAGAAAACTCCTACGGGACATGGGGCACAGAGAACGGTGCAAAATTTAGAAGTTGCAAGGCACTGTGAGAAAGGAATGACAGACACAAAAAGCTGCATAGATGGTGATGAGTTTTATCTCAGCTCTCTTACAAAAGCTTGAAGCCCACCAGGATCTATTGGTTGCACAATGACGACTCTTCTGAGCATGTTCTCTCCCTCTGGCTTTTGAAGGATGGGAAACTTCTGCCTAGCATGTGTGGGAGCCAGACCAAGTGAAACAAAGGGTGACAGGCAGGGGCCATGCTGCAATGTTGGGGTGTTTTGTTTAATAAGATAACTGTCCTAGGACTGAAAGGTACTGATGCCTCCCCACAGTCTCAGACCACTTCTTTTCTGGCTGACTGGCTGTTCAAATCCAGGTCCTGCTGTTTACCTCGTACAGAAAGTATTTGGTGTAAAGGGAATGGCATAAAGACTTGGGTGAGGAAATGCAAGATCTCCTAAAGATAGCACAGAATTGTTTCTTAATGAGGTTGTGGTAGGTATGTCATAATAGACCTTCAGAAAAGTATTAAAAGTATTTGCCTTGGTGTCTTAACACCCTCTCCTGAGTAGGGAGTGGTCTCCTGCCTGGTCTTAGCCGGAACCTTGGACTCCACTGCGGTGAGCAGCCCCTCTGCATTCTGCACCTCATTGCTTCCACCCTTGAGATTTTTGTATTTAAAAGCAAGGCGGGATTTGGCAGTGTCTTTTGTAAATGAGTGTTTTGAAAGGAAACCAGTGGGCTTCGCTGGATGCCCATGAGTTGGTCCAGGTGCTTGTTTCTAATGCAGACAGTAGCTCATTCATGAGCATAACCCAAAGAGGATGTAGTTGGTTGTATCTTTTTGTTTTTTAACTGAAAAAAAGTATTTTTGTAAGTGATTTAAAAATGACATTAAGTTAAAAAAAAAATCAAACACGTGCCATGCTAAAACATGAAGTACTTCTACAGTTTCACAGCGTATCTGTGGGGTTTTTTCCTCTGTATTATTATTCCCCACAAAAGCAAATGAATTGAAGACATCAAGCGAATGACTGATCGTAGACTTTAAGGTGCTGAATTATTCCTCAGATTTATGCTGCTTTGGGGTGCCTGTTGTTTGCATGCTGACTGTGAAAGAGTTTGATTAGCTCAATAGTTGCGAAGCAAAGACGTGCAGGACCAAAAGCATAGGTTACTGTTGAGATGTTATAATCCAGAAATGAAAAATAAATATGCTAAAAATGCCTTCCATTTCCATTCCTTCATAAAATAAATGAAAACAGTGTTAAATAAGTATCCAGTTATTTTTCAGAAATTTCTAGAAAGCATAGAATGCAAGGATATGAGTGCAACAGTGCTACCAGCCCACTGTGAGACCACATGGAAGTGTTTCATTAAATGAAGAGACCAGTTTCTTTTCAGATCATAGGATATTATTTGAAACCAATTTAAACTTGTTTTTAAAGTCAATTATTTTCAACTAGTAACTTCTAAACGCCGTCTATTTCTGCTCTGTCTGCTCTGCATGCACTGAGGCTGGGAGAAGGTGAGAGGGGCAGCTGAAGCTGCAGGCATGTGCCCTGTGCCGCTGTGGCTTGTATGCACCAGATGGTCCCACCCTGCAGTTCACTTGCTACTTATTCCCTTCAGTTTCCTAAGTCTTACTAATTTTTTCTTCTATAAATCATCAGTTCCCTTTCCTAGCAATTAATCATTTTGCTTATTTTTGGTTCTATATTTAATCCTTCCCATTCATCAACGCTCTCGTGTGTTAATCTTCCAATATTGGAAGAGACACATGCATTTCTGTGCCAGTTAAGATCCCTGTCCGTATACCCCAATTTCCTCTCTTTGTTTTGGTGACCAGGAACAAGATGCTCCAGAGGAAGGAGCAGTACTCCTGCCCCACCTCGAAGGGCAAATACAACATCCTGACAGCCTGTGGTATCTTCACCCTTTAGTTATTGGGTCAAGACTGGAGAGACATGAGATCAAGACTGGAGAGACATGAGATGTTTGTGTTCTTTTGCA
This sequence comes from Manacus vitellinus, assembly GCF_001715985.3. Classification (NCBI taxonomy): domain Eukaryota; kingdom Metazoa; phylum Chordata; class Aves; order Passeriformes; family Pipridae; genus Manacus; species Manacus vitellinus. The sequence goes on from NW_021940604.1 coordinate 31,073,386, forward strand.
AAGTCTTGCTGAAATGGGAAAGTTGTGTCCATTCTCCTTTTGAATCCAGAAGGACTCTTGGCCTCCCTGGTATAAAGAGAAGTGAATTACTGTTTGGGTAAATTGCATGTTGTATAGAGTATTTTTTTTACACATGCTGTGTTTTTATTTGAGTTAAATTTATTCCCTTTTTATGTTACAAGAAGCACAATCTCCTATTTATTTTCTAGAACGTGTCATTTAAGCAGACCAAATGGAGCATGTTATCCAGAACCAGAGCACACTTTCTTCCCTCTCAGCAACATTGGGACAAGGGTTTTGATGTCTCTCCTTTCTTTTTGTCACCCAGTGATGGAGTGCCCCTGTTCAGAGCCCAGGCATGGGCTGGCTGGGCAGTGGTCCTGTGCTGTCCTACCACCACAGGAGGGCAATGCAAGCCATCCCTGGTGGCATCACAAACTATCGCTTAAATTGGAGAGGTGTTTGTCAACTGACTTAAAAACCACTGTTGCGTGGATGCATTTCTCGTTCTTTTGTTTTTGTTTTTGTTTTGACAAAACATGGTAGAGGTGTCTATCAGCTGAGTGGCCTTCTTGAATGTAGTGGTAGGACAAGAGGTAATGGCTTTAAACTGAGAGAGGATAGGTTTAGGTTAGATATTAGGAAGAAATTCTTCACTGTGAGGATAGTGAGGCACTGGAACAGGTTGCCCAGAGAAGCTGTGGATGCCCCATCAAGGCCAGGTTGGATGGGGCTCTGAGAAACCTGGCCTAGTGGAAAGTGTCTTGGGACTAGATGATCCTGAAGGTCCCTTCCCACTCAAACCATTCTGTGATCTATGAATGATAGCTCTTTTGTTCCAAGGTGCACCTGCAGGGCATATGTAGACTGCTTTAGTTCACTTGTGTATATGAATTCTACAGAAAACTTTATAAAAGTCACATCATATGTCTTAAGTGATTCTCCTAACCAGCCTCTGACTTAAAAACACTTCATGAGAAGGATGAGGAGACATGCTGAGGTGTTGACACCTGCAGCATCAGTTGGAAAGAAAGACCTGGAGCTCCCATGTCCAGCAGAGTAGGACTCTCCATGGAATAAACCTGGCCTGGAGAGCCTACGAGAGGGTGTGTCGAGGGGATTTATAGTTCTGTGGTTTATGGCTCTGTGTTTGAATTCATGCATTCAGTGCCTTATTTTTGGCGACATGTGCTGCCAGCATCTCTTATCATTCCATGACTTATTCAGACATGTGAATAACTTCCCACTTCTCGACTGCAGGTTGATAGTGGTGCCCTTTGTGGACTTACATGAACTCCTTTATAGTACATAGTGTTGCTCTGCCTTTAGCATGTGTACATAACTGCTCAGATAAAATAAATTCACTGCATCTCGCTGCAGCTGTCAGTTAAAGGAAGTTGTGCATTTTTCCCTTGAGTGTTGGGATAGTTTTTCTCCAGCCTTTCTTTCTTTGAAAGCCCTAGTAGCATGCTACTTTTTAGATCTTTCTCTTTCTTTAGGGAGGAAAAATCACTTTCTGCTTTTCTTGTGTTTAGAATTACGCAAAGCAGTTGCCAAACATAAACTTGCAACTGTAAATGCCATAGAAATGTACTCTGCAATGATTCCACCGTTAACCACACCAAAGAAAACAAAAATGCAAGGTTATTCAAATTGATGTCACATGCAGGAAGTGACATTTAAATTCTTACTCATTTAAAATAAAGCCATCTTACCATTTTCCTCTTTTAAAGCGTTGAAGATTTTCCATTAGTTAAAGGGTTGTCATGCAGGCCTTCAAGAGTATATATTTCCATTATTTTTTTAGAGACTTGAGTTGTTGGGCTTTTTTAAGATGATAGTATACATGTGAGTGTGAGAACTGTGTACATTTAATTGGCTCTTCGAGAACCTGTGCTACAGGACTGACCTCCGAAGGCGTTAGGAAATAGCAGTCCCACTGCTTATCTTTACACTTCATAAAAAGTATTGTTTAATTCTTGGAAGAAGAGGGTGTTTCGGTCTTGCTCAGTTTTTGTATTTGTTCTAGTTTGCTTTGCTTTTGTTGGTGTTTTTCTTTGTCCACTTCAATGCTGGAACATAGTATTGAAACAACTGTGTGGTTTATGGCTTTTAGTTCCAAGTTTTTCATTTTTTCATCATGTGGAAGCCTTGTGTTGAGCTTCCTGTAAGCAGATTTTCTTGAATCCAAACAAAAAGTGAAGGCTGTGACATGCAGCCAGTTTTGGCTGTGAAATCATCAGGGTCAAAGTCACTTGCACAAATCCAGTCCCAGCAGCAATGGGCTCAGGCTTGCCCAAGTGATCTTCCCCACTGCTTTGGCTGAGCTCGTGTCCCAAAAACAAGCAATGTTCAGGACTCCTCTGGATGGTATGGAGAGCTGTCAGTCCCCTCCACCATTCGAGTTGTCTGAACAAGCTTGTTCTCCTTCCTTTTTGAAGAAGTGTTGCTGGAGTATCTGTCCTTCCTCTTTGTTGGAATTTCTGATCTTTTTGCCTGCTGGTTGTGCTGTGGCTTCAGTGCAACTGTCGATGCTCATCTGAAGCCCAAAAGGACAATGCATTTGTTTCATTTCTCAGGCATCTGCCAGAAATATTTGATATCGTTGAAGCGTCAAGATGCTATCTCAGTCACTTCTATACTTCAGCATTTCTCCATTGCTAAGCTTGAAAACAAAACCACCAAATTTGAAGTATGAATTTTCTTTCAAATAAAATATAACATTTAATGTACTTTTGGCTGGTAAAATTACCACAGGTGCTAACTGATAAAATTTTTATAGTTATTGTTGAATCTTGTTTATTAGAATATGTGTGTGTTCCTGTTATCTACCACTTATCTCGAAGACTGAGGAAAAATAAGTATCTCCTGTATATTACTCTGTCAACCAGAATTGTCTCCTATTGGAAGATGTTAAAATACAGTTTATCGAGGAAAAAAATAAATTAAAAGATACTCTGTTAAAAAAGGAAAAAAGCTAAAATCCTGTTAAATAATTAAGATGTTTTGGGCTTTATCAGGATTGACAGTGTTCTTACCATAATATACATATGCAAAAACTGTAGGAAGTTTAATATTTTATAGCAAGGATAATGCCAAACCCTAAATCTACTGGCTTGTTTCTATGGTAACAAATATTGAAATATGTCTAGCCAACACTGTAGGTTCCCCCTATTTAATTTCTGTCTGTGGGTTTTAGGAATTCATTAGGACTGTAGAATCCTTTTAAAATTGGTACATTCTGTTGTAACATTCCCTAAGATTAATGTTGAACATAACTTTAAATTTTAACATAAACATTTCTTTGAAAGAGATGTCTTAGCAAGTGAGGGATTAGGGTTTTATTTCTAAGATTGTATGTTCATTGATCTGGTAGATATGTTCTTCTTTGGCAAGTTGAATTTTTTTTTCCTGTGCATGACTATACTTAAAAAATGGAGTTTCAGTCTATGGATTCTAAAGAGAATATTCAAAGCTGCTTAACTGGAACAGTCTGACTGGAAGACAACAACAACAACATGAAGTCAACACCTGCAGGATTAAGTTCAGTGGTCAGAACTTCTTGACCAGAACTACTTCTTAGGGATCCTGTCCTACTCTTACCATTAAAATGATGACTTACTGTGAGCTCAAGCTTCATTTCAATTAGTTGTGCTTAACTTTTTGTTTATCACAGAGTATTTTCTAAGTATCTGATTTAAACCATTTTGTGTCTGACATCTTCTGGTTGTTTTTTTTTTGAGGGCAGCCCGGCAGTGTTGGGAAGTAATCTGAAGTGTTGGCTGTGAGATTCCATTTCCCCAGTGGTGACTCAAACCACAAGCACTAGTCCCAGCAGTAAGAGGAAAATTTTGAAACTTTGAAGTGAAACGTCAGTTGATGCAATATTTTGCATCTGGTTGACTAGCCAGTGTTAGATGCAGCTGGAAGCACAAAGACTTCCTCCCTCTGCCTGCGGGGACTCTGGTTTCTGCTGGCATGTAGTAAAGATAATGAGGCAGCAGAAAGAAAATTTCAGAAACTGAGATTTGCACTTAACAGCTGTGTTTCAGGAGCCCGTGGTTATGGACTAAATGCGTGTTTTCTCATAGGGCTAATAGCATCCAACCTTTTTTCCTCAAAGATACTTATAGCTGGGGACTTGGAAATCAAACCCAGCAACCTTAACTGATGCCTTGTAGGATGAGGAGGTGCAGCTGGAACCGGTGACTGAACTACTCAATAAAAGTGGAAGGTGGTGTTCAGAAAAAGTGCAGTTCATTCATTCATGTCCTTTTGGAGCAATAAGGAAGAAAGTGGGCTATTTATTGGGCAAAGGATTATCTCCACAGTCCTGTGTGAGATTGAGTGATTTCAGTGTGGGCCCAAGGCAGTGCTTTCCTCCTAGTGCTGAAGAAGCTGACAGTTCTACTTACTCCTCAGGCAGAGCCAGGCTGAAAGAAGAGGCCATTGTATATGCACAAGGGAATGTGAAAAGAAAACAACAGACATAAATGCTGTTCAACTAGATTGTGAGAAAAATATCCTGTCACCTCACAAGTCCTAGGTAAATCTCCAAAACCTTCTTTTATGATTGTAAACATTGTGTAGAAAAAGAACTGAGGCAATGTTCAGTGAAGAAGTTGCTTTGGGTTGGCTATGGGAGGCTTGAGAGACATCCCTGTTAAATAAGCATTCCTGTTTGATCATTCAGGGTGCACTCTGGCAGGCACAGTCCCACCAACAGAGACTTTAACTGTTGAGGTTGAAGCTCTTTCACAGCAGGCATCTCCAGTGACCTGACCAGTGCCTTGCTTGACTTCCTACACACACCACACTCACACAGTCGAACAAGGTTTCTTTGCCGGCTCTGCTCCAGGTTTCTCATAGCACAGTCCCAGACATCTGAATCCTGAAAGCAGTTTAATCATGGTACAGTAAAACAGAAACAGCTTGTAGAGACCCCAACAAAGGAAACTCTGGGCTTTTATACACTTCCAGTCTATGCACAAGATAATCTAAGGTCTTCCTGCTTGTTCATTGGCTCCTGCTGTGTCTCCAAGTGTCTGTTCACCTGAATGGTGCCACTGGTCCCTGTGCCTTTTGTTGTGCAAGGGGTCGCTGGCAGTTTGTGGCCTCTTGCCTGGGCTCCTGCCACATAGGGCACAACCTGCAACTTGCACGCTGAGCTGCCTGCACTACATGTATTCCTCAACAATCCTGGCCCTCACCTTGCTTCACCTGTGTATATATTTGTCTGACTCTGGCCTGAGATACTTCTTTTTCTGTCATGTCTTGTGGTGTTTTTCGAACCATCATGGGCTGTAGAAATAGGACCTGCAGAGTCACCAACAAAGAAATTATAAGTCTCTCTCTGTCATCAGTGAATCATATCACCATACTGTCTGAAAGCTCTTGAGAGTGTGTGAAAGCTCTTGAGAGTGTGTGTTCTTGTGGTACCCAAAGTCCCTGGGACTTCTCGTGCTGGGAAGCATTGCGGCTGCTGTAGCAGTTTTGCCTTCACACACCCTCATGCCATACAGTCAAGAACAGTCATGTCCACTCTCAGCAGTATTTTGAACTCTCCAGGCTTTATCCCAAGTCCATGGAAAGATTTTTGATCTCTGCAATGAGCTTTACCCAAGGGGCCGATTTAAATGATAGGTGCATATTCCTGTTACTCTGAAATGGTGCTTTTCTGCAGGGCTGCTTTTTTTTTTTTCTTATTTTCTTTAATGATGAAGTTTCCCTTTTATTGAAAAAGAAAACAACCTCCAGTCTCGTAACTGTGAGGTGAAACTTGTCTTTTCAGGACAGAGGTGTGAAGTATCTGTATGTATTTGTAGAGTCCTGAGTTGAATTTGTAGAGTGCAGCGAGGGTTGTGACTGAGGTGAAAGCCTTTTTTATTTATTTTTTTAAAATCCAAACACAAATTCTGAACAAAACTTTCTGAAGGAAACTGACTCAAGACTTGCTCAAAACAAGTGAAAAAATTTTGCTCTTTCATTTCTTGGGTTAAATGTGAAACTTGGTGAAACCGTGGATGTGCTCCAGCCCAAACCTGAAGTTTTAGACCTTCCCTAAACCAGGGAAGGTTTAGTTTGTATATTAGAAAAAGGTTCTTCATCCAGTAGGTTGGTTGGGCACTAGAACAGGCTCCCCAGGAAAGTGGTCACAGCACCAAGCCTGGCAGAGTTCAAGAAGCATTTGGACAATACTCTCGAGCACATGGTGTGACTCTTGGGGGTGGTCTTGTGCTGGGCCAGCAGCTGGACTTGATGATCCTTGTGGGTCCCCTCCAATTTGGCATATTCTGTGATTCTGTATGTTTAACAAAATGAGCTCTGTTTTGAGGCTTTCTCACATCATAGTGATGGACTTGTCAAATTTATTTTCAGGAAAAGACAGCAGGATTGAGAACAGGAATATACATGTGCATGAAGGCTGTGAATACTCCCATCCCATTAGGCTTGTAATATTTCACAGGCATAACAAGCCTGCTTACTGTAGCACGGGCAGTTGGTAGCTGTCGGGAAGCTTTCATGATGGACAAACATGTCCACACCAGTTTTTCCACCTTACTTTAAAACATCTGGTATATATCAGGGTCCTACACTCTATTTTTGACTCTCAGAGCTGTGAAATGAAAAAACAACTTGTATTCTTCTGTGACCAGCTTTCACAAAATCATATGGTCTCTGTGCAATCAGACACATCAAAATATGCTTTGACTCGCTCCTACAGTTTGAAAAATACTTACTATCAAGTTTAGTTGAACTGTGTAGTAAAATCCTGCAAAGAATAAGCATGAATTGAGGGGAGCACACATGAGGTAAAATGCCAGTGGTTGTATGGACTGCTCAGCACAAGGCAGAGGCAGGGTTCAAGCCACAGTTGCAACTTTTGCGGCGTTCACACAGAACAGTGGTCAGTGTTCTTTTGCAGAGCTAATGCTGGTATTTCCCTTAACATAAGCAATCCTGTAGGAAGATGCATACCAGATGATTAAAAAATAATCAGCAGTGTGAGTACATGCAAAGAATACCTGCTTTGTTACAGGAGCATGTGTTTCCTGCAGGAGCTACAGCCCCTTGTGAGAGGAGAAACAAGTATTTGGAGAACTGTATCCCTTTTAAATGTGTCTGAGTGCTTAGTGCTTTCCTGATGGCGTGGGAAGGTGGATTTTTTCTGATAGGTTGCTTGGAGGCCTAAAGTTTGGAACAGAAGGTGGATAGTACAACTCAATAATGCCTTTTATGTGACATTCACAACCATGTTACCGAGAGTGAGTCTCCCTGCCCCATTTCCCAGCTGATTAAAAATTCAGTTTCTTATTTTTGAGTCCTCTGGAGGCAAAATTTTGAGAGGTCAGGGGTGGCTCTGTTGCACTTTTCTGTCCTCAATTCCCTAGACTTATGGTGAAGTGTTTTTTCTCTATAGTTAGTTCTACTGTAGTGGTTAAAGACAGAAAATGTTTAGCTTAACCCTGAGGCAGCTCAAACCTTTTGCTGAATTAATTAAAAAATAGTTCTGTGCCCTCTGCAGCAGCAGAGCGGTGTTTGGGAGGGGAATGAAGGGAGGAGCGCTGTGCACTGGGAGCAGGAGGGCTGATCATGCCAGGATCCTTGCCATCTGTGGGAGATCTCAGCATGTAAGGGGGAGCATGTATTGGCTCCCAGGTCTGCCACACAACTCCCAGAGCTTGAATTTGCCTGCACTGGTCTGTTTGTAAGAGAGCCAGTCCAGCACCCCAGTGTTTTATTTTCTAAAGTTGTTTCAACAATCCCCCTTTTCCATCCTGGGGGGGAAAAAAAGCCCTTTGGAAGGGGGGCTAGGTAACAAGGTTCTACACTTATCCTCCATGTACACTGTGCAAGTTAAAAGGCTCATTCTGCCTTTCATCTTGTGTACTGTTTTCTGCAGATATTTCCTAACTTCTCCCATGACGTTTTTGCCTGGTTCTTCAGAAGACTGTATGGACTGAAAGAGACTATTGTTTCCGCAAGAGTGCAGGCATGTGCACATTGGCTAATCTGGTTGGTACAGGATTTCAGGAGTGGGTGAGGAACAGGATTGGGATGTGTGCGCCTACGAATTCCTGTGAACGGCATGCTCTCCTATTCTGTAAATAATATCACATTTCAGTTTCTAGGTTCACCATTCGTATTTCTCCAAAAGTTGAACTCCTATACCATGAGATGTAAACAAGGAAATGGCATACAGGAAGATTGCAAAAGCTTTGGTTAGCAGAGATACAAGGTTGATTCAGTTTTCAGTCCTGCGGCTGGATAAGTGTCAGCTACTTAATTACATGGAGACTCAGAACGTTTATTTTTCACAAACATCATAGGTTTAAAATTGATACTTCATTGTCTTTCTAGCTTTTTCCTTCCCCATGTTTGGGTTTTCAGTTTTGAAGTACAGGATAGGCAAACAAATACTTTTTAGCCTGTTTTTTGGGAGGAGGCAGACTTTGGCAATCAAGGTGCATTTGCCAGCTCTTGAGACACTGCACACTGAACCTTGCATTTGCAGCAAACTCTTTCTGCAAAGCAGTTTACATGCAATGCATCAGGCGATGTTGGTTGAGTTTTTTTTCCATTTGGATGGTATCACCGGGGAGCAAAGAAACCCCCAGTTGTTAGTTTTGTTTACACCCAGCATCTTGTCAAATGAAACCTTGCCACATATTTGTTTCCCCTTTTGGGAGCGTTACCTAAAAGATGATGGTGCTGGGATAACTCCAGCTTCCTGGTGGTGACCCAGATCTCTGCTGGCGATGAGATCTCTGTCTCCGCTGGGCAAGGAGCAAGAACAGCAGTTGTGTTTTTGATTGCTGATCTGCAGGCATGTTCACATACAGTATTTCCAGGATCGTCAGCAACCTTGCAGCACCTTGGCTATTGCTGCTGATGTGCCCTTGTCCGGCAGAGAAAGGCAGGATTTTTTTCCGCAGTCTGGTTTCATGTAGGTCTTGTAAGAGGGTGTGAGGCAACTCCAGGGTGTTTTTACATACTACTTTTGTATGTGTGAGACAGCATAAAAATCCTCTGAGGTTTTTTAGCAGCAACAACGTTGTATAACTGACAATTTCCTGTATGTCCACTTTAATACAGTTTCCTTGCTTGGTCAGGAATAGTTGCTGCTTGTGAATGACTCCTTGGAACTAGAGGGTGCAGGCTGGAAAGGCTGAGACTTGCTGGTAATTTAGGAATTTATGAGGATTTATACTGTGGTTGTTGATGGGATTTGGCTGACTGAGATGCTTTTTGACAGATGCATAGGAATTCCCAGGTGTTGATGAAAGCATTTGATAATAGCCAGTCAAAAAGGATAGGGAAGAGAGATTGGCAAGGGAAGTGAGGAGGACTCGGAGATTTGTCTGGGTTCTTTTCATCCATGGGCTGTCATATTTAGCAAAGGGCTTATAGCCTCACCCACAGTTTTCTGTGTTTTTAGCACTGCTAGACCAAACTGCTGTGTTGGCTATCCTTGAGGGGTTTCTCCAATGCTTCTGTTGGGTCAGTCAGCTTTCTTACTTCCCAGCCACCTCACTGTTTGCCCAAGTGGTGTTTCTGAAACAGCATCTCCTTTTTAGCAGCTCATGGGCACAGTATAGGGTGCTGGAACCAGCATTTGAAGCCACCTTTTCCTGTCCAAGACTCCCTTTGTCTTAGAGTCTTTGCTGCTATAGCCAGGAATGTTTGAGGCATGTTTCTGCTGATGGTTTTCTGCTCTGCACTCCCGAGGATTGGATGTAGGACAGTTTGGAGGGTTCCTAGCAGTGGAACTCCCTGTTTACAGTCAGTGTATTCATTAGAGCCCTGAATTATTTACCTTAAACAATTCAAGTCCTGAATTATTTACCTTTAAGTACTGTCTTCCTGCATTCTGCATTTGGTTGACTGTAGACCTATGCTCTGTTATTTGCTGTTATATGCTATGAACGTCTAAGGTAGCGTAATATCTAAAGCAGTTTGAGCTATTTGCTGTTAATTTTATTTTCATACACAAACACATTGCAACATTATAGATGATCTTTAAGATCCCTTCCAACCCAAACAATCCTATGATTCTATAACTCAGTTCGAAGTGTGACTCAGATGTAAAATGGATTTGTGCAAACCTAATTTTAAGTGTTGTAAATGCATGGACAGTTGTCAAGTCTTCCTCTTTCTGCAAGTCCCCTGCCTAGTGCCAAGGGTACAGCTGTAGTGGCAAGCGTTGGGCAAACTCCCTATTCAGCATCTTGTTTTTTCCCTGCTGTCCCATGTTTGGCCCAAATTTTTATTTATGGCACACTATTCAAATTCTACTGAAGAAGTTTGTCATTTCCTTATGATCTTGCTCTGTTTGCCAGTGTCAGGCTTGAGGGTTTGATGAATGATTTGGGAAGCGCCACCCCTTCTTTGCAGGAAGAGAGTTAAAACAAGAGATTCTTACAGCCTTGCTGCTGACATGTCTCCATCCTATGTAGTATTTCATGTGCTGGAAATACAGTCCCCTTCTGTTGTGACTGTTCATTATTTTTAGTTGAGAGAAGCCAGAGTTCAGGTTGGTTAGGAACTCGTTAATGGCCACTTGAGAGGTCCTGGGTTTAAATGACTGGCACAGTGCTGCATCAGAGCTCTGTGGCAGCTCTCCAAGGCACAACTCATCTGCCTGGGCGCTGAGAGAGTGGCAGGGAGTGTCAGGGCGACTGCCATCCTTGCTGCCAACAGCTGTTAGAGCTGTCATGTGCTCTTACCCCGCAGTCCTGATGCACGGCTCAGGTACATCCCACATGCCAAGAGTGAAGGCAGCCACAGCAGGCAGCACTCACCTGCCACATTTTCCTCCATTTCAAGGGCTGAGTGCTTGAACTCATCAGTGTTCTCTCTTGCAGCTTACCTGTGGTACACCAGAGATTTTTGCAGGAAGCAAACCAATGGCAAACAGTGTCCACTGATGTCATAGAGACCTGAACATGGTTCATTGGCAGTGCTGCAGCTGCACAACCACCTTGCAGCCCTCTGTGCCTAACCAGGTTCTCACCCTCTCCCCATCCTCCCTCCAATTTTCTGTCCCCATTAAGTGAAATTTCTTTTTTTTTACATGTTTTTCCCTGCTGATGCCTGGCCCAGCTCTTGGCTGCTCTATGTTGAGCATAGATGGCTCCAGGCTGTGGTAGGAAGGTCACCTGGAGCAGGAGAGAGAGCTAGTCCCCATCCCTGCTTGGGAGGTGGCCCTCCCCTGGTTGGCAGCAGAAGCCAGAGGCAAAGGTCACCTCTCTTCTCAGCCCTGAACTAGACTGTGCTATTTACTTAGTGTGGCATCTGGCTAAACCCAGGTTTAAACTCTCTGTTCCGAGGGTGCCAAAATTTTGTCTTTACAGATACCTTTTTTGGGAATGGCTCAATCAGATCACTATGACCAAAATCTTGCAACAAAACTTTTTGGCAGACATCCATGTTGCCAAATGCCTGAGCCCTGAAAGGGCTGAGCAGGAAAGGTATCACAGCTATATCCCCCACCCCATGCTATATGTCTGGGTTTAATTTTGTATGCCCTTGTGGAGGTAGGCAAGGGATCATGTACACATGGTTGAGTTGCATCTCCATAAGTGAAGGGGTTTGTTTTGTTTACGTTCAAAGAAAGTGATGAAATAATTACAGTAATGGCATTTCCAGTACTGGAAATCCAGTTTCCTTTACTTATGATGTGTCTTCTGGCCATTCGGAGAGGTTGGGGAGGTGTGGGGTGGAGGGCTGAGGTTGTATCTTCAGTTGACTTTCTACCATATGGGCTTTTTTCTTCCTTATTTAAATGTAGAAATGTCTTCTATCGAGTGTATGTTTTGGTGCATTGGTGGATCAGTAGGAGAATTTGACACTAAAACTTAAAGCTGCTAATATGTGAAGTAAGGAGTAAACACAGACACTAAAAGACCCTTTTGAGAATTTTAAGTGGAGTTGCTACTTCAGTAATGTAGATGCACAATTCAGGGAAACTTTATGATAAAGTAATCTACTGTCAAAGTAATTTTGCAAGTATTATTTTTACATCACTACCATGGTTATCAGTGGCATGTCTTTACTGTTGAAACTGAAAGAAATTTAAGTAGCTTTCTCTCCCCCCATATTTCTGCTTTTGGTGGCACTGTCTGTTTGGCATTGGTCCCAGTGCTGCCGGGCAGGATGCCCTGGGAAGAGGGCAGAGGGTATGGGCACAGGAGAGCTGCATTCTCCTGTGAAGCTCTACAAGTGGTGGGCTGTGGTACCTCATCTACCTCTCCAAACTGATACCTGTTGCTTCTGTTTGGTCAATGAATGATTTTGTGGAAAGGACTTTTTCTTGTTTAATGTCTTTATGAGATGAAGCAGAAAACAAAGAACCTAAATATCTGCTGGGAGTGCATACAATTAATCAATTTTCTCTTTTGTGTTGTTTTTCACACAGAGCGATGAGGCAAGAGAGAAGTTTTTAAAAATAGAAAAATGTGATTGCATAAACGTCGTTGTTGACAGGAGGACTCAGTGGATTCAGGTAATAATGTGACACTGCTTTTTATTGTGCTTTGAACACTGGCTGGCTTTCAAGGCTGCCAATGGCACTTTGTCAGGGGCTGAGGAATAGAGGAAGGTGACAAGGTATAACAAGACCCAGTAGCTGGCTGTTAATTCATTCAGACCAGATGAAAGGGTGTGAGTGTTCACACAGCACTGGTGGTTGCTGAATAGAAGAATGTTGCTGGGGCTGTAGTAGCTTCCTTCTTTATGTCAGGCTGTTGAATCTGAGGCTGTTTTGTTTTATTTGTTTTAAATGAGTTTGTTTTTAACCCTAGGAGATTCTCTCATTCAGCCTCTTACAGCTGCGTTGATGTAGGCAGGGAAGCTCCATGCCTGTTTCATGAAAGAAGGTCAAATGATTAGCTGTCCCTTCAGACTGCAGAACTCTGAATCTATGAATATTTCCCTTGAATTCCCCCTTTTAAAGGATTTCTGGATCAGAGTAGATCATTATCTGCTAAAAGACCCAGACCTAGACCTTTATTGCTTTAGAGGACTACTGCTAGTTGTTTTCTGTGTGTGAATGAAGACAATTTCTCTTGCATGATTATAGGAAACGTAATGTGTGATATTTAGGCATGCTACTAATATGTTTGCAACATACTATCTTAAAATGATGGACTTCAACATATTTGCATCCTGTTTTGTCGGAAGTGTAAGTTGCTAGCTAAAATGCATCTCATGTTTTTAATCAGTTTAATTATTTCTCTCACTGAAGGGAACTGGAAGATGAAGGCTGGGGGAGTTTACAGTGCTAATTCCACTCCACATTTGTAATTGGGGCCAGATCCTACCCTCAGACTTCTTAAGCAATCCTGGTGAAGTCACCAGGCTTTTCACAAGCATATGGTTTTCCCCATACGTATTTGATTCCAGAATAAGGGCCTACAGTGTGCTTTTTTATGCACTGATTTCTGATACTGAGGAAGTTTGAAAAACGTGCATCTTTTCCAACATAGCCTCTTGTTTTCCAGTAACAATTGAAGAGGTTCTGCAGTATTTTATTAAGAAGCAGATCAGCAAAGTTTATTGCCTTAGACTGAGCTGTTTCTAAACTGGCGAGTCCATTTTCTTTGTTAGGTGCAAGGTGGGGAAAAAAGCAGTTGTGGCTTTGCATTGCTATAGTAATGACCAAGAAGGACATTTAAAAAGCATGTGAATGGGTGTGGATTTGATATTTCCTAAAGCCAGCTTCTTTTTAGTATTAAACTGCATACTCTGAGAAGATAGTTGCTGTATCAACATTGGTATAATGACACGTTATTAAAAAATCAATATCCAGTCATAGAAACAAGTCCTTGTGTAAGCAGTTGGGTGCTTACAGCTGTGATTTTTATGTATTTGTAAATGTAATGGGCTTTTTTTTTTTTTCTGTAGCACTGGTAACTTGGATAAACACTGTATGTGTGACTCATTGCAGAGTATAAACTTACTTTAAAGGAGCAAGTGCTGGATTTGCTGAATATCCTGTTGCTTGCATCCCTGAATACTTACTTGCAATAGGTCATGATTGATCTTCAATTGGCCATCCTGAGGGGGAAATTACTGCTGATGTCCCACAGGTACTTCAGAAATAAACAGAACAATGGAAGTGCTTTAAGAACATAAATAGTAGTTAGAATTCATAAAATCCTAAAGTAAGCATATGATACAAGGCCTTCTAAAATACAACACTTGAAAGCCTTTCTTATACTTTCAGAAAGAGCTTGTTTAGTTATCACAGAAAAAGTAAACATTTTCATTCCTTTTTCTTTAGCCCTTTCCCATTCCATTCCTCTTTTTCTCCTTTTTTTTTCTTCTTTTTTTCCCCCCAGAGTCTTCTTAATTTGGTGGGACTGGGGACCAACACCCAATGTGCATAGAAAACCCTACTTGGGAGCGGTAGATAACACTGCTAATTGTCCTCCTGTTGTTAGGTACATTCTTGAGGTCCTTCTGCAGTGTCAGCATGGAGTTGATGTAATCCAAACTGAACAGTCCCTGTGTGCATCTGTGCATGAGTGCGACGCGATGGGCACTGCAGTGGCTCCTGGACCAGTCAAGAACACACTTGTTTTTTAATGTGATACCCCAAGCATCAGTGATACGGGATGCAATTCCTCTGTGTGTGTGTGTGTGTGTGTGTGTGTGTACATGCAGGGGTGTAAGCTCACGGAGGGCAGCATAGCACAGCATCCCCGCTCATCTGCTACACCTTTGGCGGGGCAGCTGCAGTCTCCACCACTTGAGCATCGATGGGACAGGGAGGTGAAGTCGCTGTTGGAAAGGGGCAAAGGAGGAAGATGGGGAGCGGAGGAGTGGGGGGCTGGGCAGGGAGCAGGGGCCAGGGAGGAAGACACAGCTCCAGAGGGAAATACTGTGTGCTTTGCAGTTGCTTGTGTGGATAGAAACCAGATGGTGCGCTGGAACACCCGCTCGCTTGGGCGGCGGCAGAGCCAAACATATGGTTAATGGTTAGGAGAAAGAGCTTTTCGAGCCAGGGCTTTGCTGACTGCCTCGCATTACAGATTGTTGCAGTGTGTCATTACATTGCCAAACTAAGTGCTTAATACCCGCTGCGGGCGCTGGGCAGGCATTTGCAGGAAGGATGCTGAGGCTCCCCGGTCAGGGCGGGAGGTTGACATCATGTACAGCCCACTGCCACGCCCCCCACGCCCCCTTTCCCCACTGGGAACCCTGTAAATCTCCCCATTTACAAGCCTAAATCCTACGGTCGGCAGTTTTCTTGTTCTGGGTGTCTTTAATCCATTTATTTCCAACAGCATATGGTTGGTTTTGCCTTTTTTTGTTCCTTTTTTTTCTTGATCCTCGAGCAGCTGAATTCACTGAGGCTGCAGCACTGCATTTACATGTCCGGCATCCGAAGTTCCTGCTCTGGGATCTTTGGGCGACACCAGACCCATGTTATCTAAGGAACTGCTGAGCTCATTCATCTCCTTTTCACGGCCCGCTTCCTTTTATTTTTAGCCAAATCCGTCAGGCCTGACAGGCGGGTAATTTGAGCCAGAGAAAGGGCAAAGCTCCAGGTCCTTTCCACAAAGCAATTCTTCTCCTCCCTCCTGGGAAGGCTCCAAACTTGGCCTGCTCCAGGCAGATGGATTTGTTGAGTCATGTGAGATCATTTACACAAAAACACAGCGAGGCAGTGAAAAGGAAAAAAAAAAAAGGGGAAAGAAAAAAAGAGAAAAAGGTGGGGGGGAAGGGGTGGGAGAGCGTGCGCTGCCGGGGCTGCTGCGAGCGTAGGAAATGTGCTGCGAGGCAGCTAGACAGAGGAATGCAGCAGATTCATTCTTGTATAAGGTAATGTCTCGTTTACAGTATAGGGTGGAGCCAGCACAGAGGAGAAATCACTCGAAAACAGATTACTCATTTAAAACAAAAATTTTCCTTAAAATAAATAATAATAATAAAAATTAAAAAAAAGCAACAACCCAACCAACAAGCCAGCGGCGCACGCGGGCGTGCAACAAAGGCGGCGTTGTTGACAGCACCGGATTACAGTAGCGGTAAACTCCGGGCTGGGAGGTTGCTGGAAAATGAGTTTGCTCCGTGATGCAACTGGAGTTTGCTTTGTCTGGCCGCCAGTGCAAGCGGGGCGGCCGAGACTGGGAGCTCAGTGGCAGCAGGGCACGCTTCGCTCCATCCAGTGATGGTTTCGGATGATGGGGAGGGATGGAGGGAGCGATGAAGGATCCTGAGGAGGCAGGCTGGGCTGGGGCATCATTAAGAGTGATAACGAGGGCGGATGTGCATGGAGGGGGGGTGGGAGAGAACCTCTTCTTGTTTTGATTTTGAGTTGGCTATGGCATCAGCTTCATTGCATCAGGGAGTAAATTACATTTATTCAGTTGAATGTGAATTTTGTTTTCGTTTGCAACCTGAGCTAACCCCAGCATGTTGGGTTTGGGTTTTTTAAGTGGGTGGTAAGAGAGAACATGAAACTTGGAGCTTTTCAGATCTTGTTACATCCCAGAGAATTAGGTTGGGTTAATTTATGCAGTGTTCTAACAAGATGTGTTCAAATCTTTAAATAGACTGCATTTAAGTATTGTTAATATAACTTCTAGTTACTCCAGTTTTCTTAGCATCTGAATGTTGCTGTTTTGTCCCAGTGACAATTTAAAATCAAGAGTAGGACCAGAAATTGGAACTGGAAATGGTGGGAAACATGCAATAAAACAAATCCAATGCAAAGCATTTCCTAAAATTCTCAGCTACAGTTACAGAACTTGCAGGAGCATGTAAACATGGGTTTGTATTTTAGCATGACCCTTTCCCCTGCTGAGTAGCATCTTCTGCAGACTCCACAGCAGTGTCTGTTGAGGTGATTTCCTCTGGGAAGGGGAGGGTTTGTCTGGAGCCTGCCTTCTTCTAACTTGACCTTGTCTTTCCCTTTTACTCGTCCTGCTTCTTTTTACACTTTTGTCTGAAAGATGGCTTTCCCAGCCCTCTTGCCCGGCCAGGCTGTGCCACTGACCACAGCATGTTCAGTGTGGGGAGAGCCTTAACTTCTTCGTCTTACAAGTTTTCTCATTTGGTGGAAACCTTTTGTCTTCCCTGTCTCTTGATCAGGCTGCCACCTTATTTATGTTGAAGGAGCACTTGGCAACACCCCAAGTCCTGGCTGGGGTCCTGCACTGCAAAGACCCACAATGGGGTCCCTGCCCCTCAGCTGATGTCTGGATCAGCAGAAGGGTAAAAGTATAAAATGAGAAATACTGCCAGGTTTGGGACCTAGATGGTGCAATAAGCTGTGGCCGTAGCACAGCAGCTTTTAATGGGGAATGGCTGTAGATTGCTCTGAGATCCTCAAAAAGGTCCTGGAGAAGAACAGCATTGTTATTTATTCTGTTTGCATAGTTATTGTAACTTTCTTTCCTCTCTTCTCCAAAATACCTAATTATCCTACATTTTCTGTTGCTGTGAGCAACATTTCCTGTTATTACTCAGAGCTGCAATTCCAGTTAAATTCTCACTTTGTAAAGCTAATCTCCCAGCAGTGGGTGTGGGATTTTCAAAAGAATAGACATTTTTGAAGAGCCAGTTTTTAAGATTTTTGTCTGAGTGGACAATTCTGCAAAACTCCTTTTTTAACTATTCACATTTGTTATTGCTTGAAAGTTCAATAGCTTCATCTCTATTTATGGCACTTAAAAGACTTGCAGGTTTTTAGTTCCCCTGCAGAGTGCCCCGCTCCTCAACGTCTCCTTTTTCTGTTTCAAAGATGCCACGTGTGTTGCTCTTTGCATCTTTACGTCAGACAACCAGCCCAACTAGGCAGGTTTCGGGAACTGTTCATGACCTGTCTATCGGGAAAATCAGCCTTACCCTTCCTTCCCCCTCCTTCACAGCCGCTCAACTTCCTCTCCTTCTTCTAAAAGTGTGTTGTCTATCAGATGCTATCAGCCCTCTAATTCTTTTATCTCACTTCTCCTATCATTTCCATTCTTCTGTCTGTCTCACGATTAGACTAGAAATTTCTCTACTGCTGGCCTCTTCCCTCCTCTTGTACTGAGGAGAGGAGGTGCTGCCTCCTTTGGGATCTGAGGAGGGATGAATATGGAGTTCATACACGTTGTATCATGTCCCATGCTTGACATCAGTTTGCACGGGTAGAGGATGTCATCCATGGCAATTTTTCTTTCATTGCTGCCTTAAGCAACTAACTCTCTCCATCTAGGTTGGAGGATGAGCAGGAGGCTCCCACCAAAGCTTGGTGAGGGAGCCACTGAGAACTTCCTGCTAAGGTTGCTCAACCTACTTATGTTGTGCCAAGGAGAGATGCTCTGAAAGAGAGGTAACCCTTTACATTTGACCTCAGATTATCCTCTTGACAGGACTGGGTAGTGATTCTCTCCCTCAGAAAACTTATGCAAATTTTATAGTAGTATGCGGTGGTATCTAAAATGAATGGGCCAAGCCCTCATTTATGGGACATAGGAAATAACCTCAAAATAAATAAATCTCCAGCCTGACACCTTCCTCTAACAGAAAATCATAGAACTTCTAGTGTAGTGGTGGCAATTTCCTCTTCTTCATGTATTCACCTAGACAGTATCCCAGGGGAGAGGCGACATTTATTCTAAAAGGATTAATCTAAATTTCTCTGGAGCTTTAAATCTGTGTAAATTTCTCATCCAGCAATGAATTGGTGCAGCAGTGAAGCACGGGACTGTTTGTAATGTATTCGAAACTTAGCTATGTTCTGGATACGGCCAAATCCCATTAACTGTGATTTCCCTGCTTCCATTTTCCTCCTGTTGAGCCTTCTGGATAGCATCTTCTCTTAACAGCTTGTCTGTAGAATCTGCTCTGAAGACCTCCCAACCACTCCACTCCTCTCAAAGCAAGGGAAACTCTGGGAGCAGCTTATTACATGCTCATCACCCAACTTTTATTTCTGCTAGGGGGTCTCCACTGGCCATAGGCGAAACAAGCTTACATCTCTTTCCCTTCCCTTCAGTCAAGCACAGCAGAGGTTAAAGTTCTTTTGGAGATTAAACTTTGCCTGTTGGTTTAGTGATACATCAGTCCAGATATTTGTGTATAAAATTGGCCTCTTGAATTCCCTTGGAGCATCCTTAGGGAACCTTAAAAGTTGTCTGAGAGTTTCTAGCAAGGATGTCCAAGCATCCTCTGACACTGCCTTTGTAGTATCAAGTTTTTCAAGTTTGTGTTAAAAAATAGTTGTTTTAAGGCTCTGTTCACTCCCTTAGCTTTTCACTGAGAGTTCCTATAGCGTTACTAACTGCTAATGTGATCCTTTAGTTTTTTGCCTTGATTTCATAATACAATAAATTTGTCGGCAAAAGCCTCTTCTGATCACATGCTGTAGAAATATCTTTTTTTAAACCTGTTTGCAGCCTTTGTATGATTAATGGAAACATGCTGTTGCTTCTTGATAAATTCATTCATGTTTAATATCTATTTGTGGGCCATATTTAGCTTTTAAGTGGATGTGTCACAGCTCTTGAGGCATTTTGGTGGCTAAATAGCTGAAATTAGACACTCTGGTTACTCATGCCAGTTGTTTTCTTGTGTTCATACTGAACTGTGTGTGTTACACAAATATTTTTAGTTATAGCCTTGTCAGATTTGTTTAAGGAAAAGAGATGTCCTCATTTTTCAGAGAAGTTTATGTGTGAGTTGAATTATATTAATGTTTTTTTCTCACTTGATCAAATTTTAAGTGGTAAGATGAAAGGACCACTGTTACTTGCAAAAGTAAGACTTGATTTTGCAGGAGTGGAGTGATTTATCTTTTGTATCCACTTCTCTAACTGCAGCCTGTAAAGACCCTAAAGAGCCTGCTAGTCAACAATTTCCTTACTGCAACCGGTGAAAAATCAGATTTAAAATGCATTTAACTCATGCTCCATTCCACATTTAATACCTCTTGATTACTGTGGTCACAGCATAAATAAATACATTTGATAGCTTACTGGATCATGCAAATGTTGGATGTGTTTCTCCTTCATCAGAATACTCCTTTTATCAAAGATAGCTGCTGTCATAGAGCCCCAAGTTGTTGATTAGGTAGAAGGGAATGCCATATATGGGAAAATAAACCAGCACCCACAAGCTAGCTTCTTACTCGAAAATAATGAGATTTCTTTTAGAAAATTCAGCTTGTTGTTTTCTATTTGAATACTTTCTTAAAATTAATAATCATGGCTAGGCTTCGCAAATGAACATTTGGGAAGGGCTCTACCCACATTTACTACAGGTGCACTGGTGGCTAAAGAGGCCAATGCGAGACAGACAAAATGGTTGCAAAAGGCACAGCAGAAAGACTCCTTGGATGGTATCGGCAGGATACGATTCTTTCTGCGTTGTCTTTTCTCTTCGATGGTGATCCTGCGTGTGTTCTCAAAGGAAGCAGCAGCATTATGGATTGTGTGTCTCCAGACCTCCCAATTGGAGGCCAGGGTAGACCAGCGATGAAGATCAGTATGGCCAAGGCTGAGATGTTGTTTCAGGGAGTCCTCGTATCTTCTCTTTGGGACTCCTCTTTTGCGGCAGCCAGTGGCAAGTTCACCGTAAAACAAGATCTTAGGGAGGCGGTGATCCTTCATCCTGGAGACATGTCCTGCCCAACGCAGCTGTGATTTCAGCAACATGGCCTCAATACTTGTAACTGCTGCTTGTTCTAGAACAGATGTGTTAGTTACATAATCTGACCAGTGGATGTTTAGAATTGTACGGAGACAGCGTTGATGGAAGCGTTCTAGGAGTCACAGGTGGTGGCGGTAAATGACCCATGATTTGGCTTTCGGTTCTGGGTTTACCTGACCAAAAGAGTGTGTAACCGGCACCATGTTCTCTAAGGCTGCCTTCCTTGTGGAGATGAACTTCGCTGAAAGCAGTTATGTCGATGTTGAGACGTGATAGTTTGTGGGCAGTTAGGGCAGAGCGATGCTCAGGACATCCGCCAAAAACATTAATAATAAAATACTGAAAAATAAACTTGTCATATGTTCTGGGAGGATGACATATGTAGTTAACATGGGATATCTATCTAATTGGTTTCGGGTTGGATGCTTATTGGCTTCCACATAGTACCGTGAATGGGTTTGAAGCCGCTGTGGTGGGCTTGGACTAGTCTGGACCAGCTCAGACTTGTTGCTGCCCTTCTTGATGCTGTTCACTATGGTTAATGGTGTCTGGATGGATGGCAGAACCCAGATGGTTATGGTTAAAGAATTCTCCTCCTTGGATGCACTGCTTGGGCACAAGTGTCAGTGAAACCCCTTCTGCAGCCATTGATGTTGTAGGCAGGGGGACCACATGGGGAGGACATCTGGGTCGCACTTTGCTGCCGAGCATACGCGTGGCACAGCCAGACCTGCTCAGCTGTGTGCTTTGAGAGCAAGAGGTTAAAAGGACAAGGGTAAACCACGGTCTAAAACAGACTCTTGCATCTGGCAGGTCTGTTCTTGAGTGACACTCATTTGGTTACGCAGCTCAAGTGCAGCAAGAGTTTCACCCCTGCCCACGGGCTGACAGTCACACGCTCAGTGCAAAGTTATTTTTCTGCTGGGCTTTGCCCCTTGTGAGTGTTGTCACTGGAAGTAACAGCAAATTGAGGAACAGAGGTTTATGGGGCATCATGGCCTGTTCAGTGTTTAAAATAAATCTTCTGTGATTAATTCTCCATGAGGCAAAGGGGGAGAGAAGTTCATGCCCTAAACTCTGGAGAATTTTTAGTATTTAATGCTAATTTTAACCCTGAAGCATCAGTGAGTTAAGTAGAGCTCAAAGGGCTGCATTTAGCCTTCATCAGGAAACGCTGGATAGCATTGCTGGAGGAGTGGTGACAGCAGGGACTCCCTATATGCATGCAGCGGCACTTCTAGAAGAACTAAAGGTTGGTTTTTCCAAACAGAAATGGAGGCACACATGAGTTGGTGACACACATTATACCACCACATACAGTAGGTGGCAGGAGAGACAAAGTGACAACTTGTCAGGGGTGGCTGCTGGTCCACATGCCACAGTAACAAATGAAGGCCTACACCCAATACCTTGGAAGAAAAGTGACACTGAATACAATGCCAGGTGCTTTTGTGAGGTCTGTCATCTGGTATGATCAACACAACAACATAACAAGATGGAACGTTAGCCACATGTATTGCAATGCCCCCGCGTTAAATGCCACACTGTGTGCTGTGTCATGTGTTCCTATGATGTCTTCTGGCAGGTTTCAGGGTCTAGAGGTGGTGTGGCAGCCTAAGCCATTCCCAATTACTGTTGCTCATCCTCTTTCTCTCCCCACATTGTCCTTGGCCAGCACTTCCCCCATTCCCTCTTGCACCATCATTGGTGCTTATGAAGCTGACCATAAGCTGCTCAATGGGGTGAAGTCAGTCAACAACTAACTAAACCAAAGATGTGGTTTGATTTTGTGCAACTCAGGGAAGCATCTCACCTCGTGGTCACAAAACTAGTGTTGAGGTAAAGAAGCAAGCGATAGGAAAAAGGGACTGATAAATTCAGGCAATAGAGCTGCACCCTTGATCTCTACCACCCCTGTCAAACAGGATGGAAGGGGTACTTCTTTAATGGATAGTGAAGTAAACACTGGAGACATCTCTAAGCCAACAACTGATATTTTTGGTCTTCTGATTTGCAGTCACATAAAGTAACCTTAAAAGCCTGAAAAATGTATCCTTTTAAAGCATACAAGAGTCTTTTCTAATGGAGAGGGAAACTGAAGAAGTGAAATTAGTGATGTTTTCCGTTTGTCTGTTAGACGTATGTCTCCTTTTTAGAGGTGAAAGGGATGTTCCTCATCCCACTTCATTTAAGGTGAACAGATTATTTCCTTTCTTACTTATGGGAAATTTGGTCTCCCATGGCACACAACGACAAAATCTACTCTCGTGCATGTGTAACTTGAGCAAAGTCAATGAGATTATGTTTGTAAAACAGAGAAGGTGATCTGGCTCAGGGTTTGTAACTGGAGAAAGGAAGTACTTTTGTTCATTGGTTTAGAGGGAATTAGTGTATGGCTAACATATGCTCACCTGTTTGCTGTACTTTTTTTCCAAGGATTGTTCCCTGAAGGATTTTTGGTCATGATGGAAGCATCTTCATTGTGCAGGCCTGTCTTAGAGCCGAAAAGAGCAGACAGCATTTGATTCATACTTGTCAGAGGAATGTTTAGTACACATACCAGCTTCCAGTGATGACTTTAGTCCGTCCTCCTTTTGTCTGTACTTAGACGTAAACTTTGAATTCTGGCATATCAAAACATGCAGTTGTATGATGGCCTAAATTCTGCATCTTCATATGAGATGAAATCCCATTGAGCAACTCCGTGACTTGTATTCTGTTTCTGTGCCCACTGGTTTCGTGAGATTGTTGTCAGCATTTTTTCAATACATTAATGTTGTTTTCTTTGTTGAAAGTGACCGAGAATTAAACTGGTGTTGAAGTTGTATAACTACCAGTGTAATGTAGTAGCAAGGACAAGACATCTGTTTAGGTGCTGGCTTGATTGTCTTTGCTGGAGAGCCTGACTGCCCCATAGATACAACCTGAGCAGTTCATAGTGATGAAAAATGGAGGCAGGAACACAGTGATTTATTGAAGGTCATGGGTGAAACCTGAAAGGTTGGGACTTAGTTCTCTTCTTCCACCCCTGCCCTGCTGGAAGCTGAATCCTGTGATTTCTAGTATGATGAAGTTTACTTCCTCTTCCCCTGAGAAACATGAGATTTCCCACTGGAAAAATATTTGTTCTTATCACAGGAGGTACAGACACACATTTACAAATTTGGAACCAAGTTTGACTCATTGCTACGAAACCACCACATTCAGAGAGTAGTTAGTTATAACTGTAGTGTGCAGATTAAAAGTGGAAATGGGCTCAAACAACAGTTAGTAGCTGCTCTGTTGTTGCTTTACATACAACTCATAGTTGAGTATCTGGACCAGAGAGGGACCTGGGCATACAAGTGAGTCAAAGCAGCTTTTGAACTGCTCCATCCCTTGCACCGAGGACAGGTCCTTTGTCATAGAAAAGCCATTTGTAAAGAATGGGACCTTGTTGGCCAAATTTTCCTTGATTAGGCTGATACCTTGCAGATGCTGATATGTTGATAGAAATTGTATGGCTGCAAATAGTTAATTGGTTTCGTAACCAGGCTTAACTGTATTGCAGAACCAAAGGAGGGCTCTACTTGGTGAAGAGGATTAGGACAAATTTATTTTGTCCTTTATATATTACTTTAAAGCAGTAGCTGTCTGAGGCTAATTATGAAAAACGTGACAAGTTGAAATACTCATTTTTTTAAATGAATTTCCATAAGCAGCTCATAGACATGTTTATGCCCCGCTGGAAGAAGTCTGACTGCACTTTAATGTTTATACCTGGATTGGTGATTAGGAAAAGATTGTTAAACAACTGGAATTTAAATACCGGTACAGCTTCATTGTAATAATTTCCCCAAAGGCATATTGGTAATTCTGCTAAATAGAGAGTTTAGTAGACTTTAATAATGTGTACTTTGGAGACCCTATACACAAAGGAATAATGCATAAAACATTCATTATGGTAAACTGCTACCTCTGCATGTAGAGAGGAATCTCTTGGAAGAAAACTGTTGAGTGTGGCAACACACTGTAGGGTGTTAACGGACAGAAGTCATTGTCACCCCCTTACCTAGCACTTACTTCACCTGCTGTGATTGAAGTTGCAGCCTGTATTGTTTTACACGACAGTGAATTAATTATTTGAGGTAGACACTAGTTTATTTTCTGAGAAGTTCTTTGAAAACCAGTGGGCCATGGTGGTTCACAGGGCTTTGTTTTCCTTTCATGTGCTGGTTCAGTATCAAGGGAAGAGGTAACTGGTAGGAAACACAGAATAACATCATTTAAAAATTTACATAAATACATTAACATTAAAACAACAAAAAAGCAACGTTAGCAAGTGGCTCTAAGCAAGTTTAGTGTTGGATTTTGATTTGTTTTCACTGTGCTGCTGCTGAGGGTCCTGCTGGAGTACAGGCAAGGAAAAGGAAGGAGCAGATGCTTTTGGTGGAACAGTAGGGCATTTATCTCTTTTAATGAGGTAACATCATTAGTGCTGACAAAGTGCTGCAAATCAATATGTGTAATGGACTGCTGCTGTCTTTCAATAGTGCACAGGCTGCTGTACTTCTGACCATTCAAATCTGCTGAATCACAGGTCAGGCTGTCTGATGCTAGGTTGGTTTTTTTGGTGGCTTGTTTTTTGTTTTGTTTTTTTGTGTTGGTTCATTTGTTTGTTTTTAACCATTTTGTGCCCCCTCCTCTGATCTTTGCCTTTAATCTCTGAGAACTGGAGCACTCCAGGATATGTGTTGGGTCAGGCAGAAGTGTACCAATTTTCCAAGCATAGGAGCTCATTGAAATGCCACATGTGTCTATCGTGGTGCAAGGACCTTCTCTTTAACTGGAAAGACTGAGATTGCTGATATCTCTTTGAGCCTGGTCCCTTTTGCCTAGGATGGCTGCAGGTTTTGGGTTGGGTGGGTTTTTTTTTCCTTTGCGCTCTGCCTGTTTCCTTTAGAGCGGTGGTATAATATCAGAAGCAGTAATCATGTCAGCCAGTGACACTGATGACCTTGACGTTGAGTAACAAAGAGCTGCAGAAGAAGGAAGAGAGAGAGAGAGAGAGAGGTGACTGTGGCACTGGACAAGGAGCATCAGCAGGTGGAGGGAAATCTGCGGGTCAGAGCATTCCTCTGTTCAAAATCCATTGGTGTAAAAATTATATGCACAGTTGTATGCAAGGTGACTAAGGAAAGAAATGAGATGGATGTCAATAAAGATCCGTCCTTTATGTCTCATTTTTCAGATGGTAAACATTACAGCACATTACTATAATAGCTTAAAAATAACAAAACCTCAACCAAATGACTCTAAATTTGAAAAAACCAGGAGGTTTAATAATGTCTCTGTTAAAAATTACCTAATACCTCCAGAATTCCCATCAAAACCTCCTACTACAAACAGACAACAGAACCTAAACATTTGAGGTATGCTGTGTGTTTATCAGAGGGCCCCAGAGTGACATTTGGGCATCCGTGCTGATTCCAGGAAAAGAGCTTGTCGGTAAAAAAGATTCACCTGAATAGATCACACACATCAGAAAAAAAAGTGGTTCCTCTTTCTTTTTTTTATCTGCATGCCCCTCCCATCCTGGGCTTCCTAACACCTCATTGTGGTGGACGAATATAAACAGAATTTGCAAGAACCTGATGGTCCCAGCTAAACACTGCAAGGTCATTCCAGTTTTCCTCTTAATTGCTTTTCTTGCTTCCTTCCACACATCCAATGAACCTCTGCAGCATCCTCAGGTGGACTTCCGTGTGTTTTTGCTCAGCCATGGTCTGAAGGTCTGTGGTCACCAGAGTTGATATGAATCCAGAATTGTGGGTCTCTCACTGCTCACCCCTGTTGTGTTACCCTCACACTGAGTAGGGGGACACAACTAAGAGCCAAATAAGGTCACAGCTGGTAGGTCCACATATTGGCCTGTACTGAAGTACTATCTAAGCAACACCACTGAGTGTAGGTTTGGGTCAAGACTAGGTAAAGTTCCATTTTTACTTGTTCCTTTTGTTAAATTTATTTGGTTTTCCTGCTGGAGAGACCCAGGATACACTTTAGGACACCCAGGGTACAATCAGCATTCCCCACTGCTGAACTGAAAGCATCGTTCTGCAAAACAACAATCTCGCTAGTGGGTTGTTGCTTTCTCATGCTCTTGACTGTCGTGGGCTGGCAAAAAATAGTGTCCAATAGGTCATAGAAAAGGAATCATCTTGGAAAGCTTTAGAGCTTTTAGACCTTTTTCGTTTTACACACACACACAGAACATCCCTTTCATAAATCATCATTTCTACCAAAGATTTTTTGTGCTATCTTATTCCAAAAGTAAAACCAGAGTTCACTTACCTCTCCTCCAAGATTGGGACTACAAAAACCTTACACCGTCTCACCCTCCTCTCTTGCTGAAGGGACTCCAGTCCAATAAATAAATACTTGGCTGAGTTTTACTGCCCTTTACCCAGTTAACTAAAACCAGATGCTGCCTTCTTTGTTGAAGGCAAGTCATGCCTACTTCTGTTGCTCCAGCCAGCAGTTTCTCAACCAGCTTGGCCTCTGACAGACTGATTAATTTTTAGTGACTCTGAAACAGTTACCAAACCTTTCTGTGGTTGATGTATGAAAAGAAATAACATTGTCATGAGCTCTTAAGGAGAGAAAATAGCTGACCATACCCTTTTCCAAGACTATAGATGACCCATCTTTTCTCTCATTTCCCTAATAAAACTGGAGTGAAAGTATTGTGATGGAAGGCAAAGGGACAGGGGATGGAAGGGTTTTAAGAAGTAAAGAGCACCTAGTATTACAGGCTTCCGTATTATGGTTATGTACTCCTTTTTTTCTCTTTCTTTCTTGTGGATAGTTTATTCAAAGTATTTTAGCACTTGGCACCACTTCTCAAGAGGAGAAAATGCAGATCTGCTTGTCAGTACTGTTTCAGGGCAGGCTTAGAGGTGATGTTGCCACAGTCTCAGCTGCTTGTCAGGTTTGGTGCTTACTTCTCATAGAAAATACAGGGCAAAACCCTGGTGGAGAAGGGCTGTCAGTCTGAGATTGCAGCACTCGTGGGCTAAAGCATGTTTCCCTGACTTTCCTGGGTGGTCGCCTGGCTTGTATGCAGCACAGGGAAATAGATCTTTTGGAATGTGAGATCGTGCCTTCTGCATTTCTCCCACAAGTATTTTATAGTTTTGACTGGCATGTGGAAAGGAAATGGAGAATAATAGAAGAAAAAACTTATATAACCCTTCAGCTGTGCTTCCTTTCCATACCAAGGTTTTGCATTTAAAGTAAAAAGACCAGTCTTGTGTTGTTGTGAAAATCTTTTTTTGAAGTTTAGTGACAAGTTTTTTTTGGTAAATTAGTAAAGAGGGGGGTTTTTTTGGTTGTTTTCTCCTTAAACTCATCTCAGTTTATGCAGGTACACTCAGAGAAATGGAATCTGATTCTTAAAAATTCAAACAATCCCTTTGTCCAAGGTAGATTTATTTGATTCTTGATTTTTCAGAAATAGGTTGTGAAGGGACCTTGAGTGTTTGGGGATTTTGTTGTTGTTGTTGTTCTTTTCTTTTTAGCAATAATGTTATAAACCAGTAAGAATCCAGGCTTTTTAAGTCTCATATGTGAGTGCTGTATATGGGATTAGAAGAGAAGACTGTATGACCAGCATCTCTTTTTCCTTATTCTCTCGAAGTGACTGCCATGTACTCACTAGCTCTGTGGTCATGGTTCTCATGGTCTCATTGAAGTAACATGTCTTAAAAGACAGGTCCTTTACAGCAGGACTCCTTTCTCCCTCAGGTTCATCTGCATAGCCTGCAAAAGGCAGCCTGCACATGTAAGAAGTTGTCCTTATAGAGTCTGTGGAGGATCCAGCTTTGGTCCAACTGTGAATCAGGCCCTTGAGGCTGAGGATCCTTTGTATCTCCAGGGAAGTTACCTCCCTGTAAAAGTAGGATCTTTGCCCTGGTACATATGTTAATGACAGTAAAGTAGTGCAAGAGCATGGGGGGTGAATCAGCATGTGCAAGTCAAAAAGAAATACTTGCTTTTCCCCCAGTTCTGCCGTCAGAGGTAGCTTCATCCTCTGGGGACATGATCCTGGTTTTGTGAAGAATGCCCAAGGGCTCAAGTCACTTATTTTCTAAGCTTTGTAAATCTGGGTATAAGTGTTACATTGTTCACAAGGTGCCTCGCAGTTCCCTTCTGGGAACATGTAAAAAGTATGTGTATAAAAAGTACCTCTGCCTTTGCAGTGGCTTTCAAAATAAAGATCTGTTTCGTTAACTTGAGATGCTTCCCCATGGCTTACAGATCTTGGTTTCATCTGGCAAGAGCAATCTATAATCCTGGGGTGTACAGGTAAGGGAACCCTTCAGAGGCTTGTGGAAAAGGAATGATGCATTCAGCGTGATACTTAAAGAAGGTGAATATTCTGACAGTTTCCCACTGTGTCATGCTATTCAGTTTTGAAAACTGTGGCTTGCAGTGATCCTCTCAGTAGAACAAGGCACTCCTATCGGGCTCCTGGAGGAGCCCAAGAAGTGTACACTTAATTGCTTTGTGAATGATGTGAAGTCTTGGAATGCAATCTAGCCATTGCTCATTAGCTAGCTGAACCTATTAAACCTGGACAGCGAGCAGGACTGAGTCGTCCACCCTTGATTGCAGGCAGCTAATGGAGCTGTGGGAGCAAGCTGTGACTGTGGAGTGGAATTGGCAGTAGACTCCTATCAACCTTCCCTGTTTTGAACTCCCCTACACTCCATTTAGACTTCTGGCTTCAAGACAGATGATTTCAGAGCAGCGAGGAGGGGGGCAAGGCAGTGGGTGAAAAGTGTTGTCTTCCCAGCTATGTTAGCTTTGATCTGAAGTTAAAAGCAAACTAGAATTCAAATGGCACCAATAATTTGACATTTAAACCTGGAGAAGTGGAGGGATTTGTCATCTGGCAGTGGCTGGCTTTGATTATTGATTGGTTCTTGTGCAGATGGTTCCACTATACAATGCTAAAACAACAGAAATTGCCCAAATAATATGACTTGGCATCGCTTCAGTGTTTTTTAGCTCTGAGGGAATCAGCTTCGCTTACAAAGCACACGTATAAGTGGTTTGGTACTCATGAAATACATCCAGTCCTGCAAAAGAGCATGGTAGCACTTTCTGGCATCTTCATGCCACACTAGCAGCACAGAAGAAAACAAAATTCAATAAATGTTAATTGAGGATTTTGTTGGGGTTTTTTATAGTAGCTTAAAGAAAAATTAAGATAATTAGAGTTTACCCAGAAAATTTGAAACATTTAAACCTTTTAAACACACGTGAGCTTAAACTGAAGATGGATACAGCCCTGGCTATTTAGTGTCTACCTCTAGAGCACTCTTGGCTTTGCACTGAACCCTTGTTTCAGAGCAGTTTGTGCTGCTAGCTAAATTGCCAGCATCTCATCCTTCAGCACTCACATGCCTCCCATCCAGTTGTACTTTATGCCCAACCTTATTTACCTTGTGGGTTTTGCCAGGATCACAGCTTGGTGGTGTGGCTTTGGGCCCAATCAGACCATCTGTCAAGGAGAAGGGGAGGAGAAGGTAGTGTGTTTGACATGTTGCTTGAAGAAGCGCATGTCCAAATGTGCTTTGAAATCTTTGTTCTACTTGCTCGTTCAATACTTTTAAGGTGGTGTATATTGTGGAATTTTTTCCATTGTGCCGCCTTACTTTGCCTGTTGTGGAGAGATTGTTTCATTTCTAGTCTGGATTCATACATTTTGTTTGTGCTGCTGGCAGATCCTATCAACACCCACTTTTCTCTGATATTTAAACTTTAAAAGATAAAATAAAAATCTTTGGTGTCATAGAACACTGACTTGCTTGTAAAATAGTTCTATATACTGGAGATGCTATTTAAAAATATTGTAGGAGTCTAGTAATACATTAGCATTTTATGCATTTCACTCTGAGCAGTCCCAGAGTACTTAAACTATAGTGCACAGAACTGCGAAGATGTGGTTCTTAGGATAGAGGCTGTAAACCAGCCTTCACTTGCAGAGAGTGTGGGGAGTGATGAGTGCAAGCAGCTTAAAACAAAGCAGACAGAATAAACTGCCTTCTGGAGGAAAATGCGGTGAAAACCACCAGTCTTGGTTGATGACAGCCAGGAGTTCAGCTCAATATGCTGTCAGAGGTGCCCACCCTGGGACCACAAAGCTGTGTGTGGACCTGCACCAGGACTCCCTTAGCCTGAGCTGCCCTGGGCTTTGCCACAGCTGCAGATACAGCCCCTGGACCAGCACTTGAGGACAGGTATTTGGAGAGGCAGCCATTGAACCATTGTCCATGTGGGCTCCAAGTTAAGAACTTACTGCCTGTAGAAATCTTCACTGTACTAAAAGTAACTCCTTTGTTTGCCACAGAGTCACCCACTTCAGCCGTAGGCTAGGCTGGGCCGAGTTGGCCTGTTGTGGCCCTGCACTGGGAGCAGCATGCAGACGGGCAGCTGCCACATGTCCTCTGGTGGCTGGTGACTCCTTACACAATGCCAAAGCAGTTGTGTCCCTACATGTGCAAAACACGTTTCTCTGCATCGTCCTAGATATTCTTCAGCCCATTTTATATTTGTGTCCCTTTGAAACCAATGTGTGAGTTGATCTCAGATTAGCTATTCTGTACATAGCTCAGCAGAGGGGAGATGTAGAGCTTTAGTGTTAGGACAAAAAAAAACATTTTCAGATGATTTTAAGGCAGCAGTTACATCATTCTGAGAAATTCAGCCCTGCAGAAGCTAATAAAAACTAAAATTCAAGTTTTTTTAATGTTTAGCAGAACTAATACCACAGTGTGTTTTCTGATTATCATTTCAAAACCTCGGTGACATTTTCTCTGAATGTCCCCATACAAGCACTGTTGTTCACATGTGAGAGTCTCAGGAGCAGCTAGGGGGGAGAACAGTAACCTAACGGGTATGTGAGAGCTCCATCTTCCAAAAGGAATTACGTTGTGGCCAGATGTGATGTCATGATTCAGGGTTCAGTGAGATGACAGCAGACTCAGAGTCTGGTGTTTCTAGCCAAGCAGCATAGCAGCCTGTGCTTCTTTTTCACTCTTAATAAAATGAAGCAATTAATTCTTTTCAGTTTTAAAATCCATCATGTCTAAAAGAGAGAAAAGAAAAAAAGGAAAAAAACCACCACTATTTTATTTTCATTTGACATGACTGTTAGGCAGAAAGAGCCTTCTGATACATTGAGTTGGGAAGTAATTAGTCTTGGGAGTGTGAGATGGGTTATAATCTTAATGTCATTTTACCATTACTAAAATAGGCTAAGTTTGTCCTTTGCTAATCCATGTAAATCCCATTGATTTAACAGTGTTGTATGGATAAAAATAAGAAACGCAGTGGCCTATATTTTGAGATCTCCTTGCCTAGTGTAAAAGCTTACAGAGCATGTTGTTTGATGAAGCAGCCGTCCCTCTTGTCTGCTAGAACACCGCTACCAAATGCTGGCACAAGCCAGAGCATCACCTGCAGCTGTTGCTGTTTCAGACCTAGCGGGTGAAGCACAAACCCTGTCATTTTCCTAGATTCAGCAGAATATGTGTATGTGCAGTTTCTCAGTATGTTTATAGCAAAAAGGCTAAGAGCAGAAAACATTTCTAGGGATGGTGAAACCTGCTTTAAAAGAAATGAGAGGCTTTAAAATCTTACACAAATCTTGAAAAACTCAAAGGACTGGACCAAACATCGCCATTTCAGTCAAATTTAGAACCTCCACCTACTTAGATGGGAACACATTTAGATTAGCGCTTTGTGCATGGCAAAGTCATCTCCCTAATCTCCTTTGGAGCATTTCTGACTGTGATTTAGGTATGGGGGGGAGGGAAGTGCTTGCAGGCTGAGACTTGTAGCTAAGTTGTCATACAGAGTTAATCTGTTGATTACCGGTGGTGTAGATAGATAGGCACTGAAATCTGAAACCTGCTGCACACTATATACTTCTGTGCAGTTATTCATTATTTGGAAGCATTCAACCAAGGTCTCCAAAACCTTCTGTTTTTTAAACCATTTGCCTAAACCATGGCAGCAAATTCTAGTTGCTCGGGTTGATTTTGCTTTGTTTGTGTGTTTCAGCAAGATCCAGAGAGGTTGTGTCAGTTGATCTATACACGGGTTCCTGCATTTGTCAAGTAAGTGGAGCAGAAATACGGTTTCCTCCTTTCTCCAGCTCTTTTTTCATTTAATGAAATGGGAAATGTTGAAGCTACTGGAAACCTTGATGTGACATTTCTCAATGCAATGGTGCTGTCTCTTAGATTTGGGTCCTGTAAGCAAGTTGGAACATCAAAAGCTCCTATATCACTGGTCTTCTTTAGTGCTGTTGTTATATGAAGTTGATCAGGAATAAGTGCTCAGGCTAATACATCAGACTAATATATATTTTAAAACACATGATAAAAAGTACTGTTCTGGCTGATGATATTAGTGGTAAAGTTGTTGGAAAAGCTCTCCATTACTATAAAGGATCCTGAGTTTGAGTCTACTGAGAGCAGAGGCTCCAATACAACTGTAGCTGGTGCAGTTGTGATTGCAAGTGTGAACGTGGGTGTCAAATAAGTGAGATGAGTCTCCTGGGAATAAACCTGTACGCTCTGTCGTCCACAAAACCCCCACGTGCTCACCCACGTTGATACCTATGACTGTCGCCTACCTGCTAATGAAGAACAAAATAAAAATCTTCGACAAGGAAGTCTTCCCCCAAGTATTTCATCTTCTGTCTGCTCAACAGGTGCTAAAATAGAAGGCAAGAGAGTTAGAGAAGAGCAGGAGTTTAACTAAAAAGGAGGTGGCCCTGTGTGCTCTCTGGGCTTCCCACATATCTCAAAGTTCTTGCTTTTGGGAATAGGCGTTGGGGCTCTGTTTGAGCTGATGCTTCAGTTGGCTTCCTGATGCTTCAGTCCTTGCCTTTCCATGTCTGCACTTGCTGCTTTTTAAAGTCTAGATTTGAACAAGTGGATTCAAGTCTCTCCGTTTCAGAAACACAGGGCATTTTTATGCTCTTGGTACTTTAGAAAAAAAGCATATTTCTAGGGAGAAATGATGTACCAGATAACTGTAAATGGCAAAATTACTTAACTTTTCTCAAAGATATACACTAAACAGTAAGCTTTAAGCAAGAAATTTTGATTAAACCCATCTTACAGACACTTATTGCAGTATACACAGCTTTTACGTGTGTATAAGCTGAGGCACGAAGTAGTTGCTCTGCAAGAAAGTTTTTAACACAGCCCATGTCTCTTGTTTGCTTTAGTCTTTCTGTAGCTGTTTATTACAGTGTGTTAACATGAAGAGGTAAAATGGGGATGGTTTGTCTTTCTTAAAGCAAACTGTGAATGGCTTACACTTGCTCAGCCTGTATTTATACTACCTGAGAGCTTGTTATCTTTAAATATCATTAAGCCATCTGTTTTTTGTGTTCTAAATGTGGCTTCTTTGTCTTCCCTATTTCTGTCTTCTCTCCTGATTAAAAGACTGACACCCATTTCCGAATATCTTGGATAATAGCTTTTCTTTTCTCATTTTTTGACCAGGGGACTCCTCTTTTAACCCTGAACTGTTGTTTTTATTTCTTCCCTCTCCCTACCCCATCTCCCACTCTATTCACTAACCTGACTGGTGCCAAGGGTGACACCCCGAGTGCAGATAGTGCACTCACCTAGTCCATTGTCTATCCTACAGTTTTTCAGAGCAGCCCATAACATCCTGATTTGGTCTAAATTTTTCATCTCCTGTTTGGTTTATAGTTACCCCCTACAGTTTTGCTCTGGGGAAAAGTTAGCAAGTCCCAGGTACTGGTCCTCTGGGTTAAATTTCCTTTCCTTCTGTGGAACTTTGTGAAACACTGGGCTTTTGCGGTGTTGTACAACTTTTCTTTTCAACATTGCTGGCCCATTTTGGCTCTCCCTTGAATATGACTTTTGAATGTTAGTATTTCAGGCCCGTGGCTTGGCCATCCAAGTGCAAAGTCTGCTCTTACCCATTGTCAGGTCCAAAATTACTTTCTCACGTGGGGCCCAAATGTAGATAACATCTCTCATGTGAGGTAGTATAAATTGTTGGCAAAAGGGACCTTCCTTTTCACTCTCCATCTGCTGACACAAATAGCACCGTAAGTATAGAAGAATATGAGCTAGTTCAGTAGCCAAAAAAAAAATTGTCTGAATTTTTTTCTCCCAGCTCTGGTAAGTGTTAAGTTTCTATGGTTCACTGTATTTAGGGAGTCCTAACATGAACCTGCATAAAATTTGGGTGGTGATAATTTCTAACATATTAGCGTACTGGAGACAAGGGAGGGATGCAGTGCAAAATGTCATGCAGAAGAAGGTATGAAAAATTTACAGCAGCTCTGGAGACAGAACACAGCTGTTTCTGAGATGTAAGATGTGGTTTCTTTTTTAAGCCAGGTATTGAAATGGCTGCTGTTACTGTAAAATGTGAGTACTCTGCAATCTTTTCATCTTGCAGCATCCTTATCAAGTAGAATGTAAGTGACAGGAAAACGGCTGCTATCCTTTAGCAGCTGGCACTATGTGGGTACCACCTGAGCCCAGCGACCAAAACAAGGCTCCAGTTGACCTCACTGAGGGTGAGGTTGTAGAGTCTCATGACCCAAACCAAACTGGTCAAAAGTCATGGTCGTGATGAAAAACAGTAATACAACACCCTGTTGTTGGGGGTTCAGCTGCAGGGGCAAAAATCTGTCCTTGAAAAAGAGGCAAATGAGAGGAAGATGGCAAAGTAGCTGTTCCAGCAAAGTATTTGCCAGGTAAGTAGCAGATTCTGTCATGGGTGAAATGATAGGACCTGCTTTGGTGAAAACCGTGAGTCAGGCAAGCCTCTGAGGACTTCTTCAGGGAAAGGTTTGGAAAAAAAAACAGCCACAGAAAGTAGGTTTCTGGAACACTGTAAGAAAGGTTGCAACAACAAAAGAGACACAGGTGAAAGAGATAGAGGAATACAGCAAGTAAAATCCTTTGAGTAAGCAAACTGTCTGTGACCAGGAATTGATGAAGAGCAATCTTAAGAATGAAAACAAAGCTATAATATATTCATGAAGCAAGATGATGATAACTCGGAGGGAGTAGCATTAATTATGACTTCCAAGGCAGAAAAATAGCTTGTAGACTGGGAACCAATTAGTGGTCGATTGCTCTGAACTAGATTTCAAACACAGTACATGAAATGACAATTACACAGTATTACCAACAGACAACTACTGCGATGAGATAAGAGCTGTCAGCAGATTTAGACCAAATTCCTCAACCTGACATCTGCTTACTAACAGGGAGACTTCTTTCTCAGGGTTAGGGACAGGTTTCAGGTTTCATAACAGAGGAATCAATGGCCAAACATCATCTTCTATCTCCAAAGCAATAATGTGGGACCTGGCAGAGCCCTACCTGCTCTCTAGGCTCTTGGTGATGCATGGGCATAGGGTAAAGGTGTCCCCAGAGCAGCTGGTGGAATTGTTGTGATCTGAGTGTATCGGAGGCAAGCACAGTGCTTATGTTCAGCAGACTTCGTGTGCAGTAGAAGTGATTGTTATTTTTGCGTGACAATACAAAAAAAGAAAAAAATGTGCAGGAGAATTAGTAATAAGAATTAGTAAATTGGTTTTGCTAGCAAGTCAGCATGTCATATGTTGCTAAAAATGTAACTGGTTTTCAGCCGAGCAGTCCCAAGTAGTGGGCTTTCCAAGGACGGAAATATCAAAGCAAGCACCGGACATTTGAATACATCCAGCAAAAGCAGCAGGAAAGTCAGTTTCCAAATAAGAGTAGAGCACCTAAGAGAAAAAAAGGAAGATAACCTTCCCAAGAAGCTGATCTAGTTCCTGAAAAAGCTATCCCCTTTGCTCAAAAGGCAAGGTGCCACTACCGAGTAGGCCTGTCTGAGGTTAGCAAGTGAAAGCTGTTTAGTGGCAGGAGAAGGACAATGAGCACTATGACTTTGTCAAAGGAACTGAAAATGCTAAAGTGGAGATGCTGTCTCACAGCGCGAAGGCAGATGTGAAAAACTCACTAAAGCCAAAATTTGGAGTAGCTGCAGGTAGAGACCATTACTGAAAAATGATTGAGTGAAGAGTTGCTGAGTTCTTCAAGAAATACAAGAATATGAAAAAGTTAATAATCCAACTGATAGATAAATTGCATTCCAGTTAAAGTATTTTAGAAAGGTGATGCAAGCAATTGCAAAAGTTGAAGAGAAGTTCTGTTTCTTTCAGTGGTACAGTCACTAAAAAAAAAACCCAGAACAACAGACATTCAAATTTTTTTCTCTTACAGCTTCAGTTCAGACATTTCAGATCAGGAGATAAAGGAACGAACAGAATTTTGAATTGCCTCTCCTGCTCCCTGGCTTGAGGCAGATTACCTGCCAGTTTAGTATGGTTGTCTGTTTGGTGCACTTGGGGAGGATATTTTTATTACCTTTTTCAGGAGACTAATCTGCTCTTTTCAAGTATGTATTTATAATGACTGTGAAGTCTTGACAAGCTTGAACCATTGAAGTAAGTAAAGAGCTGAGTGAACAGCTCATCATGGATAACGCTGGTGTAAAACCAACCTGCATTCCATCACCTCTGTAAGGTTGCTGTTGACAGGATGGTAACATGACCAAGTCGCCATAAGAAAAAGTACAACTAGATATAATATAGTGAAGTGTTACATCAGTTAGATCCAGCATCCTGAGCATGGGATGCTTAAGTGACAGTTCAGAATACTTTTAAGTAAAGACTGTCTGGCATTGCAGGGCTAGTAATTATTTAAGGGAACAAATCTTGAGAGACCTTTAGCAAATCCCAACTGAAGCATTGTATAAAAAGGCAGAGGAATACAAGGAATGAGACAATTTACATGTCTTGGCAGAGACACACCAACCAGAGGGGAAGTCCAAAAGGAAATGTCACCAACTGGCAAGGCAACAGCTGCGTTTACCAACTTAAACAAAATTAGTCATTGAAAATACAAATGTAAAGACCAAACTAGGAGTCTTCCTCTCAGATGTTATTTCCATTTTAACATGTGGATGTGAGTATTGGAAACTCACCAGAGGCACAGATGCCTCATGCCTCCAGAGGTAAATACCTGGGGAAAATACTAGGTAACAGACGGAATGAATTTGTCAGAAATGCAAAGATCTGTCACTTTGTCACCAGCGTGTCCCCCAAGTTCTCCAGGGTAAGTGATGGAAACATTGGGTCGTGTGCTGAGAGTGAAGCCAGCAAGCCTGTCTGAGCAGATGGGCTCTTGAGCAGCTGGAGGAACATGCAAATGGTCAGACCAGATATTACTTGGAGTGTGAACACTTACTGGCACTCAATGATACAGAAAAACTGCAGAGAGCAGCTGAAGATTGGCACAGACATTGAAGCCACATTGGCTCCCAGAGCAACATTTGTGGGTGCAAGAAGGCTTTGGGGGAAAAAGTTACTCTTGGTACACTTGGGGGAGTGGGTGTGTGCTTACATGGGGTTTTCTCCTTTAGAGATCCAGACTATTTAAAGTCACTGAGAGGAACCAGAGCTTCCCAGTGACGGCATTTCTGGCCCAGGCTGCAGAGAGCTGAATTGCATGGACAAGCCAAGAAATCTGTCATCTCTGGTCTAGAGTGCTTTTTCTGTCTGGCCTCAAGGAAATCACACGACCTCACCAGCTCTCCAGAGCTCTCTGACCTCAGGACTGTGAGATTTTAATTAGGAGCAGTGGACAGTACACTACTTTTTGTGATTTCACAAGCTGTCCTCAGAGGCTAGTAGGTGATGCAAGTTACTGTGGAAATAGAAAAAAAGCATGTATTTCACACGCTGAACTGGGAGTAAAGTTGCTTGTAGCTATATTTAAAAGTGGCCCAAGGTGGTGTAAGTGTAGCTACAGATTGTCTTCAGAGGTGAAGGGTAGCTCTTACCTTTCTGCTTCATGGGTGCTTGTGTGTTAGACAACACAGTTTAGTGGGTTTTTTCAGTTGATGTGTTAGATGATGGCAGTTACTACAGTAAAAAAAACGTTTAGGTACCTGAGTTTTAGACCAGTTTGTGTAACATGGGGACAAAAATAACATCCCGTGTTATTTATAATCCTTCCTTCACTAGTACAAATAGAATTTCAGTTGTTTGTTCTTTATAACTCTGGTTCCTCTACTGTTTTCATATTAAAGTTACCCTATTCATTC
This sequence comes from Manacus vitellinus, assembly GCF_001715985.3. Taxonomy (NCBI): domain Eukaryota; kingdom Metazoa; phylum Chordata; class Aves; order Passeriformes; family Pipridae; genus Manacus; species Manacus vitellinus. The sequence continues at coordinate 31,112,236 of NW_021940604.1, forward strand.
TCCCTGCTTTTATCACTGCAGCTTAGCATCTTGTGTGTCAGGGTTGAAGTAGTGTGCACCCCTCTTGTTAGGCCAGTGTTACCTCAACTCTACTGCTTCTCTTTTGACTTCTACACTGGGGTACATACAGCCATCAAATGTTTATTCCTAGTGGCAGTGTCACCTGCCTATTGGATGATAAGCTGATTTTTCAGAGAGTTAGAAATTTAAGGCAGAAACTACTGATTTGATGATCTGCTCACACATTCCCAGCCAGACTCTTATTATTTCTCATCCAGCCTAGCTTTAAAAGGTAGAGACAAGAAGATCCCAGCACCAGGCCTGGGGAGACTGTTCCAGCACCCAAACCAAAGCTTTTTGCCATGTTCGCAGTGAGAATTTTACTTGCACATCCCTCAAAGGCATTTGTTACTGTTTACCACAACCTTCCTAGCTAAGCCAGATTTAACCCTTTTGTTTCTTTCTCAGTAGCCTTGTAGGATAACTTTGGCTCCTGGTAACTACAAACCTGGGACTGAGCATCTGTATTGAGGTTTACTTTCAGCCTGCCCTGTTTGGTGCAGCAGAGCTCCCCTGCAGCAGCAGGGTGAGCCGTGGCAGTAGGTGCAGACAGACCTGCATGCTTCACGTGATACCATCCTTTTGTATCTGCAACCAAGTGACAAAGTCACCTATTTGGCAGGCAAGAGCTAAGCTATGCATTTTCCCTTTGAGAACCAGTAGACATCACAAGCAGCTTAGTAAAGGCACAGTACTTTCCCGAGTTGGTGGTGTGAGTTATGCTTCCTTCCCTCTCCAGAGATGCTCAGAAAGCAGGGTGTGAGCTTGGGAGCATGATCAAGGATCCCCTTTCTAACCACAGTGAAAGGCAGTCTATCTAGAAGATAGACTCCCTTTTGAAAACAGTCTGCTAAGTGGGGCTGCAGACAGCAAGGCCTGCCACGGCATGGGCTATCCATGCCAAGGAGCTCATCTGGATTGCATTTGAGAGGGAGTTTCAGATGAGAAGAACCTAAATGAACACAGGACCTGCTGTATTTGAAATTTTGACGTCAGCAGACATCAGAATACAGATGTCGCCAAACTCTGTAGGTAGGTTGGGATGCAGCAGAGGCCAGTTATGAGAGCTTGGGGCATGCCAGGGGCCAAATCTGGTTGCCCAAGGGCTTCCCTGGCCAGTGTTTCACAGAGCCCCAGGACCATCTGGTAGGGCTGCTCAGTGGTTTCTGCAAGGAGCTTCGCTTGCAGGATCTCAACTGGAAACCCCATTAAACTGGTGTCCAGTCTCATTGGGGCCACTTGCCTTTGCCCATGATCCAGTGTGGACATGCAATGGACTGCCTGCCTATCTGGCCTGGATCAAGTCATTTGGGCCTCTCACAGATACATCCCCCAGAACAAAGTCGTAATACAAATTGATCATGGCAGCAGGGATGGAGTTCAGCAGGAAATTGGCCCTTGGGGTATTTTATCAAATTTTTGAAGCATGAATTGTTGGTAAACCAGAGCTAGCATTCCTAATCTGCAGTAAGAAGCGATATAAAGCAGCTGCAGCCCTGCTACTGGTGTCTGGCATTGTATTTTTCCTGCCCTTTCTCTGCAGGCTGGCTGTTAATGTTACCTTCCTTCCCAGGGGCATGGAGCACACTGAGGACCCCAGTCCAGCTGGAGATGGCAAAGCTGTGAAAATGCTGCTGTGTGTGACCTTGAGCCAGGAGACCAGACCCAGCTCTCCTGCCGCCAGGCCCCTAAGGAGTTTGTCTGTGTGCAGGTGGCCATAGTGGAGCTCTTAGTCCCTTCCCTAGGCAGCAGAGGGGTTCATTCACCGCCTCGAAGATGGGTACCTGCGGTGGTGTGGCATGTGCCCTGGAAGGGACTGTCACTTTGCATCAACAGGAAAGGAGATCTGGAGAGATGACTGTCGCAGCTGCAGGTTTCTGCCTTCCATCTGATTCAGAAGAGATTAATCATGGTCTAAGCTGCTGGAGTGATGGGGCCATAGAAATCACCAGATAAGTACTAGACAGCTAATTAGACAGTATTTTACTTTGTAAGGTGCATTCTCTAGGTGAGTGTAGCAATCAGCAGAAGTAGAGAGCTAGGTATGAAAGGCATGGTAAAACTGAGATTCTTGTATCTTTAAGTTGTGGTGCTTGATCATACCGTTTATTAACTGTCAGCAGCTTAAGTATCTATGGTGATCTTGCACATTTGGGCAGATAAAAGTTTTTACAAGTTAATGGGGATGTTCTCTAAATTACATTAGTTTCTGCAGGAACATCATAGGTAGCCTTTTGTTTGCACCTCTCCATTTCAGGATTGCATCAGGAATAACTGAATCGTCAGTCTAGACTTTTAATTTGAAGAAAATTTTTATAAGCCTCAAGTCACAGGTTTTATATTCTTCTGCAAAATGCTATGAAAATGTTGTAAACAAAAATAGTACATGTAGCTTTTCAGAGCCCCGGTTTGATTTTCATACATTGGTTTACTTATTTCTTGTATTCCTCTCGATGAGGACAGCAGAAAGAGCTTTAAAGATATTTTCATTTGTATGAAACGATATCTCTGCTGCGACTGAGACCATAAGGACTTCTCATTTTCTGCCGTCTCCCATGCTCTTTAATCTCTCACAACTCTGCATGTCTATTTGCATCGATTTGCATCTCAAACCGATTAGATAAAAAATTAAAAGTTTAGTTGGAAATTACAAGATGTACTGAAAAGTGCCATACTCTTTGACTGCCTTGCTTCCAGGAGGTAGTGGGTGGGAAAGAATAAAAGCATACCTTAATTATACAGTCGCTCTGTTTATTTTCACCACTGTAGCTTTGCTGAAATGTGCAGCAGACATCCTAATTCCACCACGCGGGGTCCCTGGATATTTCACCTGCCAGGTCTTGCAATCTTGGTACTGTAAATTGGGGATGTGTGTGTGGCTGAACAATGCAGGACGACTACAAGAGGTTTATCCCATTAGAAATAAATTACAGTGTAGTGTAGCATGAAAATAATGTGTCAGTGAATACAGAACACAGGATTACCTTCTGTCTCTTCCCTTTATCATAGATAACAGCAGCAGTATGGGAAGGAGATTTATATTGCGCTTATTTGAAGCTGACCAAGCAATTTAGGTGAAATGAAATAGGGATTTTATTTCTGGAGAGAAGAATGTGTTCTTGCTAAAATGCCATTAATTGCTTTATTATTTAAGGCACAAATTATATCCAGCAATTTGTTGGTCTCCTCTTTTTTTCCGGTGAAAATAACTCACCATGGAAAGATTATTCTGTCAAAAAACGATGAACCTCTTAACAAATTAAGTTGAAAGAAGCTGAACTTTCAATTCAACTTCTCTTTCCCCCCACACACACACTCTCTCTAAGCACTGTGTGCATGTGTGAACTTCAATAAAAAACAATAGTGGCTTTGTTAAATATAAAAACCTTGACAAAAACTATGGCAGCACTAGAATTACCGGCATCCCCTTACATGTTGGGAAGTTGCTATCATGCTGCAGTAGCAGTGGCACAGCATGCCTGTTGCAAGCAGAGCCTTGTGCTGGTCACACATGGAAGCGAGGAGCTTAGGAAATCTCTCTTGGAGGCAGAGGCACTTGCCAGGGTGGTCCCCTCCAAGTCCGGAGCTGAACTCCATTCCTGCTTCCCTGCCCTGGTTTTAAAAATGCCATGTAGAACTTCTTCCTCAGGCACTGTCCCTGTGTGCCAAGCTTCCCTGCTTTGGCACTTTCTTGGTTTTTTTTAATCAGTATCTTTGCTTTCTCTTTTTGCTCCTGTTGGTGCATTTTTGTGATTCTTAATCTGGTGCCTCCATCAGCCTGCCACCAGCAAGCCAGTGGCCTATCTCCATAACCCAAAGCTATGCTTTCTCTCCCAGGGCTTTATGCCTAGAATTTGCCCTGACAATATTAACCCAATGCTTGCCCATGACTAATTTATTTGCAATAAAGTCAAATTAAGTTGAGCCCAAAGGTGATGTGCCCCCGGGCGTATCGCAGTTTTCTTGTACAAGCTTTCGTGTTCCTGCTTGCAGGAACAGTCACTTCCACATCTTGCCCAAAGCACAAGCTTCGGGGTTTCTGCTTTGGCATAGGCTGAGGATTAGGAAAGATTTGGAGGTTGTGAGATGAGCAGATTCTTTTGTATTGTTAGTTCACTTGGGTCACTTTAGAGACCTTGAAAGCATAGCTTGCTTTGACTGTGGCCTGCAGAATTTCCTTACATCCAAGGGCAACAAGGAAGAACGCATCTAGACGTGCACATGACCTATACAGGGACCCTGTCCTTGCTGCGTCTGGATCTCAGGTCGGTGGGCTGCAGCAAAGGTGTCCTTCCTGCGACAAACAGCCTTTCTGTGCTTGAGGTTTAACTCAGTACTTTGCCACAGCACGTTAGAGTCTTCTTGGGTAAAACCAGAGTTCAGTCATTAAGTTAACATGGAAGCATCCTAGTCTTCTATATCCTGTTTTTACAGGGGTTTTGTCAAGGGATGTCTAAACTGTGCTTCATAGGGTTGCCTCCCTCTTCTTTCTACTACTGCAGGCTGAGCAGTGATCACCGTAAATTAGGTCTATTAGTGCACTGATCAACCTATGAGTTTTTTTCTGGAGTGAGGTGATAATTATGTTTTACTTTAAAAATAATAGGTGTTCCATAGAGCAAGAGATTTGAGGCCAGTTCTTGTATTTTTCAGTTCTTCATAAGTAAAAGTGATTCCAATAATATATATATATATAATATAAAAAAAGTTCCATTGTTGCTGTTTTCCTTGTGAGACAGAGCATTGCTTTCTGTCATAAGTGATTAACGCTGCAGCGAGACCCCTGAATTGTCAGTGACTGTATCATTTGTGTCACCATTGATAGGAAAGAAGAACAGCTTTTAGAAAAACTATTTTTATTGAAGATGTGTAGACATGAATTTATAGCTTCAATCATGATTCCAAGAGAGCATCTGTGAAAGTGAGATAGTTAGAAAGCTGGATGAAAGAGCTGGCAGGAGGAGTAAAACGTAGAGGGAGACTGCAGGAGGGGATAACACCTGGAAACATGTATTGGGATAAGCGAAACTGGAGAAGGTATGCAACCATTGTACTTCACCAGTCCCTGACCAACTACTGGCTTCTTGCCCGCTTTTGTATTTTTATTTTGTTTCATCATGGCCTGGTGCATTTATTCCCAGCCTTATTTACAACAGATGATTTTTATAAGGTTCAGAAGTGAGCAAGTGCTTTTTCCAACTCTTTGCTCTCCGTGCCTGCTGGAACATCTGTATGCACACACTTTCCTGTCTAAAGATAGTTTAAGCTAGCATGCCCAAAATACAGCTTCAGGCTTTGGTTTGTTGTTGTCTTAGTAAGAATAAAAGTATGTTCTAATATTATGTCACTCCGGTTATGTGTTTCAGCAGCTGCAGTCTATCTGTGTCCAGTTTGTTGTGAACGGCCTTACTTCCTGGGGTTTGTTTTTCCATAGCCAGAGTCCTGGGTTGCTTAGTTGGACCGAGCCCATGCGTTGCACTCTTTCTGTGAGAGTGATCATTCTTGCCCAGTAGGATAATTCCAGCAGGGTTTTCTGCTGGAATGACATGACCTCCTTTGACTGACCTCATGCTCTTCCAGAAATGCTGTTTGAACTGCATCTCTTCCCACCCTCACTGCTTCCTTCCCCCTGGCCCTACAGACATTGCTGTAGTTGTGCAAAAAAATTCCCTCTTTCTTCAGTACTGTTTCCTAGTCAGATACTTCTGCTTTTGCTTCCCAAATTTCCTGACTTGACCTCTCCCCCTCCCTCCATCCAACACAGATGTGGTACACTAATCGTTTCTGGTGTACATGTATGTTCCTGCAATGTGCATTGAAAAAGTGGGATTTACTTCCTGTGGACCTTTCTTTACTTTTATTTATATTTTGTTATATTTAGTTTAATGCATTGCAACGTGTGCTGTGTGGTCATGAGGCTTAATTTTACCCTCCTGTTGTGCATTCCCATGTAGGAAGCTGAGTTGGGAGCTTTGTGCAGTCTGAGGATCCAGGAAAAAGAAACTCTGCTAAGTGGCAAGTTGTGCTCCAGTTGCAGTTCTGGATTGACTGGGGTTTGGAAAGCTGAAACACACTCGGATGTTTCAGAGGAGGCTGGTGGAAAAGATAGAGAGGAGCAGAGAAGTTACCAGGATCAGCAAATGCTAGCTGTTCATGCATTTGTAAATGGATATCACAGTTCATGTATTTGTGTGGAGATGTCGATTTTTGCTGACAAATGAAAAAATATGCCAGGCACTTTTACACATAAAGCAGAGAAAAGTGACGTGATTGTACATGGTTGTAAAAGCTTTTATACTCCTGCAGTTTAGGAAATGTGAAGTGGCAAAGTGAATGAATTATGTGGGTCATCTCAAGTGAGTGCCTGTAAAACAGTTTTGCAGCTCATTATCTGTTATTCTCTTTCTAAGGCTGGTTTTATGGAAAGGGAACTTTTGAAACTTTGAAGATTCTGGTTTTTATTGGTGGTGTTCTTCATCTGTCCTTGGAGTGGCAAAGGCAGGCTCTCCTTGCTATAGAAACCCAGCACACTTGGGCTGAAGGAAGGTGGAGGTGTTAGAGCTTCCCTAGCAGAGCAGTTGGGTGTCTCCTCGCCACTGCTGGCCAGCTGGAGCCAGGAGAAGGAAGCAAGAAGCCATACAGCTGGCATCCTTGTTACAATTTTTAGCGTCTGCCAAAATTGGTTTAAAATAGCTGTTACTCAGAGACCCATATTACAAATTTGTATTTGAGCTAGTTGGACTTTTCACAAGGGTTGGAAAACAAGATGGCAAACAGTGCAGCTTGCTGGTTTTTTAATACCAGTTTCCATGTTGTGAAGTTTTTGTCACATACATTTCTATTTCAAGCTCTGGGCCATGAGTTATTTGCTGTAAAGCATGCTGTTGTTGCAGGACTGAATATCTGCCCTTCTTTGGCATTTGGATTATCCTCATTTGTGCTGCAGCAATGCCCAGAGGCTGAGCAAATCGGGACCCCGCTGCGCTGCATGCTGGGTGACAGCACAGTGATGGCCAGGACCCAGTAGCCTGGGCACTGGCTTTGGATGGCTACTGCCACAAGCTGCTTGGGAATATCAACTGCCAGGCCAGAGGTTACTAGGGACAGAAAGCAGGGATAATTCAGATGAGGCAGTCAAACTTGCATTTTAAATGCAGTTTGCAGTCAGGACATCAGTAGTGCCTTCCTCACCTGAGTCAGCAGATACAAACATGCTGCTCATTGTCAGTGACTATCATTACATATTTCAAAGCCTTATAAGCCCTGACCTACTGTTTGATCTCTGCCAACACTAGTTCCAGTAGGACCAGTGTGAAAACAAACTGTTAGAAACAGAGATGCCAATTAGAGAGGTGTATTTTGTCCTTCCCAATGGGGAATCCCTCTACCATTTCCTTTTGCTCTGTGTGCAGTATCCTTGGATGAAGGACAGGGAATGATGTCCTCAGATTCAAGAGAGATTGAGCTGTAATAGTGAAATGATGGGAATCTTTTTTGTGTTTATAGTATGCCTTAGTCTGAGACAGGTTGGAAAAGAGTCTTAGAATCATAGATTCATTTAGGTTGGAAAAGACCTTTTAAGATCATCAAGTCCAACTATTAACCCAGTACTGCCAAGTCCACCACTAAGTTGGGCAGAAAACACACCACTGGGTGCTTTTTGTATGTTGTATGGGAGGGTGTGAGATGGTTTCCATAGCATGTAGTCTCAGCCATTAGCGTGATTCACTTGTGCTGTTGCCACCTAGGACAGGTCTGCAGTTCTTGGGAACTAGAGCAGATAAAGCCTTATCACCCCCCACCTTCCCTTGCCAGGCAGTGTGTGTGCTGTACACAGCACCAGTGTGGGTACAAGCTGAGGGAAAATTTCATTATGTTTGACAGTGCCTTTTTAACTGAAGTACTGCCACGACTGGCATGACAGGAGTGAATCCCAAAATTGGTTGATTGCCGAGAGAGACTGTGAAGATAGACATGAAGGATAAAAAGAATTAAATGCTTAATTAATGGGTTTATACTCTCTATTTCTTGGAGCATTACTAGTTTTCCTCTCTCCTGTTTTGTTTACTTTAAGGTGCCACTTGAAGCTGTATAGAAATTTGGTAAAGAAATCTGCATGTCAGGGTTAAGAGGGTTCTGAATTAGGTGATCTACTAGTTGAATATTGGACCTTTTAAATAGGGAAATGGTTTGGGCTACCTACATAAAGAGGTTATTTGGCCAATATTATATATATTAATGATAGCACCTATACAACTGTGTAGTTACTCCTGATCCTAAGAGACTAAAGTTTCAGCTTCTCATGGCAGAAGTTCTCTCCTGTTTTCATGTACTCCTGATAACATTTTTCATTAAAATTCTAGTTACGAATGTCAACATTTCTTTGGTGTCTCCTTCTGTTAGTTCCTTGCTTCCCACATGCTGCTTTATGTGAAAGTCTTTGTGAGTTGCTTAAAGGAGTAAAATCCTTCATGGTAATGGAGATGCTAACGTGCATGACAGTTCTTATCCATCCAAAAATGGCAGCAATTGACTTGTAGTTTTTCATATAAACTGATTTTTCACTCAGAAAAGTTTTCACTTAGAGAAGGTAGCTATTAATTACTTATCTCTCCATGTTTCAATATGCCACCATCTCGTTAAATAGCTCCCTTTTCTATTTCTTTCTGAAACTATAAAGCACTCTTTTCTGCAGAACAAGCTCAATGACATCTTGACACTTCCTTAATGTTTTCAAATCCTGGTGGGTTTGAGTGAATTATTGGATGTATTTGAACTTCAGATTCAGAGCTTGTAAATATGCACAGATTAAAGCTAAAAGGGTTGACAAAAATGCACTTGCAGTTGCAAGTGCTAGGTTTGGCATAGTTATCTTTGGCAACACGAGCCTAATCAAGTCCAGGAACTTGAGTGATCATAAATCTGTTGTGATACCGATAGTCGCCTTTTATTACAGTAGTTAGTACTACCTCCACTATTATTAGATTGGACCCTGGGGAAAGGCAAAGGAAAGTGCGAGTCTCTCCCACAGTGTTTTGGTACTCATCATCATCATGGCTAGGCTTCGCGAACGAAGATTTGAGAAGGATTCTATCCACGCTTGCTGCAAGCACGCTGATGGCTAAAAAGGCCAGTGGGAGATAGACAAGACCGGTTGCAAAAGGCACAGTGGAGTGTCTCCTTAGGCGGTATTGGCAAGGCACAGTTCTTTCTGCGTTGTCTTTTCTCCTCAAGAATGGTTCTGCGTGTGTTCTCAAAAGAAGCAGCAGAGTTATGAATAGTGTGTCTCCATGTCTCCCGATTGGAGAACAAAGTAGACCAATGATGATGATCAATATGGCCAAAGCTGAGATGTTGTTTCAGGGAGTCCCTGTATCTCCTCTTTGGAGCTCCTTTCTTGCGGCAGCCAGTGGCAAGTTTGCCATAGAGCACGATCTTGCCCACACAGAAGCAGCTCTGCAGCGTTTAACATCCTGCTTTGCAGAGACTGCTGAGCTTTTGGGGCTGGAAGTCAGCTTGAAGAAGACAGAAGTTTTCCACCAACGTGCACCTCAGGAAGTCTTCCGTCATCCCCACATCATCATTGGTGAATCAGAGCTCAAGTCAGTTTTGGTACGAAGCAAGTACTAAAGATCCTTATCTTTGCTTAGCAGATGGAGAGTAAGGTGACTGTATGAGACCAAGGTGCTGAAGAGGTCTCATCTTCCAAATGTTAGTCCAGAACCTTAATGTGGAATGGCGCTGCTTTCACTGGTACCTTGCTTTTCTGTTTCCAAACACCAATGCTGCTACCCACGAGAGACCTGGAAAGACAAGTCCACCCTAGCAATGAAGCTTCCAAGAGCTGATTTCTGATGCTTTGGTGGTCCAGGTGTTTGAAAGATCTGTGAAACCCTCAGCCAATGGCTTTATTTTAATGAAAGGATTTTTGCAGTGACATTAGAGCTATGTGCAGGTAGGTAGCCTTTAAGCAAAGAGAGGAAGTAGGTGGCATCTCTTTTGTTACTACTTCTGCCACTTCACTGTTTGAGAAGAATGCTTTTAAGGGCTCCTATCATACCAACATCTCCTGGCGAGCACTGTTAGCCGGCTCTGTGCAGGGAACAACTGGATCAATAGGTGTTTAGTTCATAAGTTTCACCTACTCATGTTGTTTTCTATTAATAACTTCATGTTTTAATCCTGTAAGTATATTGTGCCATGCATCTGTCTGTTTAGGGAGCTAATCCTGTGGTGGTAGGCATCTATTTCAGGAGCAACCTAGAGAAAGCACAGTCTATTTGAGTGCTAGCCTCCGTTATTGTGCATAGTGGGTTAAATTGTGGATATTAGTGTAGTGCAGAAGTTCAAAAAGGAAAGATATCACTTGCAGCGTCAACTCATTAAAAATATTCTGTACAGGTTTTTCCAAAAGAATAGGCAGCCCAAGCACAGTGGGCCCTGTGCCAGGGTATGTAGTAGCCTTGCACAGTACCAATTGGATAAAAGGCAGCTTTTTCTGGTTTTTTTTAAGTATTCCTTTAAAAAAATAAAAAGGGTTTGTGTACAGAAGTAGCAAATTAATTCAGTCCTATCAGAAAGTAGGTCAGTGACTGACCTCCTGATAGCATGAGGCAGCAGTTTCAAGCAGAAGTGACAGCTCAGCAGCATGAACCCTCTATGTCTCCAGGAAACTTGTTTTGACAGATGTAAACACATTGTATCCTGTATTCCTCTTGCTTATTTATTTTTTTGCTTCTGCATTTGAAACCACAAGCTGTCACTCTCCATCCCCTTTCTTCACCCTTTCTGGTCCCCAAAGGGAAATGCCTTGTAATGTAGCTAATAATTTTTGCAGGGCTGCGTAATGAGTAACATTCCAGCAGGGTCAGAGTTTTTTTATGACAGACGAAGTTGGACACTGTAAACCAGACTTGACTAAAATCCAAACCAAAGTCTTTCCAATGGTAAGGGAAGTCAGTGGGAAGACAGGAACTGGATTAATTTAGGATCCTTGTGTCCTAGTCTTGCTTTTCTTTATGCTGACTGAAATTTTTGCGTAAGCCCACATGCCTCTTCAACGTTTGTATTGCCGGTGTTGGTGTCCATGTTGCTGAACAGACAGGTTCTTTGAACATGTTCTCACTGCAGCCGAGCAACTCCTGAAACTGGGATGCTTTTGTAATTTTGAGGGAAGTACGAAAGCGTATATAAATTGGATGGTGGCTCTTTGAACACCCTATAAAGAATAGTTGGCTCAGAGGACATGGGAATATGTTCCTCCTTTCATTGAGTTGTCATTATCAGCAAGTATTAAAGGTGGATTGTACACTACTAGTTAACTACTTTGACTGGTACCTTTCCTGCAGTGATTTCTGCTGTGGAAATCACTGTGAATCAAAAGGTCAAGCAAGGTTTCCAGCAGTCTCTTTTATTTTGCTTGTAACCAGATTACACATAAGATAATGCTACATAGATTAGATAGGAGGATTTCAGAATGCACTAACCACATGGCTCAATTTAAACATTTTTGCTAAAGATCTCATAAAACTTGACATTATTTTCTTCATTACCTCGTTACCTTTCTGGCCTGAGGTTGCTCAAAAACATCCAGAGAATCCTATGGTTATACAAGGAGTGTGTACGAGGTGTACAAGGAGTGATTTTTGCCATGTGATACATAAACCTCTAGAGCCCTTCAGTTGTACATTGCCCTAACTGAATTTTTAAGTTCATTTGTTTAGAAGTATTACATTACAGTAAAAACAGGATGATATTATCTCAGTTAGAAGTAGAGATTTGATTTGGGAGGATGGGAATATATTTTTTAAAACCAAAATGCTTCTGGCTTTATTAGAGGTTCGATCTGAGTAGACTCAAATCAAGCAAGAAATTAGATAGATTTATTTAACAAAACTATCTATGGGAAGCTGGGGAAGAAGAAAGTCTTGTTTCAATGAATTATATGTTTCTGTGCTAATGCTGTAGATAATGCTGTCATTGATCATTACACACCATACAATGTACATCATGCTAAGAAAGTACTGAAAAATATCCTAGTATATACAGTTAAAAACAAAAAAAGGTAAAGCAAAGGAGAAGCATGCTGTAGTGGGTTGACTCCGGCTGGATGCCAGGAACCCACTAAAGCCGCTCTCTCACTCCCCTCTGCAACTGGACAGAGGACAGAAAAAAAACAGTGAAGGATTCATGAGCTGAGACAAGAGCTGGGAGAGGTCACTTACTGATCACCTTCACGGGCAAAACAGACTCAAAGTGAGGATAGTACTTATATTTATTACTAATAGGATCAGAGCAAAAAATAATCTTACAGACGCTTTCCCCCCACCCCTCCTTCCTTCCATGTTCTCCCTCCTCCCCCCCAGCAGTGCAGGGGGACGGGGAATGGGGGTTACGGTCAGTTGTTGTTTCTGCCGCCACTCAGAGAGAGGAGTCCTTTCCCTGCTCCCGTGGGGTCCCTCCCATGGGAGACAGTCCTCCACAAACCTCTCTGATGTGAGTCAATCCCACAGGCAACAGTTCTTCATGAAACTGCTGTCCTGTGGGTCACTTCTCCATGGGGTGCAGTCCTTCACAAATGAGCTGTACCGGTGTGGGTCCCCCACAGCGACCACAAGTCCTACCTGGGAAAAACCTGCTCCAGCATGGGCTCCTTTCTCCATGGGCTGCAGGTCTCTGGCAGGACCCTGCCCCATCCTGGGCCTCCCATGGGGGACACCTTCATGCATCCACCTGCTCCAGCATGGGCTCCTCCATGGGCTGCAGGTGGGTCTCTGCACCCCGATGGTCCTCCATGGGCTGCAGGGGCACAGCTGCTCCACCATGGTCTGCACCACAGGCTGCAGGGGCCTCATCTCCAGCACCTGGAGCACCTTCTCCCCCTCCTTCTGGACTGACCTTGGTGTCTACATTGTTGTTCCCATGTTCTCACTCCACTCTTTCCTGGCTGGAATTCTTTCTGTGCAACAGCCTTCTGTTCTTAAATATCTTATCACCCAGGCGTTGCTATTACTCCTGATTGGCTTGGCCTTGGGCAGCGGCAGGAAGCCCATCCTAAAGCCAACTGGCATTGACTTCAACAGACAGGGGAAGCTTCTAGCAGCTTCTAACAGAAGCCACCCCTGTAGCCCCTCAGCTACCAAAACCTAGCCACAGAAACCCCCTACAGATACCCACGCACATGTGTGTGAGTACACTTGTGTGCATGGGGAAGGCAGTTCCCAGTCTGCCTTCTGAGAGATCCTAGCGCTTCCTTTCTGATGAAGCAGCAAAGGTGGACACAGATGCCAGCTTTCAATTCATTACATTCTTCGCAGGGACACTAATTTTTCTCTGCTTAAAAGGGCTGGAAATACAAAGTGGGCTCTAGAAAGGCAAAGATCTAATGGTTTTTCCCACTGTTTCATGCTTGCAGAGATACTACTTCCCCTTGCTCCCTCCTTCATAGGGGGAGGAGAGTCAGGAAGGGAACAGCATCTTTAGACCTCTAAGGTCATCGAGTCCAACTCGATGTTAACCCAGCACTGCTGAGTCCACCACTAAACCATGTCCGTAAGTGCTACATCTACACATCTTTTAAATATCTCCAGTATTCCAGTACTGAAATCCTTTCTGTTCAAGACAGTTTGAGCATCTCAGCCCTTTCTTAAAGTTTAAGAACTGGAACCACTTTTGAAGCATGTCCCCACCCCAAATGGGAAGTTAGGAGGTTTCCTCCCACCCCCACATGCTCACAGGAGATCCTGCCAGGCTGCCAGTTAAGCAGCTTCCCTGTTGCTCCTGAGTGGCCAAGCTCTGTGTAACAGAGATGAGTTGGTGACCGTTGCAGCAACGTGAAGACAGGTATGGAGCAGAGACGAGAAAATTGCCTACAGTGTAGGTAGTCACTGATGCTGCTTGCCTTGGGAGAGGAGAGGCCCTACCCCCCTAAACCCCAGCAGCTCTGAAATCTTTGGGTTAGCGTCTTGTCTCACTGGTTGAAAGAACAGTTCCCATGGAATAAGAAAGCTACAGTCTTCCTTTCCTTTTGAATTTCTAGCCAGGAGAATTTGTTTCATGCAGTCTGCATCCCATGCAAGCAGAGACTATCCAGTACATATTTAGTATATATATATTCAATACGTGTATTTACCCCTTCAGTTGTGTGTGTGTATCATCAAGGAGCAGGACAGCTTCATATATTTCCTTTTGCCTTTGAAATGTTGGTGATGGCTTGCTGGGATGAATGTCATCTTTATGGCTTTCTCCTGATGCCCTGCATATAGCAGCTTGAGGGAGTGTGACTGTGGGATCAGCCAAGACTCTGCCATCCTCCTTGTGATGAAACCTGGAGGGCAGAGCAGAGAGGTGTGATGCAGGGAGACCACTGGAGATCCACAGTCTGCATTTCCCTAATACTGAACCTTCCTGCACTGGCCCTGTATTGGTTACAGCAAGCACAGGCTCACAAAAGGGACTTGGCAAGAACGGCCCTTCTGCTTGTGGGTGGTTTCTTCACGCTCACAAGTTCGATCCCTCCGGAAAAGACTTGTCACAGGTAAACAGATACTTTGTCTCAAAAAAGCACTCCAAAATAAACAAACGTAAAGAAAAAAAAACTTCAGAAAACCCCAAGTCCCACTTTTTTCCTCATAGTATTCTCCACTCGCTTAGTGGGGATATCTTGGGTTCTTTCCATCCCAAAGTAAGAACTCAGTGGGTTTAAGGTCCTTATATTCCCTTCCATACAGCAAAGAAGTAAAAATGCACAGGAGAGATCGTATATTGGCAACTGAGATAACTTATGGTAAAATTAGTTTTCTTCCAAAGTGGAAGAGAAAATTGTTGCCTTTTAGGTAAATAGACAGCTGAAGTTTTTGACTTAATAGTTGAATCATTTTTATTTCAGCCTCATTGACTCTTGGACTCAATCCAGTGAAATAATGCATTTCATGGGATGCACAGAAAATATTTGTAAATTTTTGTTACTTTGGAGGAGGAAGGTAGGAGTTGCCACTTACTTTAGTGATTTTCTGAGTGTACAGCAATGAGTTAATTAAGCATGGATGATACCATTTCAGCTGGCAGCACAAGGTAGTGTCCATCCTGACTGTAATGATGTAAATGTACTTTGCTTCCATTAGACCTATTTGAGAATAAGTAGTTTGTCAGAGTTACATCTCAGATGATGAAGAAATTCTGTACAGGGTGTGTGAGGTGAAGAGACTGTATGAAATTTCATCCCCCCCTTAATGTTTTGCAGGAGGTCTTTTTGGTTGATGTAACATGTTTTGGATTTTGTAGAGAAATTAGATGGATGATTCTTGCACTGATGCAAGCAGGGGGCAGTTGGATTGGTCCTACAGAGGTACAGCCTTGCCTCTCTTGAGGACTTTGGAACCGCTCAAAGCATCTCTACTTTGTACAATCGTTAAGGGGAAAAAAAGAGAAAATTAATTCCTTGTATTGCCAAGCTAATTTCCTGAATGAATTTGCTCTGCATCCTCATGCAGTCTGTGCTCTGAGATTTGTTGCAGCTTACAAAGAGGTACTAGAGCACAGGAAGTCCAGGTCACTGGTGCACAATGTAAAGCAGTGGCTTTTAAGTGCTCCTCATGAAGCCCATTTGGCAGGTGCTCTGAGTGCTCATTTTGCTTGGCTTTGTTTATTTACCTGGATTTAGGCTAGTGTGGGGCTAATGTTTTAAGTTTGTCTCACCACTGAAACGCTGCTCATGTCAACTGGAAACACCTTTATGTCCATTACTGATTCCAGGTTGTAAATGAGACAGATTAATTATCCTGCCCTGAGGAAGAAGAGAAGGAGTTACAATTTAAGAGCTGCCAATGGTGGGCATGAGTGCTGACTAACACTTACTATCTTGAGTACACGGAAATGAATTTGGACCTCGTCTGATGAATGCTGGGAGTTTTTTTTCCATATAGAGGTACACATGAGAATCGAGAAATAAATGCGTTCACTTAAGATAACATTGTGTGACAGCTGAGAACAATTAAAACTCTTACTTGTAGCTGTATTTTTTCCTTCCTTTCTACAGTAGGAGGGTGGTGTCTACAGCTCTGAGGAGTTGGTACAGGCTATTTGTCACTGCTGTGATCTTACCTAGAACAAGTATCGTATAAGGTTATTTATTTTACAGCCTTTTCTCCTAGTTTTGCACAACACACAGATCTTGGTAGATGGGAAAGGATTTTTTTTTCTTACTAGAGTCTTTTTGGCAATAAACACATGCCTAACTGTAAGAGAAAAAACTTTCACAACCAAGCTTGTTTTGTGAAGCCCAAACATTTATGAAGCTTACAAACCCTCAAACTTTGCATAATGTGCCCATCCCTGGTCTCAAACATGAAGTGGCAGAAGAGGGAAGTGTTACTTTTTTTAACCAACAACTTATGACTGTGTCAACACATGACAATTTGTCAAAGCTTGCTGTAGCGGTACTGTAAATTAATTTTTAGCATCAGTTGTGAGTGGTAAACACTTTGTGCGGTGTGAACAGCTCTTAGTACAGTGTGAGTTGTCAGCAGCTTGTGAGCTACCCTAAAATAAAAAAAAAAACATGAGGGAGGGAAGGATGCAAACTCGTTTACTAGTACAAAATGGATCTGAGTCTGCAAAAATTTGACATGTGGTGGTATGTTTTTTTCCTCTGTACCAGTCAGCTCAACCTTGAAAACTTGTTTTTTCCATTAAAAATGATCACCTGCAAAGTTGGGAAATCGCAACTCTCCATCCTGTGCACCAAGCAGTGCCTGATGGCAAACATCTTTCTCGGACTCATGGCTCAATGAAGTAAAGCCCTCTCTTTACTCTTGTGTTTTGCCTTTCCTTGCTTAAAAACAGAACGTGTCCCGCAAACGCAAGCATAGTCCTTTGTTGAAAAGTCTTGAATCAACCACGTAAAATACCTGGGAAAAAAACAAGGTGGCAGCCCAAAGAGAAATGATGGGTGATGAGTGCTCTCTCCTCCTCACCTGTCCCTTTGCTGTTTCTCCTTGCCTATCCCAGCTGCTGTGGTGGAGCTGGCATTATTGGTTTGTACAGTAGCAGTCGACATGATGGAAGAAAATTATTCCGTACAAAAAGACAGGGAGTATGTATTGTAGAAAACAACTTTTCGATACAAACCAATTTAAGCCTGTCACTTTAGCAGAACAAGCAGTAATAACCTCCCAACCTAACAATGACTGCTAAGCCGAACGTTAATTCGCTCAGTTGTTGAATTGCTAACGTGTCTACAACTTACAAGTGAACACCCACTCAAGAGAGAGAAAATAGAAGTTGGTGCCTGGAATTCCTGGCCTTGCTGAAATCACCTACATTTCTTTGGCACTAATTCATCTTGCGTTTCCTGCAAATGTTTTAAGTAGAACTAGATGAGAAAAACAGCTGCGCTCGTTTGTTTGCTGCTTTGATACACTCGGTGTGGGGCTTTTTTCTCAAGCACAGTCACTCTTGGCTTATACACCGTAGGCTGGCTTGGGCTGCATCTTGGGGCTTGTTCCTGTGAGCAGGCAGCACACATGAAGCTTGGTAAGAGAACTTTATTGAGACATACTGAAGCTAGTTTTAACCGTGTTATAGTTTTAAAGAGAAAGATTGCTTTATTTGTGTATTTGCTCATAAAGAATTTTGGTTATCTCTCCTTTTCTAGATATAACTGTAGGTGCTGCCTGTATGAAAGAGCTGAGCCACACCATCCACTAAACTGTCTAGAGCAGCAGTTGGCTTGCTTGGAAGTTGCTTCCAGGACTGTATTGTAAGTAAGTATTTTTGCAAAAGCAGCATCAAATGATTTCCTCAGTTTTGAGGTGGTTCTGAGATGTTTTGGTTGTTTTTTATAATTTCATAGTTTAACATCTAGTTGACATTAGCGTTGCATGTGGGAATCTGAAGCATAGAGCTAAAGCCCTTTAAAGGCTTTTTGCTGACTTGTTCTAAAACTCCCCAGCATAGTACCTGAATGCTTCTGATAACATGCAGCTATATGTAAGCCTATGAAGAAATTTGACCAAGTACATATTGATCTATTTTGTCATTAACTCTGTGGCATACATGTTTTTTGAGTGTTCATCCCTGCCTGCATTTTTATACTTCGGCATTTTAGCTATGCTGGTGTAGCCCTGCTAGGGCAAATGCTTTGTGGAGATTTTTGTAAACTGTGATCTGCCTAACTCAGTTTGAAATCGTCCATGACAGGTTGCCCTTTCTGATCCAAAAAGAGCACTAGTTTGTCTCTTTGGGCATGCAGGGGATATGGCTTGGGAACCTCAGTAGGCTATGAATGGAGGTGAATTTGTCAGCTGCATCTGTTTCCATGATCACGGAATTGTAGAATATCCTGATTTGGAAAGGGATCCACAAGGATTATTGAGATCATCGTAGTGATGAGTGAGTCTCAATGTAGAGGGCCCTATTTCATATTACGAGCCAATTGCATTGAGTATGGCATTGAGAACGTGTTAGTATTTAGAATTAATAGCATTGTCCTAGAAAACTTCAAGATATGCACTAAGAAAACCTCATCATGCTATTTAAACAGTTCCTTTAGAAAGCATAATCCATTTGGGGATGTTTGTGACCTGAAATTTTATATCTTTTATTTCATTTTATATTGCCTTCATTTTTCTGCTGCTGCAGGTTACGAGAAGTATGATATGAGAAGTATTTATAAGTGCATTTTCCTTGAAATGGCCTCTGATAACATGGTCGCTTGAGATGGCAATCGTGGGAGAGTTAGCGACTTAGAGTTCAAATCACTTAGTTAAGCATATTATGCAGGCTGCTCACACTCCTCAACACCTTGCAAAATATTCCCTACAGGTGACATTTGCTGTACATAAACTAGGTTTTATATATATATATATATATATATATGCTAATCCCGTAATCCCATCACCAAGTCCTTCAAATGCAGCAGTTGAGTCAATTTTTGCAATAGGCTTTTTCTTTGCGTATCTTTGTTCTTTGTGGTCAGCTGTGGTCTCTGTCCAGGTGAGGCTGTGCTGGACAAAATTCTTTGGCTCAGCTCTGCCAGAAGTTATCTGCTAGATAGAACAACTGCTGGTTTGTGCCTGCACTGTGCCTGCTGGACTCATGAGGCACTCAGCCCAATTCACCCAACTCACCCTGCATGGGTGAAGGTGAATGAGATGAAAAAAGGACCCAGTTGCTGTCAATGATCAGGCATTTCAGCTGTCACAGATTGGCAGAGAACAAGTGAGAGAATTGCTTGGGGGAAATTAGGACTTCAAAAAGTCTAAATTCTAACAGTTTTCTAATTAGAAATTTAGAACAAGGCATAATATTTGTTTTCAGTATCATGCCTGTAAATGATGTGTCTGCTTCTGGAACTTACGTCCTGACCCAAGCCACCCTTGCTTTCACAGAATTATAAAATCATTTAAAATCATAGAAACAGAGTTGTTTAGGTTGGAGTACATACTGCTGAGGCAGTCTCAGTTGTACCAGTTCCTTGAAGGATTCACTTGCGGTTTTCTGCCTCATGTCCTTCCAATTTAACTGTATTAGTCTGTTTAATGGTGCCAGAAGGCCACATATTGGCTCTCCATGAAGCCTCAAACAGTAGATACGTGCTTTTAAATGGTTAAATAAATGTTAATTATGATTCACAAATAGTTTTTCCCCAACTATTAAGTAGTATCAAACGCTGAATTTTTCATTCAGTAATTGTTTTTCCAGCTGCTGAGTGGGACCAAGTATTCAATATTTTTACAGAGTTATTTTTGCAGCTGCTCAGCTGCTTTAAGCGTAAAAGTCTTATGTTATTTTTTAGGGCTTGAAAGCTGTGGATGCACAGTGGGCACAAAAAGCCTGTGGTGGGAGTGGAATGATGACAATCTGATGCACCTTGGTTAGTTGTGGATAGTTTGGGCCACATCCAGATAAGCTGAAAATAGCATACTGGGGACTTTTGAAAGTTTGTGGGTTTGCAGCATTTTCTCACAAAAGTCTGAAGTCTTTTTCTTTCTCACTGTGTTAGTTATTACACAGGTGGAAATGAGTTATTTTTTTCCCTTTCAAAATCTTGAGACATTCTGTGAAGGATTCAAACAGTGTGAATTATTTCATGAAATAGTGGTTTGACTTGTTGCACTCTTTGAAAATAGTATAATACCACAGAATTTTGTCTTAGAAGTACATATTATGTGCCTTTCACAGGGAATCTTAAAAAATTTTCAAATATCAATTAAACCACAGATCATGATGATAGTGAAAGAGACATTGTTCTCACCCACCATGACGACTACCCTGGCAGTGAGCACATGGCTCACGTTTTCCCAGTGATTCATTAGCTAACCCAGTAAAACATCCTAGGCGGTCTGATGCAGTGGCTTACTGGTAGCTGTTCTTCAGATGATTACTCATGTCAGTGTGATGCATAGCAGCATCAGAACATTCACTTTGGAACTTACCTTTTTTGTGCATCTCTTTTCTCTGGTTTTCCCACCAGATCTGCTCTGCTGCCTCACAGTGCTGCTGTTTGCATAAGCAGTTGCTGTAATTCTGTGAAGCTGTGAATTAAGACATCTTCTAAATATCACTCCCGTGTTTTAATGACACCATAGTCATGAGCACAGGGTGCACAAAGGACACTTAACACTGAGCTCTAGGGAGAGGATGATGTTGGTGGGGGAAAAGACCAAATAGTGAAAGGTAAATTCTGTTTAATCTTCAGTTGTGTTGATTTTTTAGCCAAAACAAAAAGAAGCAGAATAAAAAGCTTTCACAAAGCAGAAGTGGAAGTGAAATGAAACGTAGTGACTAGACAAATGAAAAAAAATGTTCATTATAAAACCCACCAAACTTAAATCACAAAGCCCCAGAAGAAGAGGTGATCTGTCAACCACCCAGCTTGGACCCAGCTTCCACCCAACTGGAACCCATGGTCTGGGTTCAGTTCCCTGCCTTGGTCACAGGTTTCCTGCATGTTCTCGGCCAACCTCCTTCATCAGACCTATGGCTGACTTCCTCATGCGTGCAGTGGAGATCATAGAATCATAGAATCAAACAGGTGGAAAAGACCTCCGAGATCATCAAGTCCAACCCTTGATCCAACACTGCCATGGTTACTAGACCATGGCAATAAGTGCCACTAAGTCTCATCTTAAAAACCTCCAGGGATGGAGAATCCACCACTTCCCTGGGCAGCCCATTCCAATGTCTGGTTACTCTCTCTGTAAAAAATGTCTTCCTAATATCCAACCTTCCTCACATTCATTGTGAGGACAAAGCCTACTGATGTTGCTGAAAGACATGGATGTTGTGATGGGACGAGCCACCCCAGGGACTAGAACAGGAGGGATGTGCTTCCTCACAAAGGATAATCACCCATTGCTGCTTGCATTTCCATGTTAAAGGGTAGAGGAAATGATTTCCAGATTTAAAAAGAGTTGATTTTTTTCTTTCCAACTCTTTCAGGCCTATTTCTTGTGGAGTTTGGCTGCCCCGGTGCAGCAGCAGGCTTTGGAATATTCCCTGTCTCTCACCTTTCTCCTCTCAGTCTGTCTGCTTATGGCTTTGAGTCATTCCTGTCTGCTCAACATGCGCACCCTGCACAACCCAACAGAATCAGAAACATAGCTTCTGTCATCTTTCGAGTTACATGGAGATCTCCTAACATGTAAATACAGTTGTGTGTAAGAAAGAAACCAAAGAGTGCTTGAGGCTGGTCAGAGGGTTACCAAAGGTGACCCTAGCATCTGAGGAAGGTGGTACAAGGCAGTGGGACATCACACTCAGAAATGCCTGGCAAAGTGTGTGCTGGCACAGTGTGACTTCTAAGGATGTCCACATAGCCCATCACCACCATTGGCCTTCAGCCCCTCTGCTCCTCCACTCAGTCCCTGATAGGCAAATATTCGTTTGTAGGGGATTTGTATATACTCTCACTCAGTGCTGATGCTAATTCTGAGTAAGGAATCAGAAACGACAGGTTGCGTGCCTTTTGATGTGTCCTTTTATCTCCTTTGGGTTGGTAGTTAAACTTTACTCTCCCCTTATAGGGATTATTTTTCTCTGAGAAGAGCCTGTGGAGCCCCATACACTCTTTTCCTTCTCCAAACAGGAGAATGCTCTTCTCCTGACAGGGATGAGATCTTGAAAGTACAGACAGGTTCATATTCAGACTAGAGCCATGCTTTGTGTTCTCTTTGATTCTACTACAACAACTCTTGCTGTTTCCTGTCGACCCACCTTCTTTACTGCCTTCCTCTTTTCTTTTAGTATTGCTTTCATAAACCTTCCTCTGACCTGACCCTCGACTTTTTCTGAGCTGCCAGGATTGATTAGCAATCCTTCTCTTTAAGACCTGTGTAGTCCTCCCATCCCTGATGTATTTCAAGTCCTCCTCCCATGGCCACAGAAACACTTCTTTAGCCTTACCTTGAGATCCATACTCACCTGGACCACTTTCTACCACTGATACTCTTTATCCTGACCCTGCCATAAGAAGTTTCTTCTTTGTCATTACTCATTTTTGTCAGGATATAGAAGTATCTTTTCCCTCCCAGATCTTCCCTCCTCTACTTGTTCCTTATTCCCAAATGGCAGCCAGCCTTTGTCTTGGGCGGGTTGGATTTTCTTCAGTAACTCTCATCAAGTTAACTTCATTGTTTATTTTTTCCCACCACTTCACTGCACTTGTTTTCCTTCTCTCCTCATTCATAAAATGGTTTGGTTTGAACTGGTTCTGGTTTCTCATTTGGACGCTGCTTGATGGCACCACACAACAGTCTAAATGCTGAGCCTGTGTACTGAGTGAGGGGCAGACCAGAGGTCCACCAGCCCTGCCTCTGGCCATGGCCAGGAGTGAACATCCATGGACAGTGCATGAGAAGGCAGAAGACAGGCATGGGTAGTGCCAGTGGAAGGGCTGTGATTTAGAGGTGCTCTACAGTAGCCTTGGTGGATCCAGAAGCAAGCCCACTGATTTTGGTTGAGTCACTGTCATTTTAGATAAATAAAGAGCCCACTTCTCCCTTGGAGACACAGTGCAGCTCCAGGTTGACTGCTATGTCTAATCCAAACTTCTGAGTATGAAAACTTCTTGGTCCAGGAAAAGCAATGTCTCGCTCCTTCCAAGTCTGGTCAGCTCAGGGCCCCTTGCTATGAGAGAACATGGATGGTTTGAGATGTTTAACTGGATGTCCCCTTTCTGCCTGCAGTGCTTGTCCATTTTCCCAGCTGGTGAAACTGGAAATTCAGCCTGCTTACAGCTCTAAAGGACCGATGCCTGAAAAGACAGCAACTGTTTAGTTGTCCATTGCTGTTTCAACTCCGTGCCCATGGTACAAGTAATGAGTTATTGAGCTAATTTAGTTCTATACAGAAGAAGTGATTTTCATCCTGAAAATCAGGAAGGCTATTTAACATAGTGTAATTGACTTCAGCTGTAAGATTCAATACACTTATCTAGGATTACAGATCAATAAAATCTGATTGTGCCGAGAGCGACAGGAATTGTAGAAACACACAGGGACTGTTTTCCCCCTTTCCCATGGACAAGCTGAGCTGAGTGTCTTCTGATCCTTATGGTTTGGGTTATGCTGCTGCTTGACCTGCACATTGGCAGGACCAGCTTGAGGTGGTACCGTTTGACATAGGGAGATGAATCCAAGGGGATGAAACAATGGGTGGCCACCCTCAGTCAATTTTACGTCAGTGACTTTCTCATTTCTGCGTGCCCTGACGATGTTGAGCTGGGGGAATGGGAAGTAAGCTATGTCTGGTTTCATTATGATAGTGATGATAATAGGATCCATGAGGTATGTGAGATTAAAAGCCCTATAACATTGCAGGCCAAATCATTCATGGAGGAGAAGACCTGAAATCAGTTCAGTGCCTAAACATCTTTTTGTCTTGCCTCACCCAGTGTAGAAATAAATATGGGAAAACTAATATTTATTCGGTATTTCCTCTCACTGTTTGCCAAGGAAGCTGTTTTAAGCCAATTGCTGTATAGAAACATTCGCTGGCTGTCGTGCATTGGCTTTTATAACTGTGAGCTGTAAGTATGGGGAGCCTTTTTGCCCAGGTTTTCATTAATGAGTTTTTCAGCAGTCACTCTGAAGTGAGGAATGAATGGGGAAGCATTCGATTTAATTTTTTGCTTTCAGAGCTTCAGGGAAAAGTACGGACTTTTTCAGTGGGATGAGGACACTGGCACAGGTAATGAATAATTTGAGATGATGGCTGAGCAGACAGTGTGGCAAGTGTCCTTTTAACACATGTGAGGCACAAACTTTGTTATTCTTTCTTCTTTGAGAGACACCCTAAACAACAGCCCTTGATTTAAATGTGAGCTTGTGTCATTAGCAGTGCTCACCTACCACGATGCTTATTTTCTGTATTCCTTCTTCCAAATATCAACTATCCTGTTGCAAGCAGGAAAGGAAAACGTATGTTCAGACCAAACTAACAGATATGGCTGGTTCCGGTACACTGACTTCATAAGCAATAAAATATATAACATTGCTTGCTGCAGCACGCGCTGTACTAATCATTCTCTGTCCAACTGCCTATTTTTTACATCATTTTAAACAAATGCCAGGACTACAGGGAGTAATAAGATAAAGGCAGAACAGGCAGGTTTTGTGGTACAAGCTAAAAACAAAACAAAACCTCCAGAAGTCATGAGAACTGTAAAAAGAGGCTCTTTTCACGTGGCAAAGTGAAGCTGTAATTACTGAGTGCAGAGAACATCTTTCTTACAGGAATACGCAATGAGAGTGGATTGTGTTGAATATCTCTGAAGCTGCTGCAGTCACAGTTTAAGAGCAGAGAAAAGAGATTGCTGAGAAAATAAATCTTTTTTTCTGGTTATGGAGTTGGCTTTGCTTCTGGCCTGATGATTGCTGGTTCTTGCTATCGCTTTGTCTGATAGTTGACTGGCATGGTGACAATACTGATATTAAACTTCTGTTTTCAGGTGACATGAATCTGAAGAAGAAATTCATGTCATGCCTAAGTTTTCAATTTGAGTTGAGCTGTCAGGGAGAACTAGATAGACATTTGAAATACAGTCTTTGCTGTTTTAATTAATGTTATGAGGTGATGAACCCTGGTTTGCTTTGTTTCCCACACCTTTATTTTTTTCATCTTGACATTCAAAAGTTGGTGCAAAATTAACTAAAAAGCAAGTGCAAGGGACATTTCAAAATTTGTCCACTTAGCATGCATCAAACCACTAAAAGAGGTGTGTGCACTACCTGCTGGTTTGTAGTACCAGTCAGCAAGTGGTTTGTTAGTATTGGTAATGCTCTCATGAAGCCAAAGAGGATTTTTTTGCTTGCTAGCTTGAGAGTGCAAAGTGCTTCTAATTCCCACCCAGTTTTTCTATGCTTTGTCTGTCTTCATATTGCCACCCTTGTACCTTGGAATAATAAAGCTTCAAAGAGTTAAAGAAAGTCATAGTGAAAAGCATGTTATGTCTTAGGTCTGGCAGATAAACCGAGTGCTAACTAAGTGCAGTCACTTCTCAAAGCTGACCAAAATAGTGTTTCAGCTCATATTTTGGGAGAGTGGCCGTCCATGAAGGAAGTAAAAGTGTTGTTCAGAAAAATACGAGAGTCCCCAAAAACATTGCAAGGTTGATGATACTCATTGGATTCTGTGCCAAGCAGAGCTAAAGCTGTATGCTTCTGGACATTATTTCTGAATCACAGTCAAGATTACATCTTGTTTAGTGTTGTCATAGGTCTGTTTCGTAAGTGTAGCTCTGCAGTAATTTCTTATTTCAAAAGAACTGTGTAAATTGCTTGTGGGAAGATTTTTTGTCATTGAAAAGCAAGACTTCCATTTATATCCAGTTCTGACATTTGAAAGAGTACAATATTTTGCAGATACAACTAAGTATTAGTTTCATGTCCAGCTATCTGCCACAATTAGGGAAATAAAATCTAACATCATCTTCAGCCAGTAGATCATTTCCTTTTCCCTTTTTATGTCATTTGTTTGATCTTTTCTTCTCCTCCACTGCTTTGGCTTTTGTCTGTCTTCTTTAAAAAAAGAATATCTACCATTGTATTACTCTCAGTGCTCAGTGTTTAGATGGTCCTCTTCCATCTACTCCAAAGTATATCAATGTTCTCCTCCTATCTCCATGCATTGTTTTTAACAGTTAGCAGCTTGGTGTGTAATCCATGAGTTACTGATACAAGCTGAGAGTTGTGCCTCCAGCAGCACTGTTGATGTACTCCAGCTGCTAGTGGGTGCTCAGTCTGCAGTGCCAGGCTGGACTGCCAGACAAAATACAAAAATTGGGCATCAGCAACATGGTTTCAGTGGAGCGGTTTAGGTCTAAGAATAAAAACTAATATAGACATGGCCATTAATTTCTCACCCATCCAGGGGCGGACTTCTAATTAAGACCCATGTATCCACTATTAAATGTTTCCAATGCTGTCCCCTCAATCCATAAATTATTGCTCCATTTAACAGGGCTCTGTGTACCACCCTAGCCCAGACACCTAGGTGGTACCCATTGATCCCGATGCTCCTGCTCCGGTCACCTCCTCTTCATTTTCATGCTAATGGAGTAGGCTGCTCTTCCTG
Organism: Manacus vitellinus; assembly: GCF_001715985.3. Lineage (NCBI taxonomy): Eukaryota > Metazoa > Chordata > Aves > Passeriformes > Pipridae > Manacus > Manacus vitellinus. Next base: position 31,138,870 of record NW_021940604.1, read on the forward strand.
TTAAAGTCTCACACCTGTTTCTCCCACTGGCTTATTTTTTCTTTTGTTAAAATGATTTTGCAGTTCCCTGGCAGAAGACCCACAATATGGCAGTCTAACATCACCCTTATCTTGGTAGTAGCAACCACCCTGTTTTGTGTCACCTTTTCTTCAGAAAATATCCCTAGAGGCAGTTGCAACCTCACTTGATCATTCTCTGTTTAGAAAATGTGAAAATACTTAATGAATCATTTTGGGGAGGTGTGACCTGTGGGATGCAGATGCGTGGGAGTGTTTGTTTGTTGAAAGCGTCAGAAGGGGAATCACTCCATTATGTGAGAACCAGTGTCAAAAGGTGGGAAATCAGCATGCTCCGAAGTTTCACTGAACTTGGATTTTTCTCCTATCTATCTTTTCCTGGAAGGTATTTAATTTTGGAGAAGCTCACAAAGAGAGGAGAAAAACAGCGCTTAAATTCCCAGGATTGCCTTTGGGGGATCGATCCCACAGGTGAAAGAGGGAACTCTTTTAATAATCTTTGCAACATTTAATCCCAAGAAAGTGCAATAAAATCAGTCTTCCGCTGAGAGTTGGGAGCGTATTTTTTCCATAACAAGACCCATTTTTAGTTTCTTTGTACTGCAGTCTTATTAAGACTGTATTTAGTTGACTGAGGAGAGTAAAATCTGGTTTTGACAGATGTTTCCTATGATCTGAAGAATACAAATACTCCTGCAAGATGACAGACAGCTTGTTTACATAAGAAATCTATTTTTTTTTAATTAAAAAAAAGGAAAAAACCAACAGAAGTACACAAACACAAAGCAACGTTCGGATCAGTCATTCTGATCAAGGCAGCGTCAATTATTAGGCTGTAAAGGGAACTGATGACTCAACTTAGGCACAGCACTGCGGCGATCTCCGAATTTCGGTTTCATAACAGATTCTTTTCAGGAATGCTTTTCATTCATGCCTGACATTTAAACATGTCTCTGGGAGTGTGTATCATTTTGTGATGGGTATGCAAGAGACTGGTGTGTTCTGAGTGGTTGTGTGGAATTTGGAAGGCATTCCTGTACTTTGATGGGACACCCTGTGGGAGAAGGGTCCTTTGACCCATCGCATTGCACACCCTGATCATACCTACACACCACCAGTGTCATTACCATGGTAAATTTATAGATAAGTTCACATCAGTAAAACCGAAAAGCTCTTTGATTCAGAAAGCAAAGTGTTTTGATGAGATCCCATGCTTAGTAATTCCAGCGAGTGCACTTGCTAAAGCGGGTGAGTCAGAAATGGAAATGCAAAGCAATTCTCTGAACAGTGGCCGGAAATTACCTTTGAAAACTGAAACAAAGCCCAGACCGCAGTTTTATCTATTTACTTAACAACTGTAGATCTGCGAAAATCCCTTTGTCTTTGGGACACATTTTGATTCCTCTCTTGTAGCTCTGGTGCGATCTTTAGGCTGGGTGATCAACTGTGTCAGGACTATGTTCACGTGTCTTAATTTTTTGGTTTAAAAAATTGAGTTCCCTGTAAGTGGACTCATTGCCTGTGATGCTGCCTGATTCTCCCACGACTTGGAGTGGAAGTTGGTGGAAGTATTAGGCAGGATGGGATGTTGTAATATTGGAGTTAATGTAATACTGAGGAAGAAAACTAGGAGAATTGAGTGGAGTAACTCAACCGCTTATCACCCAGTTCATAGGTTATATATATATATATATGTATGGCACAGTGGGCTATCTGGCTGCTCTGGCACCAAACACTCATTGTTTTGAGGCTAGCTGCTCCCCAGCTTAGCCTGGAGAGGCTGTGGTGGTCACAGCCCCTCTGTTTTTAAGGAAATAGCCCTCTGTGGGGAGAGAGCAGAAGGGGTCATGAGTGTTTTCGTGTTAACAGTGGTAGTCTTGCTGCAAAAAAACTTAAAAATCAGCATATTGGGTGATAGGTAGCAGCATTCTGGTCCTCATTGCACACCTTTCCTCTCTGCTGGCATCTGAGTACCTCCTGCTCATAATTGAGAGTGAGTCTGGATGCTTTGGACTTGTCACGCAGCCTTAGACAGCATAAGAACTGCTTTTCTGGAAGCTGTAGTGTGGTCTGAGGCCCACCAGTATAAGTCATGGTGGAGTAAGACAAAGTAATAGATGTGTCTAAAGGAGTTGCAATTCCCGCGGCAAGGCTGCTAAAGTAGAGCTTCTTTCAAAGAGAAGGCGGTTTGGTGATTTTCCTTAAATACTGTTTACCTAAATAAACAAATATAAATAAATAATGCATATTCATGGCTTTGACTAGAGTAAGTAATGTTGAAATGTTTACCTCTCCTGAGGATAATTTTTAAGGGTGGGGTGCAGCAATTAATAATAAAACATTTAGATGAGATTACAGAATGATCTGATTGGAACAGTAAACATTATGCTAGAAATAAAAGCACATAAACTGTCTTGAATAAAAAAAAAATAAATGCTATGCTGTCTGAAGTAACACACTGAATAGAAGCAGTTTGGGTGAAGGGACTGTGGCCTTGGAGCTCTTTAATATCACAGGGACGCTTCTTCAGTCTAAGAAGCATAGCTGTGGAAGAAAGTCCATCATTTCCAGTCTGGAAAAAACTATACAAATATTGGCATCCACACAGATTGGTGTGGCAGAAGTAACACCTGTCAGCACTACTTTGAGGCTTGGGTCTGTTGATTCCTAAGCCGTGTATTTCACCTGTTTATATCAGTAGTAAACAAAACCTTCATTTGCATTGTGAACCTCCTCCCCCTCTATTTTGCACATTCCTTTGAATGAAATTCTTTGCTCAGCTGAGAGTTTGAAATTTGAACTCATCCTTTCATGTCTTTTGGCTATGGTTCCTTATCTAGTTAATCAGCTCAAAGAGAGCCAGTGATGTGTTCAAAGATTTCTGTGACAGCTGCATGCCATTAGGCTGAATGATTAAAAAAACCCCATAATTGTAGTTTAGCGCAGTAAATACAGATTGGTCTTTCAGTTTAACATACGGTATCAAGCAAACTGAACCTCTGACAAGAGACCTGCTGCTTAACCCTGTGCAGACCAAGCTGGTCTGCCCCGTAGCCCCACCTGCCTCCAGCTATTTTGGATCAGCAGAGGAGTGCGATCGAGCGATATGGTGTATCTGCCCTGCTGCACTAGGTTGGGCACAAAAAAGAAAACAGAAGATGGGCAGAAAGTAGGTAGAAGCACTGAGGTAGCCTGTAGGGCCAGTAGCCTCAAAGACCCTCATGCAAATAGGGTGGGCTCTCCTTGCTCATTGAGGTGTCTCTCTGCAAACTGCTGTTCTCTGTGAGCCATTTTCTAACTTGGGTGTCTGTTGGAGAAGAAGGCTTCCAGACCTTGTCTAAACCAAATTGGTTCCTTCTAAGGTAGCATCAGAAGTGTTGGGGCGCTCACTGGTGCCTCACAAGCCCCATATGCTTCTGGCACGTGTGCCCTGGATGCCCTCTCATCTAGAAACTGAAAAGCAGCTTTTCTTTGGCTGGAAATGTGGTCTTACTATTAGATGTGGTGGAGTCTTTGCTTATGTCAGTTGCTAGTGGAAGTCCTTGGCTGTTCTCTGCAACAGAGAAAGTTGTCAAGGAACGAGCACTGATGGATGGGCTGCCTTGTTCCCAGCACAGATGGAGAGAGTTGACAAAGTCCAGTTGACTTTGGTCCTTGTGAAGCATCTTCACAGCTGTTTCTGGCTGATAAATTTCCTCAACCACATTTTGTTTCTCACTGCAGTGAATAAACCTTTTCCCTGAAGCATCTACCTGCTCTGCAGGATCTGTGAGTGGTGTCTGTAGCCCAGAAGACGAAGGTGCTAATGGTGGCATAATGGTGGTCTATCTCTCCTGTAGTAGAGGGGTGTGGTTTTATAAGCATGGTGCATTTTCCCCATTGAAAGAATCTTTCCGGATTCACCTCAGAAAAAACTTCTGCGGAGCAGACAGATCCACCTTCATCTTCACCTTTCTTTTTTTCAGAAGGGTTTCTGGAAGTTTCAGCTGCACGCCTTATGGCCAAGCCAGTGGGAGCAAGGCAGCCAGAGCCTCAGCGGTGTCTTGCAGGTTGAGAACATGCTGCACACATGGAGTGCACAGAACAGTAAACCTGATATCAGATCACAACTAATTATCTGTGTATAAAAATTCCCCTGCTTGCCGTTTTGCCGTTAGAGGCTCACTGGTAAGATTTATGACTCTGGCTAAAATGAAGTACCATTTCCTTTTTCTCAGCATTACTGTGCGTGGCCTCTCTGGCTTTTCTTGTTAAACAGACTAGAGTTCACCCAAAACAGAATGTATTTTTGAAGCTCTTTCCCACCAACATTCTGCCTCTTTTTATATTTCTAACAACCACTGAAGAATACCCACAAAACGTTTTCAGGTCTTTTGACTTTCCCCTGCTTGGGGCGAGGGTGAAGACAGAGACGCTAAGAGGCAGCTCCTTCATGGGAGGTGCAGTGTTTGCCCACTCTCAGCCCCACCACAGCTTGTGCAGACTCACAGTAGCTGCGTACATCCATGGCATGGGCTCCCTCTTCATAGTTGGATGTGCAACTGTTGCATCCAGGATTTACATGAGCTAAAGGATAATTTCCTCACTTCATGCTATAACTTGGGGGACCAGCGGTACAGCTTGGAGAAAAGTTGTATTTCTCCTGCCCTCATGTTGCACATATATGTCCTCGTTTCACAGGCTGATGAAAATGAGGCCAGTGACTGAACTTTCTGAACTGCATGGCTGACTTCACCCTGAATCACCTGAAAATTAGTTTGTGTGATGTTGTAAGACAGTAGGGTTTTTTTTCTGAGTACAGAGTTAAAAAGGGAGCAATGTTGAGCTGCTGCCATCTCTCCCAATTGCAGTTAGACATAGTTATTTTTGTATTAGAGCTTGGAGGAAAACCGGTAGAAATGCCACATAAACCTTCCCAAAATAAACATTTGTGTTAATACTTAAATATTGTTCATCTTTCACAGCATTTACTTATCTGTTTCCCACATGCTGAACCTTATGGGAAGTTTTTGTGGTTGACTGTGGCCTGTTCTTTCATTCTGTATGTTAACTGTTTTCACAATTTGCATTTTTTAAAAGCAGTCGGCAGTAAAAGTCTGACTGTGATAATCATTCAACATGGGAACATCCTTTCAGCATGGCAGGGCAGGGGTGTGTTGTCATGGTTCACATGTGTTGGGGCAGGAGTCTTGGAGAATAAACCCAGTGAGCTGCATCATTCTGTGCTGCCCTGGGAAGCATCCTTATCTGAGAGACCCAGCGCTGGCTATTCCAGTATCATCTTCTGAGATGCCAGGCTCAGGGACAGCAGTTTCATCCTTGTCACTGAACCATCTCATTTTCTCCTGCTTGCATGTGTGTTAACCAAGTTCTCCAGCCTTTAAGGAGAAATAAGCCAGATATCTGAATTTTCATCAGATCGGAGACAAAGTATTAGGCTGTGACTTTTACTGTCTGTTGGTTTTACTACATGTGGTATAAATACTCATATCATGTAATAATGTTGTTGTTGGGGGGTGGTCTTTCTCACAGCATATATTAAGTTTCCTTTCACACCTAGCCATTCTTTCATGAGTCATACCCCCAAGATAAAATGTTTTCAGTGGTGACTTTAAGTCAAATATATTCCAATGAGAAAGTAATTCAGGTTTTACATAAAAAGATTTACAAGTTCCCATGGTGATACTCCTGAACTACAGACGTATGGCTCTCCTAGCCCATCCTGGCTGATGTGTCACGGAGCTAACTGCAGAGAAGGAGGGGTGGAAAATTCCCCCTATGCACATCCTCCAGCTCCTCTTAAGGTTTTCTGTTTAAGTCTAGTTGGTTTGGTTTAGAGTAGCTCAGGAAAACCCAGTTTGCAGACCCCTGAGCACTTCCCTGGCCGGCACAGGGCAGCAGCAGCCTGCAACCAGCCAGTGATGGTTGTCTTGATGCTTCTCCTGATGACTTCAGTCATGGTTTCTAGCCAGACTGGTCCCTCACGTTGTTTTGCCATTATCTGAGGGAACAGCTCAATCTCATCTCCTCTGACTGTCGGCACAGCTCACCCAGATAGGGACCACTGCAGAGCTGGTCCTCGCAGTCCTGGGATGGATACCTCCCTGTTTCTGGTCCATACGTCCTTGGTTGTGCTGGTTTTCTGCATCCCACCTCTGGACACCAGGGAAAAAGCTGCTGTCCCCTCCCAACTCCTGATTTTGCCTGCCCCTGGGTAAATGGTGCATGTGGGCACAAGCAGGAGTGATGGATGAGCATGTTCCTTCCCTTTGGAATAACCAAGCTGGTTATTATGAGGAAATTAAATGCACTGAGGGTGAAGCAGACCATGTATCTTTTCTGATATAGGTATCGATATCATCTTGGGTTTAATTTACAGATTTCAGGGAGAGATCACACACTAGATGTCAGAAGCACTGCAAATGCCTTCTCAGCCTCAGGCGACCCTTCAAGCAGTTGTAAGTTACAAATGTTCCAATGAAGCTATTTCACATAGAAAGAAATATTCTTCAGCTTCACTCAAAAACTCACAAAATGTAAAGAAAACATGTTTGGTAATCTGTGATGGTATTGCATGTAACAAACTGGGATCCTTGACTTCACTGGTACCGGTTTCTGCACACATTTGTTTATGAAACATCATTGCACTCCACCAAGTGCGGCACTGCTTCAGAAAATACTAGCTCTTTTTGCACACCCGTGCTCACTTCTTCTTGCTCACAGGTGTGCAGCCTTCCTTAAATTTTATTTCTTCTCCTGTCCACATCTGAGAGAAGCTCACCAACTTCTCTTGTTGTATGGGTTCACTTTACTTAGCCCTAATTTTACCCGCCTGTAGTGAACATTGGGATAAACACTGTGTATTTGTTGCATTTGTGTATCTGTTGCTCACCCAGCTTCTCCAGTTTTCTTGGGCAGGACTACACGAATTTCTGTGTCTGAAACATCTTTCATGATAACCAGAGTAATACCCAGGCACATTCATTGTGCTCTTCTCACCTTTCTTGGTTTGCTCATTGCAAACTGAAGAGCTTACCAGTTTTTCTCCTCTCAAGCATTAAAGCCCTATTGAAAACAAACCCTCTCTTTGAAACGTTCTCACCATATGACAGAAATCCAAACTGGAAGATGTTTTATTGCTTTTTCAACTTCATGCATTCTTCTGCCAGTTTGAGTGTCTGATGTGTCCTCCTTTACATTTGCATTCCTTAATGCTAATTTCAGCTGCCAAGCAATGCTGGAAGCCATCAGAAAGGAGGAAAGGTTCAAAAATGCGCAAGAGGTTGTTAAACAATATAAGTTTAAAAAGACCAGAAAAATTTATAGTATCCAGTTTGAAGTATTGTTACTTTTCTAGATTTCTCTGCATAGTGTTAAGGCAGATGCTTATTTTTAAAATAAATATGCATTTTTCTTGCAATCTCCAAGACTCCAGGAGCCGGGTCTTCACGTTGGCATAGAACAATGATTTTGTCGCCTCTCATGATCCTGTAACTGATGGCCCACATGTGCAGGTCTGTGCTGAGCGCTGAGACCTTGATGTGAGCAAACCTTGAAGCAGAGAGTGCATCTTCCCCTGCCTAAGATCTGGCTCTTCCCAATGCTGTAAGCCTGGCCGATTAGCACGTTAAACTGCTGAAACTCCTCTTCAGTAGATGCACCATTGGCTCTTCATTTCATATAAGCTCAATTTTCATGTATTGCTATAACTTTGCAGCTGTAACAGCAGTTTTGCCTTTAATAATTTGCCTGTTTCAGAAAGTCCTTTATTGAATGGAAAGCATGAAGAACCCCTCGTGTTGAGCGTAGGCGGGGGTTAGGTTTCATTCTACCCTAAGCTGACCCCTGGGCAGAGAGATTCCTGCTTTAGTCTTTTAGATCATGTGTAAAACCTGATGCTGGCTGGATCATCACACATAGGGCAAGAATATCTGGGGAACATGGGGCGAGATATGGAGTGAGACATTTGCAGAAGGGAATGAAATGCTTGGGATGCAGCCTCATGCTTTCTACAGCAGTGAACATCAATCAGCCCTTCTCAGAAAAGCTTCAGTGGTGCTGAAAGTCTTCTCTTCCCCCCCCTTTTTTTTTCTGTTTTCCTGTTCCCCAGTTCTGTTTATTCTCCTTTCCTTCTGATATGCTGGGGCAAGTGCAATTTTAGCTCAGAAAACTAACTTGTCCTTGAAAACACAGAGCCTTCCCTGGTTTCATTCCTTTGGCCATTGAGTAAGCAACAGTTATTTTTGTTCTACTAGTGATTTATGACTGAACAGAGTTTATATTTTTAGTTTTATAGGCAATTTAGGTAATGTGTATTTGTGACCATAAATATTTGTCACTCTTCTGACAATGAACATTATACCCAATTGGAGAAAACTATATGAACTGAAGAGACATAAGCATTATGTTCCTAGCATAGCCTCACGAGTCTTTTCAAGTACCCAATTAGGTTTTCCTTAAAGATAGCAATATTTTGAGCATCTGTTGGTAAATCATCTAGGAGGGTGCCATCCAGAAGAAATAACCTACTTTTCATAAGTGAACCAATTCTCTGCAAAGCTTGGAGTAGAATGCTGTAGGATCAATGCTCAGAAAATATTGAACATTTTTACCAGAAACAGCATAGAAAAAACAACAACCAAATCTCTCTCATTTGCACTGTTTTTTGTTTTTTTTTTTTTTACTTTTTTATGGAGTCATAAATAAGCATTAGTCATAAATAGACATAGTAGACATCTCTTGAGAAACCAGAACTTTTACTAAAGAGTTCATTTTGCGAATTTTGGAAAAATAATAGTAGTTTTTTAAAAAAAAATATAAACTTTTGGGGTTTATCCCCCTTCATCTAGCTTTAGTTTGTGGTAATTCTGCAGACACAGCCTTTGCAGTGATCCTGGTAAGGTAGATACATGCCACTGCTTGTTCTGCTGCTGTCCCCTTCAGTTCAAAAGAAAACCGTCTTCCTTTCCACTCCCATTTGCCAACTTCACTCAAGTAAAGTATTCAAATGTTTTTTACCAGGAAAACAGTAAAGTGTTGGGCACTGGCAACTTGAAAACCCCTGTAGCTTAAAAATAATTACTTCTCCTTCCACAAGTATTTCCTCCCCAGCTACTTCAGAGTGTGACCGCTTCCTTCATAGATGGGAGAAGCCTTTTCCGGAGTCTGGGATTGGGATTGTGTGTTGTGTGGGATCTGGGAGGTGCAGTGATGCTAGGACTAGGGTGCTGGGGGGTTCACCCCCCCTTTCCAGACCCCTGGCCCCAGCCCTGCTCTCACCAGCTCTCCCCATCCTTGAGTGCCTCCCCTCCAGGGACTGAGTCTGAGCCCCTGGCATGGCTGTGGCAGCACAGTGAATTTGCTGTGGGCAGATACATGCTTTATTCTCTCTCCAGTTTTCTTTTGACATGGCATGACAGGTAGCTTTGCTTTAGGGTGGCTGGAGGAATATGACACACATTGTATTAACCCAGGGATACCAAGCTGTGCTGATGGTGTTTCTTCTCTGAAGCTCCCCAGAAAAAGCAGAAACAAAGTAACAAATTTCATGTTTGATAAAATCAAAGCTTTGACAAAAGCCAGTATTAATTATTTTTTAAAGTTGGCTTGATAATTTTGCTGGTTTTGTTAGAACACCTTTCTAGTGTGATGTGCAGTTTCATAGACCACAGGGAGGTTTAGGTTGAGCTTTAAAGCTTATCTGTTTCTAATCGCCCTGCCACGGGCAGGGACACCTTCCACGAGACTAGGTTGCTCAAAGCCCCATCCAGCCTGGCCTTGAACACTTCAGGGACAGAGTATCCACAACTTCTCTGGGCAACCTGTTCCACTGCTTCACTACCCTCACAGTAAAGAAGTCCTTAGTATGTATGCATAAGTATGCACATACCTATGGTATGATCTGGTAGAATAATCACAGAAGTATTAGTTTATCTGTTCTGCAGTTCTTCTTGGGGGCCTCATATGTCTGGGCACTATATTAATGCAAGGAAAACAGTCTTTGTTGCAAAGTATCTACAGCTTAAAGGATGGAGGAGGTATGTAATGGGCATAATCTAATTGTCATGTTTGACATAAAGACCTTCTGTGTTTAAAAAAAAAAAAGGCATCACAACTTTTTTTTTCTAGAATTAAAAGGAAAAAACAAAGAGGGGTTTATGAAGATTCAGTGCTTGATTTTTTTTTTACTTTATTTTATTTTAGGTTGTTACAGCTGAGTTGCCAGAACATTGGCCTACAGAACTTTGGAGGGTCACTTAATGGATTGCTGCAGCCTCTTAATTTCTCCATTGATCCTCTTCCCTGCATCGTGAGAACATTTTAGCCAGCACAGAACCTAGAAAAGTTACATGTAAGTCATGATTCCAATTCCTTTCTATTTAAAGAAAAAAATGAAAGAAAAAAGAGAAGAAAAGGTCTTGGGGAGTCAAGGTGGAGGCAGTAAATATCACACTTGATAAAAACACTGTAAAAGCTGTAATTCAACTGCAAACATTAGGTGGTGAATAAATTGCTATTGGAGTAGTTACCTGTCTTTTTAATGTAGATAGTGATTGTCATTTTGAAGGCTTTTCTAAGTGTTCTGCTGCAACAGTAAACCACAGTAGTTCTTAAAATAGCTCTCTTTACCCCACTGCTCTAACTACACTTTGTTTTTCTCTGCAACTGGCTAAGTGTGTGTAGACCTACCTTGGTGTGCCGTTCCAAAGCTGCACGTGCTCCACATGAGTTTGGAGGCCATCATTTGCCCAGCAGGACTGCAGGCATCCCTGTATTTCTGCCATAATAAAATCCATATCCTTTTCCTTTGGGGTTCCCAGAATACTTCCCTTGGAGGAGCCCTGATGTTGCTTCCTCTTTCAGCCTACTGCCTCAAAAGGCTCTGTAAGCATCAATAGCACCTTCAACAACTTCCAGGTGGAATTTGGTGCTCCATTTAATTCCATTTGTAGGAAGTTGGATAGAGCTGTGCACAGACCTTCAAGGGACAGAGGAGATTGAGGGGACTGCAGACTCCTTCCTGTCTTCTCAGTCTGGGTTGTAGTTCCCAGTACATGTGTTTTGATTTTTCTCTCAGGATGGGGAAGGACTGTGGTACTGTGCACATATTTCATTCCCCATCCCATAATGGCTAAGTCCCCCTCTTAAACCTTGCATAGCATCAGCCTGACATGGAATTGGTGGGCTATTCTAGAGGAGAGAAATTGGTTTGACCCTTTGTAATTTGTCAGAAATTCTAACCCTAATTCTGTGTTCTGACTGAGGTGGAAGAAGCATTTGGACCATTATAAGGATGGCATGGATGTGGTGGTCTGTGCTGTCTGGAGGGTGGTGTAACCCAGAGCTGCCAAGTTCAGGACAAGGCTTGAGTACAACTTAATTTCATTGATTTTTAAAACAAAAACAAATCTCCTTGTGGTTAAGAGGTTTTTATCTTTGAGATGGTGGTGTAGAACAGCTTGGCAAAAGGAGATAATACAGAATTATGATTCAGTGTGACACAATGGCCCTTGTTTGTTCACTGCAGTAACAAATTCATACAATGCAGTTTAATCAGAACAGGGCAGTGAAGCTGACCACAGCACTCCTTGCTGGTCAGTTTTTCTTGAATGCTTAGTAACACCACTTTTAATCTTAGGAACTGATTTGTAATACTACTTCTAAAAACCTGTGAGTGTTTTGAAACTGAAGCATTTACATTAGAAGTGTACCTTCATTCGAGGTGCTTTATTTGCTTATGGGACAATAAAAGATTTATTTCAAACAAGAAAAGTCTTTTGCAAAAGGAGGATAGTGTTTTAAAGAAAAAGAAAATTTTTTTCTGGTATGATGAGCAAAAATAATGGTGAAGAAGTAGGCAGTGGAGAAAGTCTGGGTAGTAATCCACTGTCAAAGAGGCCTTACAAGGTGTGGGTTTGATTTTGTTTTCCAAAAAAGGGAGAGTGTTGCCATTTCCTTATGGGCTTGGCAATATATGGTGCAGTTATTAATCAAATCCCCAATAGCAGGAATCATCTGACTACAGGAAGATTTTGATTCTGTCTTGAAATTTGTTTTTAGTGCTTGTCTTAAGGGAAGAAAACTTGAAAATATGAGTTGTAACAGCTAGGCAGGCAGAAATAACTTGTTGTTCATTAGTCCTGCTTAGCACTGTTCCCATGAGGTTTGGAAGCCTTATTCACAATTTTTTGCAGGCTTTTGAAGAGCTTATCACTAGGCATCTTGTAAATTCACTATTAAAAACACTTCCAGAGAAACAAACTTTAAAAATATCATCCTTGTTAGGGACTTGAAAAAGCAGCCAGAAATTGAGTAGACATAAATGGGGAAAAAACCCCTCTCTCTCATTCCAAGAGGTGCATAGGAAATTTTGTCTTGCTTCTTATTCTGCTACAAATAATCTCCATTTCCAGCAGTAAAATTGGGTCTGATGACTGAATGAACTTGAAAACCAGTGTAAGGATATAGGAGCCATCATCAAATATGTGCTTTCCTTACCTTTTTTTCCTTTGGGTTTATTTTTTTCTTTCTCTTTTAAGTGTGGTTGTGTGGTATGCATCATTTTTAAAACATGTTGTGTGCTCTAACTCCTAGAAAACACAAGCATCACCTCACAGGTTGTTGGCCGCAGTGGCACCCGTTGTGTGTGCGGATCTGTGCCAGCACAGGCAGATGCGAGGGCAAGCTGCTGGCTGCTTATTTGATTTCTCAGTGTTTCCCACTGTCTGGCTATTTTTGATGACAGACTCTGCTTGTAACAATTACCTTGTTATAGCAATTTCCGTAGAAAGAAGTGAACTTTCCCTTGTTAATTAGCCCTGCTGGAAAGAGCAGTTGCACGAGGTTGACCCAGTTGTAACAACTGTGGTGTTCTTGCTTTTCCCTGGGTGCAGTGTATTTCATAAACAAGTATGGCTTCCCCCATTCCTTTATTATTTAGTTTTTATAATACTACTAGAGTGTTGATTGATATGATCTCTATAAAAATAGTACTTACTGATGTTTGAATTCAAAGCAGAAAATACCTTCCTTGTTCTGATGGAGCATATTGAAAAACCCTGTTATGGTGCATGTACCAAGATACTAAAATAAAACATTTCTCCAGGTCCTCTGGGATTTAATGCTGGGTAGGTTAGACTGAGTGTATTATAATGAAGGTGTACAGGGGCACTGGGGACCTGGCTGTGCCTTGGAGCAGATGTTGGGGCATGGCTGCTGGCATCCTAGCGGAGACAGGCGACTATTCCTAGTGGTGACCATGCTCTGTTCACATTTTTTGCTTTGTTTTATGAGTGTGTTTTCCTTTAAAAGTGGCAAAAATAGCATCCCAATCAATGTCATTCTGCTTCTAATAAATAGACCTCATTTGTACTGCTTATCCAATATTGAAAATTCAGCAAGGACCAATAAGTGCCTTATACAGGATAAAAAAATAAGACAACCCAAAACTCAGAAAACTCTGTACAGCAATTTCATATTTTCTAGGTATGAGTTCTTTGGAGTATTTAAAAAAAATTTAGAAAGATTTCTTGAAATATATCCTATGACCATCTGTAGGCAGATGTAAATAATGAAAAAATTTAATATGCAGATTTTGATGCTTAAATGTCTGTCACCCGCCTACCACCACAGCCTGGGAAAAATGTATCTTTTTTTAAATCTGCACTTAAAGGTCAGGTAATTTGACAGACTTAAGAAGGAAATCAGATTTCTGAAGGCAAAATTACATCTCTTTGAACACTGACTTACCAAACACTGCTAGCTGTCAGCACCAAACCCTCTGCCTAAGAGTTATGGCCATACCTGAGGACATAGTTGGGTTTATCCTACTGGATGTGTGAGATGTGACCACATCTGCATTTCATGATATTTCTGTTGGAGTGCTGGTTTTATAACAGCGAAGGCATTTTCTTACCCATTTTATGGTACTGGCAAATCAGGACTCTGTACCTTGTGCACCAGTGTGTGGAGCATCTCCTGTCTCGGGAACCTTCACGACCTCCAATGGCATCCTGACCTGGGCATCGTGCTCACAACTGCCAAAAAGCACTTTCCTCAGATCTAGGGGAAATCTTCTTTGCCGAGAAATAATCCAGTTACTCCTGCTGCCCCAATACCCCCCTCTTGAGGATGCATAAAGCCATTGACCACTGCCAACACTGCGTCAGTCCCTCAGTGTGATCGGGTGCTCCTCAGCACCATTAGTGCCTCTGTACCTGAAGCAGACTGCACCCCCAGCATGGGTGGCTGGGGACAGCTTTTGATAAGTGTTTGCTGCAGATATATCTGTTGACTAAATATATTTTTTATTTAGATGTGCATATGCGTGTATATCTAAAGTAAACATACGTATATATAAGCTACATATATGTATGTATGTATAATGTTTAAATAAAATATTTATCTGGACAAATATAATCAGTATGGTCTGAAAAGCTCCAATGTAGCTTCATACACAGCTGCTGCACGTGCACATGTGTGTGAGTGGTGAGCCAACGTCCCTTTCCAGAGGTTTCTGACCAAGATTCCCATGCCAAAGGCATCCCCACTTGGGTACACACAGCAACCGTGGGCTGTATGGCCAAGAGGCGCATTCTGCCTGTGTTTAGCTGGTAACAACAGAGGAGGATAGTGGTGTTTGTTGAAGCACAGCATGCCATATGAAACCAAATTATTCTGACACCTCTGCCCTTGTTGCCATTGACCACAGGTTTGTTTGTTCGTCACCCCAGTGGCACGACAAGCTGCGTGGACACGCAGTGTCATTGATCTGTTTACTCAGTGTTTCCCATGTGGTCACCGTGTTGTGGTGAGGACTTTTGTTTTTTGCTGTGGCAGGTGACAGCCCGGGTGTGTGAGTGTGCCAGCCCAAGGGACTGAGTCACAGCCCTCCCTCCGACAAGGGCTGGCGGCACTTCCCCTTACCCAGGGCGGTGAGATGCTGGCCCATCTCTGCAGGACATACCTGCCCCTACATTGCTTTATTATCTTTTTTTTACAGAAAAGTCTGAGAGATGGTGATGGCAAGACCGACTTTCTCTGTAACCCAAACCAGTGAAAAGTAAAATCCATCTCACCACATCAGTTTTGTTTTCACTGCTGGTTCAACATCTCCCCTCCCTCTGGCAGAACCCTGCACAGTCATTCAGTGCCCGGCTTGGGGGTGGTGTGGTTGTTAGCTCAGTGGTGTATGACCCATTTATTTTCATAATACTTAGATACCCGTGCTTCTGCAGCATTCAGCACACAGGTCCTGCGACCTAAATCCTCGGCAGAAAAGCACACACCTGATTTCAGCAGCGTGCGTGGAGAGAGCAGCTGGCTCTGCCCTTGGCTTGTCAGGAGCTGCAGGAAAGTGATGCGCTTTTCGGTCTAGCGGGCAGTTGATGAACAAGGGCAGGTAAAGGCACATTTTTCTGGAGACAGCATTTTGTCTTCGATGATTTGTTTAAATATTGATTGCTAGCTGATAGGACATGTTTCCTGTTATGATGTACAAAGAGTTGAGACATAAAAGCGTTGTATTGGATGATTTTCTCTCTGTAACAACTTACAGTTCCAGCGACACCAAGGTGATTAATGGCACAAGATTGTTCATTCTCACCATTCCCCAGATATGGCATCACCTATCATCCTGTTGAGTCTGGTTTTAAGATGGACCTTTTTTCCTTTATTTCTTTTTTACTCAGATAGTTAAATTAGTTTTCTGCAGGTTTTCAAATGATAATTAGGTTTATACTCATGTTACTTTCTGTAAATGGAAACAATCAGGCATAGGATACACAGGAGAGTAAACTGGTATCATAGTAGACCTGAGAGTTTTAGGTATAAAATTAAAGAGTAATTTGCAAAGTGGCTTAAAGTAAAGTGGATTTAAACACAATGAAATCATCCTTGACAGCAATTTGTTTGAAGTTCTTCTACTGTTATGAGTGTAAAGGGATTTTTTTTTAATTGCCAGTTTCTGGGTAGAGTATTCAGCATAATTTCTCACAGGTAAGTGAAGCATTAACTCCTTATACCTCGGTAGTTTGGTCAGTGGGGGGAGAAACTGAAAGTTAGGGGGAGGCAGGCACCTTCTCTACTTCATCATTTGAAAATCAGTCAGGGGTCAGCTAACTTTGAGAAGGACTCTACCAGGTAACTGAGATTAAAAAAAACTATTAAATGTATGAAAACTCAACAGGATCCTGGACAGTAGATACACATAACATGCAAATAGCTGTCTTCAATGTTTAACAGAATATAATAGCACTCTAGATAAATGGGAGAAAGAGTAATAGCATCCCCTTTTCAAATGAGTTTGTTTTGCATCCCTTGTTCAGATGAGTTTTGGAGTTTTTGCATTTATATACTTTTGTTGTAGGTGTTGGAAGCGTAGGCGGCCATGAAAAAGCAGTGGTTACAATTAAGATTTTCCATTTATTGCCCTTTGTGTACAACTAAAAATAAGATTCAAATGCTTCAGTATTTGTAGAGCAAGCATAATACTTCCCTTAGCTCTGATGACTGGCTCGCCTGCAGCTTCGTCTCTGTCTGGTGAGTGAGTCCTCAGCTTAAATGCTTGTAAAAGGGTAGGTGTTGGAAGGAGAGTCAGAGCTTACTTGCAGTGTGATCTGGCTGTGTTAATTCATCAACTTCTTATTTAAAAAAAAAAAAGAAAAAGTATTTAGGCTTAGTGCATAATTAAGAGGTAGCGATGAAAAATTTAGGAAGAATTGTTCTGCTCTCTGGAAAAAGCAGCTTTGGAGAGGATTGAAAGATCTTTAAAGTTAGCCTTTCAAAACTTCACTGGTATACCTGGAACTGTTGATCTAGAACTTCATCTTATGGCAAAGAAAAAGGAAAAAAAGGAAATCTATACAAATTTGTTGAACTTAAGAAACAAATTCTCAGGATTAACTTTTGGCATGTAAAATCCTTTGGTTTCCTCTTTAGGGTGGCAGTATTGAAATATACTGCCTTGGTAGCTTTTCCAGGTAGTTGCACTGGTTCGGAATCCACCAAATTAGTTGCAGTATCTTGAGCTACTTAATCTGTTATGACCACATTAATTGATACGTCAGCTCATGACCAAGAGAAATATTAAAGAGAGATGTCAGTGTATGCAGGGAAATTCATAGCTTCATGGTGTCAGCTTTGGTGCTGTCCCAGCTACACTCATTAAGTAGCCATGGCATTTCCAGAGAATGAGTGTGCCTGTGCATGTACACATCTAATGTCATTCTTGCAATGGATGGGTAAGAGAGAGCATCTATCCAAGAGCTGCAGGACCAAAGGTAGAGGCTAAATGCTTGCTTTCTGCTGTGTGGCATCTTCAGCATCATCACTTTCTTGCTTCATGACCTTCCTGACTTCGTCAGGCTTGGCAGAGTAGCAGAGGTGTTGGTCTTGAAAAGCAGGCTGCGTAAGACAATAAGTTTTTGCTCTGAGTAACACCACGTGGTGCGGAGGATGTGGGGTGCTGGGGGCAGTTAGAGGCACATGTGCTTGTTCCATGGACTAGTCACGCTGTCAGTGGTGAGTCTTTCATCAGGCAATATGAAATCCCTTTAAATTTGCTTGGTGTAATCCTCCCCCTTTTCCTAGGAGAGCTCGGTGCCTGTCATTGCTGCCTTACTTTTACCTTTTTGCTGAAACATGCCTTTTTGGTTTTACATCTGTGCCTGCCCATTGGACCAGCCTGGATACAAAGTATGAACAGCAAGAGAGCTAATGCAGCAATCAAGACTTTAAATACTTCAGGTGGGAACGGGCAAAACTTTAGCAATAATTAGTTTCCCCCACGGTGGTTGCTGCAGGGAATTATATTACATCTGTTATAATCACCCTCATGTCTCAGTCGTGTGGGTGACCAGATGCTGACAAGTGGCGTAATTGTTTGTTGTAATATTTTTCTGTGGAATTTTCTCTTTCCGGTACAGTTGTAGAGATGATTTTTTTTCTCCCCGCCTGCCCTTTTTTTTCTACTGCTGTGCCTGCTGCAGGTGAGTTCAAACCTGAAGATAACAGCAGGAGAGAGTGCAGCATGTGTGTCATGTGGCAGCGGCGCGTGGCTGCACTTTCCAGCTGGATGAGACATGCTGGTCTCTTCCAGAGGTATCGCCACACGGGCTATTTTTAGAGATGGCATATAGGGCGCGTTGTGCAACTATCAGTACCCACTGCTGGGCTCTTCATTTTTTCCCTTGTATGGTGATGAGGTTTTTAAGGTGTTTAGCTTTCTCTTGAAGAGGTGGAAGGATCTCTTTTTTAACTACTTGCAGAGCTGCTCCAGGGAATCTGTGAAGTTGTGTTTTCTGTACACAGTTTAAAGGGAACAGTCCTGCATGTGGCCACTAAGTTAGGAATAGTGTAAATGACCCAAACAACATGGTTGAGATTTTCAGCTGAGGAGCTCTAACAACCTGTTGGGTTGCAGAGCAGAACTGCTACCTCAGGAAACCCCCAGCTTGGGGGTTTTTTTAACTCTACCGCAGCAAACAAGCTGCACTCCGGCATTTTTACAGTTGTCATAAACTCTTTCTGTGGCTCTCAGTTTCTGGAGTCCTTTGAAGAGCCGCCTCGTGCTGTACAGGAGGTCCTGTGAGATGGGATATGGTGCAGCCTCACAGTGAGAGCAGAGCTGGACACAGCAGTGGACTGTTGGCTCATGCCTGCTGCTGCTGGAGAAGCAGAGCTGGCCAGTCACAGGCTCCTTACTGCATTGCTCAAATAATGCAAAAACATTAGCAGTGGTGATTTGCTGTAATGGTGTGTTTTAAGTGCATCTTTGCTCTGCCAGCTTCACTTTTAATGCACTCGGTTAAGGAATGCTTTGGAGGTTGCTGCTAATGGATGAATCTCCCAGAAAATTGGAATTTTCAAATAAGATTGACACTTTAGAGTGAGAAATATAAATCTAAGAAGAGTATTTCAGCAGAGGTTTGTAATTAGGAATGAATGGAGGGAATTTGTACGCGCAGTCTGTGGAAGGGCACAATGGAAGGTGAAATTGCACCCTCTGCGCTGAATGAGGGATGAAAGCCAATGTATCAGTGTCATGGCATGACAGTGTAGAGTATAAATGATACTGTCACTGAGTGCTGCAGAAGGTATCATGGGAATTCCACTCCAGTAAATTACATTACTTAGACAGACCTGAAGGCATTGTGTCTGAATGATTGGAGAGAAAAAAGTTGTCAGCACAAAGCAGGAGATATTATAGAACAACTGGCTGCAGGGTTGGAAAGCAGTGTTTTTCTGATGTTTACCATGCAAAGCTTTTCAGATGCTTTTAAATTTCTTTTTTGGTTGAATTACAAATGTATTGATGAAGCAATAGTATTTTTTGAGATGGTGTCTGGAGTGGATACCAGCCTGAAGCTAAAGGTTTGAGTATGCATAGCTCCCAGTTGTTCATTAGGAACTGGGACTCCTTCAGACTTGAGAAAAATCTAGTCATATGTTCCCAGCTCAAGCAGTGTTTTTATGTGTTGCTTCATTTGACTGAGGACTTGCTTTTTGGGCTGAATTTTGCTTGTGGCGTAATTGTAGCATAGGTTTGTGGGGAGAGGTGGGTTGTTGCTGTTGTCACTAGCAGTGAGGGGCTGGACTGTGGTGAGCAGCAGCAGATCACGGGACACAAACTTTATGGTGTCATTTAGAGGCATGGTCAGGTCCATGATGTGGGCAGGTAGGAAGGAGCATGATGTCACGGTGACAATGCAGCAAAAATCCAGACACTTCAGCCCTTTCAGCATGAATGTGTGTTCCTCATGATCATGTGCTTTCCTCACACTGTTCTGCTTGTTGCCCACCAAACCCCACAGTGATGGTGTTAAGTGGAATAGTTATTTCTGACAATTTTTTCTCTGTAATGACCTATTACATCCACCCGCACAGGGGCTGTACCTTAGAGATGGGGCTTAACTACTTCTCTATCTCTGACTTCACATGCAGACAACACCTGCAAGCTCCTGTAATTTCCTAGTTTGCTCATGGGTGAGACAGCCCAGCTCCCACAGTTCTCCCAAACTGCTGTTTGATGATGAAATGGCTACTCCCTGAAGATGCTACATTTCATTCCTGCAGTACATAATAACCTCTGCCTGTCTTGGGGCTTCTTGTAGAACTTCATCAGACTTTGTCCTGCTTAAAAAGCATATTTTTCCACTTGCCTACCCACGAAAAGCATCACTGAAAGTACATGCTATAGGTAATGAAAAGGGAGCAGACTTTGTTTCTCCTCCCCAAAACTTGATTTTCAGCAAAGCCCACACAAGGCAGGAGGATGGACATGCAGCACAGTTAAATTAGCAGTCCTTCACACAGGCTTCTTTACATGGAGATGCTGATTCAAGTTGTGGGAACATTAACGAGGAAATAGGGTCAAACTGAAAGGTGCTGACTCTAGGAAGGTTGCAGTTCAAATGGTTCCATAGAGGGGATTCATCCCTTACAGCCTGTAGCTGGAAACCAAAGTATCAAACCCACAGATAGTGTGAAAAAGCAGTCAGGCATCTGTGGAAAAGATGTCCTGTATGTGATGGGATTCAATAGCAGAGAAATTTATTAGTGGGTCCTGACCATAGCCAAAGGTGAGTGGGAGGAAGGAAAGTGTAATTTCTATATATACTTCCCACATTAGAACTGGTTTGGAGTAGCCCAGGGTGTAGGACTGTGTCTATCTGTCTGTCTGTCTGGATAAAAAGGGGAATTCAGATGTTAGAGATGTAAAGTTTATCCTTAGACCATCGTTGTCATGGGACACTACTATGCCTGCTGAAGCACCTGCTGGTAGAAGTATTCAAAATCTTCTGTCACTCACTTCTCCTGTGGTACTTTGTGTCAAAAGCTGGCATTTTGACACATCTCGGTTTTTGCATGTTGGGAAAGCAAATGCTTTTTTTTTTATATTTAGTGTCATTCCTGCAGTCGTGATCAAGCCATGTTTTTAAAATGTGGCTCTTTGTAGTCAAACCATGGAAGACCTGCTAGTTCTCACTGCCTTAGCTATTCATATGATGCCATTTTCCTCTTCCTGTGCTTGGTCCTGCAGCATTAATGCCTTTAACCATCACCTGGGAAATCATCATGGCCACTCATGGGAGTGACAGGTGCAAAACTGGACTCTAAATGCTGAAAAGCACCGTGATTGCAAGAGCGGGATAGAGCAGGAGAAGGAATGACCAAACTCTATGCCTTAGGGAAGACTGGGAGACTTACCAGTCTTGGTTTAACTGAGAGAGATATTGAGCTTGCTCAGTCAGATTGGTATCCCCCTCGCAAATGTATTTTGTTGTGTAAATGACTCCCTGCTGTCCCAGAAAATTATCACTATCTCTTCCTAATCTTATACACTAGATTTCTAAATGATCGATCTTGGTGCAAGAAAGCTGTTGTTTAGTAAGTGTAGCTTGCTAACAAATCAGTGGTTTAATCTTAATTCTCACTGCTGTGAGATAACACAGGGCTTTTGATAACACAGGGCTACAAAGTTTGACATCGTAGAAACTTCTCTATAAACTGATTTTCTTGCCAAAAAGCCATCTCATTACCATTAATTCCCCTCTTATCGTTAGTGTTATTAAACTGCCGATTGATGTGTAAAAACTGCCATTTGCATGAAGTTCACAAAACTGCAGTAAAAGAGACTTTTGTTCTGACTTGGTAGGGAGGAAAAAAAAAGCAGCTAAATAACACTAGTTCTATGGCAGAGATGCTCATATAAAGACATGTTCTGAACAATAAGATCGTTTATCCATGTATGACATAAGTATATAGGAATTTAAATAATGAGAGATCTTGTGAAATGCAGCAAAACGCACACCACTGGTATTGTGAAGCTCCCCTTCTTTAAAGCCCTATTCTCAGGGAAAAGCAGCTTTACTTTTGCTTTGAAAATCCATTATCATAAGCCTTTTTGGAAAAAAGCGTTTGTCTTAATGCAATATTAAAGCAATTTTACACCCTAAGAGCAGCTCTTTCATAAGGTAAAGTGCAGTCCCATGTGTGTATGTAATTGCCATTTATAATACTTTGCACAGCCCTAACTTCCCCAAAATTAAGAAAAACACTAACCTTTCTAGGCTTTCCTTTTCCTAATTGTTTTGTTCTCCCTGTCTTTCTTCCCCAAAATATTCTTTTTTTAAAATCCCTTCTTGGGAGAAAAAAAAAATAGACACAGAATGATCTCTGGATTCATTGCAAAACACTGCTTGAAGGAAGCATTTTAAGAGTTTGGGTTAAAAAGTTTCTGCTTCTTTCAAACTGCATGGGTGACATTGCTATTTTGGGAGACCATGCCATCTGCTTGTTAACCAAAAAGAAGGGAAGATATTCCTAGTTCTAGTATAGATTTTTGGGTTGATTCCACATAAAATTCCCAACTGATCTTCGCTCCTGTTTGCCCCCTCTATAAGTTAGGGAGAACAAGGCCACTCATCTCTTTTGCCTTCACAGCTCCCAGGGGAAAGATCCTCAAGCTCATGGTCCTGACTGAGTAGGACATGGTTGTTCACAACAGACACAACCTGTCATGACGTATGAGGTCCATAATTCCTCTCTGCAGATACTAAAAGCTATGACGAGGAGTAAAAGAACAATATAGTGCCCAAACCTGATGTGCCACAGGTGACTGCTACCTGCAGGTGAAGAAGTGGGTGTTGGGGAGAGGCTTCGTTGGGTTTTGTTGGAGGAGTTTGGGTTTTGTTTGCTTTTGAGTAAGAAAGGGGGAGGACAAGTTTTCTGAGGTTTTTCTTGCTTTTGGGGGTAAAATAAAGGAGGAGGACAAAGTTTCCTGGCCCACAAGCCAGCCATCTACCAGGTAGTGCAGGCGGAAAAGGTGCAGGAACTAGAGAGGACAGTAAGACTGTCCTCCCCTAGGTGGAGAGGAACGGCAGGACTTGTACAGAGTGCAGATGGGTTGAAGGAAGAGGTTTACATGAGCAAGGTGGAGTCTATGTATTATGTCCTGCGAGTCTGTGGAAATAGCACAGGGAAACGTGGAAATGTGAGAAGAGGTTACTGTAGTCCTCCACAGGTGATGAAAACATTTGGCTGCCAGAGGAGAGATTTCAGTCTATCTTATATTGCTGGAGTATTTGCAAATACATATGTATCATCGTTACAGTATCTTCCTGACTGGCAAAATATTTCATCCAATCTCTGTTGACAGAAAAGATTGCCTACTGATAATTGCTTTGCTTAAGTGTCTGATAATATGCCAGAAATGAGAGCATTCTCTGTTAGGTCATCTTTAATTATGCATGTACCACCTGTCAGCTTTAAATCGGGAGAAGATTAGTTTTCTCATTGGATTTAGAATAGGGAAAAGAAGAGAGCCTTCAGCAAGAGGACTAGGCTGTTGCAAACAGTATCTATGGGGGAGTTTCACAAGCAGTCTCCTCATCATCTCTAGTCATGGGTACCGCTGTTGGCACATGCGGAAATATTTGAAATATAGCCTAAGCTAGCTGCCGTAGCAATGGGTTTCGCAGGAAGAGGATTTCAGACCATCTGTTGCATTTTATAGTTTTCATCTTTCCCCATTTCAAAGGGAGAGGGAGAGCTAGGGTGGGGGAGGACACGTGGCAAGTCATAGCTTCTTTGGCAGTGCTGGGAGGAAATCCCCCCCTAAAAGCCATATGAGGGGGTTATTCACTTACCACTGACGAAAGCACACAATAAAACTAGTGAGGCCAATGAAGACATGCCAAACTAATAGGAAATTAAGGGCTCAAAAGACTGAAAAATTATGAGAGTGGGTACTTTGCAGAAAACCTTAACAGGGAAAGATGGTAAAGGTCTCTGAGGATATTAAATTAAGGGGGTTGCTATTACCAAGACTACTTACAATATTAAAAATTACGTTGGAGAGGAAATTTATCTTTGTGCAGCGTGGGGAGGTAGTAATTGTTTGGGAATAGTTGGAGAGGTTTTCAGTTCATGGGAGAATACTAGCTGTTTATTTGGTACAGTAATACATTTTAGGAATCTCCTTAGTTTCCTGGTCTTCTTTACTCCAAAGCTAGTTTGGTTGGTTGTCCTCTGAAATGCACCATTTGTACCAGAAAACAGAAATGGTCTTTGTTAGACTTCTCCACTGCTTTCGGCAGAAGAGAACATCACTCGCCCTGTCAGATGTTACTCCTGCTGCTTCTTGCCTATATATCTGAGTGGCCTGTGCTTCCCCTTCTGTGGGATTTGGGTTTTCCAGCTTCTGTCATCACTGCCTTAGCCTTCTGAAAAGAATTCCTAGACTAGTTAGCTGACACTGATTGTTTTTCCTGGTAATACCTTCAGCCAGAGCTATTTCTGAAAATCTGGGATTTGGAACAGTAGGTCAATTTGTAAAACAACAAGAGCGAGCGAAGAGGGACAGATGGCTGTGGATGCGAGAGCATGTTTCTGTTCAGCTTTTGCTGATGCTTCGTTGTTGCATGAGCATTTGAGGCTGTTGTTTTGAATTGCTAAAGTGGTTGTTGCTCCTTTGGTGCAAAGACTGGCCTATGGCACTTGTCATGTCCCCCACTCCGCTCACTAGGGCTACACAGCAGGCTCCCTCTGCAGAAGCTTGCAGTGCCTTTGCACACAAGGACATGGAAAGGATTTGCAAGATGAGTGGATTTTCTGCTGAGAAATCTGGCTGTGCTTTTCCTGACCTTTTCTCCCAGCAACTGCAGTGGGTGAGGCTTGCCTGATGATTCCTTTGCTCAGTGTAAGGTTGCCAGACTCACCTTTCTTTGTTATTCCTGTGTAAATGATGAGAACTTCTCCATCTTCTGTTGTGCTGCAGGATTTTGCTCAATTCCTAAACAGATTCTGATGGATTCAGAATTGCTTGCTTCTCTCTCACTGAATAGTGATTCCAGTAGCATCACCTCAATGTAGCTGAACTTTACTGAGCTGAAATGGAAAAGTGTGCGGGTGTGCCACAACCTTTTTTTTCCCTTGCTCATGATTCATTCAGCCTTTCTTTCCACTCTCCTATTGCATGCTTAAAGGGCTCTCCAATCTTGCAGTGATCACTGGAAGACATCTCTTTTGTAGAGGTTCCTTCATTAAATATGAGGGTGTATGCATCTCCTTATCCTTCTGCTACTGCTGAGCTGTGCAGCACCACTGAGCACTTCGGGAGATGTCCTGTTGACCAGTTTGAGGAATGGCCATACTCTGCCATTGAATGTAGTGAATGTAGTACTCTGCTTTTGTCTCTGAAAAACTGGGCAACTAGATGAAATTTAAGAATACCTGTAAGAATTGAAATACTTAAAACCATCTGAGCTCTTCTGGTTTGCAAAATGCGGCTTATATAGTCCTCAGGTCTGGCTGATCCTGGGGGCTCTCTCTTGTCCTATATTTTATAGATGATTACTTAAACTACCTAGAGCAGTTTTTCTGGAAAACCTTCCTGTTCCCAAACCCAGGATGTCATTGGGTCCTATCTAATGACTACCTGCCCCTTTTCTCTCCTGGACTCTTCACTGGACCTTGTCCACTGCCTTGGTCACAGAAGGGGCTTCATCTATCCTCTTCATTTCCCACTGGGACACTTGTTTAACATTTCTCTTGTAACCTCTGGTGTGTTGCTGGTTTTAGCTTCACATTTTTTTTCCTTTCCCATTTCACTCTTTTAGAAACACTACAGTAAAGCTCTTCACATGTCAGATTTAGTATCTGTTATAGTAGAGACTCCCTACAGGATTCATACTTTTCCTTCCATAGCAGTGCAACAGTGCTTGATACTGAAGCTGGTGAAATTCAGAGTGATGTGTTTACATTGAGCTATCTGACTGTACACACTGCTAATTTTAAGAGGAAGGGGAACCCTTCTTGGGATAATTAGTTTTGCTATGTTTATAGACATGATCTCTTACTGAAGCATGTTTTTCCTGACTCCGAGTAGGCTGCTGACAGCTGGTATTACAAGAGTTCACTGGGAGTCTCATGGTCCATGTGTCCTTATGTATACACAGCACCGACAAGATGAAGCCAGGGAGAGATAACGAAGGCAGTGATGCTAAACACTTTAGCAGTGCCCAGTAGTAAAGCATTTGAACTACCAGCCTGAGCCAAGTTCCAACTCCTGTCTTTATGGATGTACTGATCAGGAAAATCACCTTGTCCTTTAACAGATTTTACCAATCTGGATGAATAGCCGAGAAGTCAGCGGGATCATCTCTGCTTTACTTACTGCCCTGGCAGTGGCAGCACAAGCTCCTAAATTAGGGGGATTGCCTGTGCCCACATGGCCCATCGGTGCATGAGGGTATTGCCAGATCTCCCTACATGCCCTTTGAGGACCAGGGGCAGAGCAGTATGTGGGTCACGTAAGCGCCACAGTCGGGTTTTGCAGTCTTTCCACCGCAAGTCAGTTGGCAACACAGTACTGTAGATCGATGGTAAATACACGAACCTTCTCGAAAAGTTCAAGTGGGCAATCAGAGCAAGGCAAGTGGCTGCTTTTACACTTCGGTTACAGAGTGTTCCTGGAGGGATTTCAAGGAAACCTCTTGGTAGCAGGAAGCTGCTGCTCTAGGCATGTGATGAGTGAGCTGTGTGGTCGTATTCTGCGCCTGGTGCCTTCTCCCCCAGGCTGCTTAATAAATACGTGAGTGTGGCCATTATCAGGCAAGCTCCATTTCTTTCACCTACGCTAATGTACTGGTATTTTGTGTCACATCAAGTGAGGAGGGAAAGCAGTGATACGAAGCCTTTCTTCCCTTTCCTTAAATAGGATTGATGACCACAACTTAACAGCATTCCAAGAAAAAGTTGATTGAAGGTGGCCAGAGCCTCCTCTGAGATGCTACGTAAAGATGTTCATCCTGATAATAACTTGCCTTTGCCATTTTCAGAGCAGACACTACTATTGTGTTAGCTTTCTGCAGTTAAATGTGCACACACATATATAAATGTACCTCTTGGATTTTCCTCCTCTGCCTCACGCTACCTTCCACACGGGCAGCTCCATCTCGAGGTGTTTCCTCCAGCAGCATGCACTTGTTGCCCTTTGGTGCCCCTTCAGCCGTTCTGCTGTGCAGGAGCACCATCGAGCTTTCTGCATACCATGAGCTGGAATTCCCTCTGGGCCACTGCAATGAATATTGCAGAAACTTCGCTGAGCAGGGTAGGGCATCGTGCTTTTATGTGCAAGGGCTTGCCAGTTTGAATCACATCTGTTGTGTTGCAGAAGGGAATATTCCTCTGGTTGCAGTGGGTTAGTGGAGTACTAGCAAGTCTCATTTGTAAGGGGTCCCGGGCTTAAGTCTCATCTCATCTGTCACCAAGAGAAGGAATCTACTCTGACAACTTCTGCAAATGCTGGTTTCACTTTTGTTTATTTGTTCCCTGGCCATGTCCTTTGTTTCTGAAATGATGTTTACATACTGCAGTTTTTTTGGTGCAAATCAATTAGCTTTAATTTCTTTCTCAACTACCTGGTTTTTATCCCATTGCTTCACCAGCATCCTATTGTTAATTCACATGATTATGCAATGTGATATCCCTCCCTGGTTAGCAAAATGTTCGAATAGCTGTTGGCAGCTTCTGGAAGAGTAATTAGCAAGTAGGAATTACTTGAAGATGTGCACACTAGCCTAAGTAGGCATTTTCCAGCTGTCTGCAAGTTCAAAAACTCGTAGGGACTTTTCAGGCTCTAACACAAGATTAATTACTTGCTACTAGAAAAGAACATTTACGAAGATGTGTAGTATGCAATCCAGGCTACTGTGTTTTGTTCCTTAATTTGGAAGTGGACTCTTTTGTCACAATGAACAGGATTTTTACAGTATTTGGTAGTCCTTTTCCCGAGGAGGCGAGCCTTTTCATTACAAGGGGATGTCACGCTCAAATTCAAAATAGTAAAAGCCGCCTACGAAAGCACTTAGGGCTTTGTGTACATCAATCCTCGCGCCGCGGGGCATAGTGCTGTCTTGCATGGGGATGGCGCAATGTGAGCGCCTTTGTGCTGGCTGCCTGAGCCGGGATCCCCAGCTCTGTGTGCATCCTGGTGTAGCCCAGGACATCGGCTATTCCTTTCTTTCTAACGTGCAGGAGTTTCTGTCCACGGTGCTTTCTTTAGAAAGCCATTTCCACTGCTGTGCCTCTGTTTTGCATGAGGAAGTACACATAAATCAAATACAGCCACAGCTATACTAAAAGCCTCCTTTTTATCCACAGGCAGCTACTGTCAGCCTGCTTTTATTTCTCCTCATTCCTATTCTGTTGCTCCTCCAGGATCAGCCTGAGGGCAGCTGGATTTTTGTTTGCTTCCTGCCCTAAGGTAGTTGATGCCTGACAGTGTGATGGAGAGAAGGGGGCAGGTAGAGGAGAAGTGCATAGCTGGTGTATTTGGACTGCTTGACAGTTTTATTTTAAGCTCAAGCTCTTCTTGCACCTCCATAGCCTCTTCTGCTCTCTGCCTTTTGCTTGACATCTCTTGCACCTAATTCTCTAATCATCTGGATTATCATCTCTTGGCACCATGTCCTCACCCACTCTCTAGC
Source organism: Manacus vitellinus (assembly GCF_001715985.3). NCBI lineage: Eukaryota > Metazoa > Chordata > Aves > Passeriformes > Pipridae > Manacus > Manacus vitellinus. The sequence goes on from NW_021940604.1 coordinate 31,167,378, forward strand.
CTCTCACCAGCGATTCCCTTTTCCCTCTCATCTCTTCTCCACTCTGACACTTCTCCGTTTGCTTCTCTGAGTGTCCGCAACCTTTCTCTCCCCTTGCCTCCCAGCATCATCCCACCTCCCACAGGGAGAACAGGCAATTTCCAGGAATCTTCATTCTCGGTATTGCCTCCATTCCCACTGCTCTTTCAAGTTCCTTGGCAATCGTGACCCTCTCTGTTCTGGGCAGTGAAACCTCTCCCTCTGCTTCCTGCTCCCTCTTTTTTGCTCCCTCTGGACAGCCTTACATACTCACTGTAGTAAGCAGTGGCTTTATCTCCGGCTTCTTCAGTTTCTCTTTGTTCACTGAAACACTGGACAGTAGCCACTCTTTTTCACAATTTGTTCCCCTGTTCCCACTTCAGCCCCTCCACCCCCCGGAGGCAATGGAGCCAGGACTGGGCTCCTGCCCCCTTACTACAGATATTTCTCCCTTGAAACTTCTCCAGCCTCCTCTGCCTTTCCTTCTGTGCAACTCTTGATCCATGAGCCCCTGGCCTCTTCAGCTCTCTCTTACTCTGAGGTAACCCTGGTCCTTTACTTTCTGTTTTCTTGAACCCTTCCACTCACCCCTAGTAACATGATTTTTAGTGTCCGTATGGATGTTGCTCCTGGCTCCTCCCCATCCCTTCAACTTTTCACCATTGCTTCTGTATTTTCCTGTTTCAGAGCTTTTTCACATGTCTATTTCCTCCATTATTATTACTAAAAACATTTGCGCGAACAACCTTTTCAGGATTTTAATTTCTCCTCTTTCTTTTACTCCTTTGGGAAAAATTCTTACCACACGTAGCAGAGAAGATTGCACGGATACATACATACTTCAGGTGAGAAATGCATGGAATAATGGCTACAAATAATACTGAGCCACCTAGTTGGTAGAGTAAAAGGAGCATTTCCTCCATGATATAAGGATGTGTAGCTATGTTGATAGGACTGGTCCAAAGACTCTATTAATAGAGATCACATAATTTTTTAATGTTTGGAAAGCTCATGCCAGGTGACGTGGGCTAACCCAGAAACACACAGTGATAATAATACATATTTTTTAAGAGATAGTAATTAAACATTGTGCACATGTGTGTATATACATATACACATACATTCGTGTACATGTATACACATATAAAACTATAGACACGTGCACGTGTGTCTGCTTTTAAGACACTATATTGGAACATAATATGCTGTGATGGAAAAGCATCATGTCATTCATAACCTAGTGGTGACTGTCCTGTATTTCATCAAGCAACAAGTATTTATTCAAAGCATTTTAACATTCCTTTGGACATATAACCAAACTCTGTCTTACTAGCACTTTAAAGTCTTGAAGTAGTGGCATGAATCTGTAGATAGACTTACGTGATTTTGACCTCTGAGAATTATAAATTAACTCAGTCTATTTCTATAAGACTTGAATTGTTATAATGGCAAAGTCTTCATTTAGTCTGATGACTAAATTTTTAGCAAAATTGTCTTCTCCTTTCATGCAGCTGTATCACTAAGGGGTCAAGTTTGTCTAAAAAGACTGGATTTCATTCTGTGTAACAATGTTTGCATTTTTCTGACAGTCCAGAAGAAGACTCATGGAGTGATTTTTTTAAATTATTTTTTTTACTGCAGCCTGCAATGTAGGTTAGGTACATTTAGGGTAGGCAGAAGCTGAGGGGGAAGAAGTAAGAAAAAAAAAGCATGCTTGTTATTACATTGCAGACTGTTCTCTTTTACATGTATACCGAGAGACAAACCCCCCTGGCAAGCACTGGAGTTTGCCATCTCGGCTGGTCCCCTTCTTAGCACAAAAAATGCTCTAGGGTTTGCAAGCACGGGGAAGTATTGATTGATACCTAGCACGCTATTTGTATTACATATTTCAGTTAATAATTAGAAATGCTTTTAGATTAGTTTTGTTGAAATACTAATCAATGAGCTTTATAGATTCCCCGCTTTATACATAAACATAGCAATCTCCAATGGAGCATAAGAGTTTTATTTTATCCCATATTGTTTATACTATATAATTATTAATCTGTAGTTTAATCTCCTTGTCCCCGTGCTTTTGTGGTTTGATCCCACTTGTTACAGGCACTCTCAAATCTCATTAAAGGCCATGGATTAAAGGGACTTAACATCTTCACAAGTAAGTGCTGGAATGTGCCAGATTCATCCTGTTGCATGAAGACCTTGTGGTGCTTCTCACTCTACATGTGCACCAGGAACCAGACTGGCTGCCTTGTATCTTGTAATTTCCGTCTACGAAGCCTTATTTTGAACCACAGTAGGTTTTCCAGACTTCAGGTGCATGGGGTCACAGTTTTCTTGCTGTGATGTTCTCTCAGCCTGTAAATGGAAAACCATCAGTGTTTAGGCTGAGGGGGAAGTAAAAAGGAAAATAAAGCTTGAAATTACATGTTGATTTCCCAACATTCAACATTTTTTTGAACTCTTGTAGAGCTCTGGTGCCCCCATGCTGTGGAGCAAAGACCTTAGATCTCAGCTGGAGAGTGGGTTTGGGGCCATGCTGCAGCTGTTACTGTTTCCCTTGGAAATCCATTAGACCAGCCTGGGAGTTTGGAAAAGAAAGCCCAGGGCAGCTGATGGCTTCTGCTTAATGCCACCTCAAAAGTTGAGTTTCTGACAAAGCGAGGGGACCTGCAGAGCTGTTCTCTGCTTGCTCCATCTGTATTTGGTGTGGTGTTGCAGACTGCTTAGTTGGGATTTTGCAGACCAGTGATGGTCAGCCGGTTCTGCTTGGGAAGTGGGAATCTCCTGGCTCCTACCCTTATCCTCACCCACATGGACTCGGGGGTCAGGTTATACAATGGCACCTTTAGTTTGTTTAAAGCAAGGAAATTATGCACAAAAGCTGTTAAAAGAGTATAAGGTTGTCAAGTGAGAAATGTTACAACATCGCCTGCTCAGCCTTCAATTGGATCCTGCGTACATGCAAATTTGACAGTTTTTAATTGCATGTCTCTAAGATCTGTGGAGAATATAGCTTCTCAATTCACTTCAGAAAAATCATACAGACTTTTTTCTTCTCAGAATAAAAAGCATTATCTCTTAAAGATTGTCCAGACTGTAGCTATGGGTGTGCATTTCATCAGCCAGGGAAAGCTTCCCTAGGTCAGAGCTGCCAAAAACACAGCCCTGAGCAGACCTGCCATGGTCCTGAAGTAGTGTGGCAGTGGTGATTGCCACTGTGGGGACAAGGTCCTCACTGATTTCTTTTGTGTTGTCCTCAGATATGGTGCAGCCAGGTGTCCTGAATTGTCTGTCCTCTTGTGAATGGAGAGGACAGGGAGAAAGTAGCATGCTGCAGGTGGCACTTACCATGCTGCTGAGGGTAGACGAAGCTTGGGATTTTGTGGATCTCCAAGCTGAGGTCTGCAGAGACTATGGGGAATGTCTGGTTTCAGTGACCTCTTTCTCTACCAGTGGTATACTCCCCTTGAAGACAAATGAGCAAGCAGGGGCTGTAAACTAACCTTAGAGAGAGAGTGACATCAGTGAATGTCCAATTGCATAAACCAGCCTTACACAAGTCTAGTATAACTCTAAACTAGTATACATAAGTCTAAATCATTAGGATGGTACAAGACTCATGTTATTTGATGTTTTATTAACCAGTTCTTAGCACTGTGGGAGAGACATTGGAGAGAGTGGCACATGAGCCAAAAGATTTTCAGTTGGAGTGCTTCTCTTAAAAATAGACTGGAAAATACAAGTTTACAGCTTATTGCATGAGAAAATGAAGAAAGAAGGGAAGCAGTTTGTCAAAACGTATTATTTGTGGACAGTCTTAAATAATGTGAATCACAGGGTCTCAAATCCTGTACAATGACCTTGTGCAATCAGAGTACATCATCTACCGGGAGACTGTAAATTTATGTGTGCACTGTACTCAGAATTGAAAAAGATGTTTTCCAAAGTTAAAACCTGTTGTGTTGGCATAACATTGCATTTGAAGTAAAAAGCGTTGAACGCACTGGGAATTGTTGAAGAATATTCTGCCAGCTCTCAAAATTATGATTTTACACTGCCATCAATAACAAAAAATGTTACTCTAATGAGAAGCCATTCTGGTTAAATGAAGAAATATAAGTCATGATAAAACATTTATTAATTGAATATCTAAAAAAGGGAAAATAGAAAAGGCAGAAATGTTCCCCAGGTGTTTTTTGTATTTGAAACTGTAGAAGAGGATGTGTCCATCCTGCGCAGGGATGTGGAAAGAAGAGAAAGTTTGCTGCTTATAGCAAAGTAGGATCTGAGAGGCAAGAGTGATTGAAATTAAACAGTTTCACATCCTAGTAACTTCTACATCCAGGAATCTTAAGGGAGGTGGCCAAAGAGCTCTGTTGAATGGCTGGTAATTCATAATAAATCTTGGGAAAACGGGAAATTCCAGAAAATTGGAGGACTGCCAACTGTATTTCCGATATTTAAAAAAGGTAAAAAGAATGTTCCAGGGAACTGATGGCTGCTTTAGCTTGCCGTCAGTCCAGGGTAAAGTAGTTGAACAGCTATTTCAGAATCTGTCAAGAGAGAACTTGGAGGCTAAAGGTATATATAATTCCCTTAAGAGTTAAAGAGGGAGCTTGTCAAAAAACCCTGCTGGTTTTCTTTGCTCTGTCAGAATGGCAAGTCTGCGTGATAAAGGCAGCTGTTGATTTGCCATTAGGAGGCCAGATTAGGTGGTCCTTTCTGCCTTTTGGGTTTGTGAACCATATAAGGAATGCCCTGACATTAAAACTCCCGTGACAGAGTTTCAAACAAAAATAATCAAGCCACTCTGTTTCCCTGGGATAAAGTGTGGCTTGGGTTTGGGGTGTTAACCTCCGATTTGATTTGATGGCTTTTGCAGTTTTAAGTGTGTTGAGTACCTTGTAGTTCTGTGGGGGTAAAGAAACCAAACCAACTTCAAAAAGCTTCTTGAAAAGCTCAACAAATAATGTAAGTATCCTCAAACAAAGATAAAATCCAAGTTCTTCTTATAGCAGTCTTTGCAGCTTTAATCCCTCTTTCTTTACCATGGCAAAGAAGATTTCATAAGCTTCTCTGGATCTTACAGAAGGAAAGCTTGTGTTTGCCTTCTGCTGTCTTTGTAGTCCTGTAAGAAATTATAGGTGCAGATGCTATGTTGGCTGTACTTACCCTCAAAACCACAACCCAAATGCATCAAATCTTTTCTTTCGCTCTGGGCTCCTTCAGGTTGCAGTTGCACTTAGTAAAAGTGCCCATTTCTGTCTCACATCCGCTCCTTACCTCAGCTGCAGCCTGGTAGGTGTTGGCAGCAGAATTGATTGCTTTCTGTGCACCTTTCTCCATCGAATGATTTATTGTCTGCAACAGGAAAGGCAGTCAAGTTCTAGAATAAGGGACAGTCCATGGATAAAGGGACTTTAAATAGAAATCTAGACATGTGCCAGACTCTGAGAATATTGGGAAGGCTTGCAACTCCTGATAAAACCTTCCGATAACAAAATGGCAGTTCTCAGATCCTTGCGGGATCAAAAGCAATGTCAGAATCCCTTGGTGTAATCCAAGTATCCCCATGCTCTGAGAGTTTCTAAATAGTCGTTTCAGTGACCTTCTGATCATTTGATCATTAGAAAAACATGTGAAAACTGGTTTTGTTTTCAAAAACAGCTGTTTTGTGTTGATAGGCCTCCCAAGGTTCAGATGTGTAAATTTGCGGACCCTAATGCAGTAGTCACTAGAATATATTTAGTTAGTTAGTTAGTTATAGATTATTCAAAATTATTTAACCATAAAGAAACATTTTTCCTTCAGTTGTCAAATGAGAACATTATTGTTGGTATCCCTTTGGTTATGGAAAACGCTGCATGAACAGATAGTGGCCCAGTCTCCAAGGAGAAGGCAACACCTGTATTCTTTCCCGAGAGCAGAAGGTGTGAAGTTATAGCCTACAAAATTTAACCCAGTAACCTACTGCATGCGTTCCTGCTCTTCACACATTAATCACAACAGACATGTTCCAAAGGACATGCCAGTGTGTGTCCCAAGGAAAGACGAAGGACATTCTAACCACCTGCTAACTTGCAGCAAAGATGAAAAGCTTGCATTTTAGGGGGGAAAACAAAGAGAGCAGATTTTTCCCATAACAACTATGCAGTATGACAGGAGAAAATGGGATTTGGTTGCTTTCATGACCTCTGCAATTTGTGTAGTTGAAGATGTTCGCTGTGGTTTTGACCATAGCCTCACCTGCAGACAGAACTGCTTCCACCAGTTCCGCAGATAGGCTGGAAAAGCAGTAATTAGTGCAATTTAGTGGAAAAAAAATAACCAGGAGACATAATTTTGAGAGAGAACTTTCTGTTTTGTTTTGGGGTTTGTTTTGTGGTTTTTTAAAAAAGCAAAAACAATGCTCATCAACCAAAAACTTCAAGTACAGAGCTTCAGCACTGAATTCCACCGGGGCTTTAAAGTAGAGAATGAGAGAAATTAATAGCTTCTATTCCCGTAACTTGTTAGCATAATCTTTCATATAGTCATATTATCAAATTTCAAATAGAGAGGCACCTTCTTTAGTATCCCAAAGTAGTGTCATTCTGGCAAGTGACACAGATATTTGACAAACCATTTGTGCTTCAGCAATTTCATCATTTCAGATGACATTGCAGTGTAAATTGTACATGTATACATAGACGCACACATACGCTCATAGAGGTACACATAAATGATTTAAAGGAGTGGGAAAAAGGGCAAAGCCATATCACTGTATCACTACTCAAGTAAAGCCCCAAAATACTAATATAAAGCAAAGGAATCAGTGGGCCTTTGCCAGAATTTCCAGCCTCCATTTGTGTGGAGACCTTAAACTTCTTCAGAGAGCTCACCAAACTGGAAGGCAAAATAAAAACAAATCACTAATTCATTTTTCCATCTTCAGTTTTTTAATCTGGCAATCCAGTTTATCCAAGAACAATCCAAAAGGTTGTTTTGTCTTTTCCCCAAGGTCCTGAAGCCACTGACTGCTTCAGAAAAACATAATATGTTGTTTGTTGTGCTTGGTGGTTTCCTGGCAGTGTTTCAGTGTTGGGCATTCCCCATTCTACTTTGAATAAGCTATTTTGAGTAGCAGACTTGGTTCCGGTCCCCTTCACCATAGTCAACTACTGTAAAGAGCAATGTGAAAGCCATGAGAGGAGACCTTATCAGGAAAGAGATCTTCTGTGTTTCTCACTTTCCATGCTAATATATGTCAGTTGAGTAGCTTCTGAGAAATAAGGAGCAAGGACAGTTTTTCTGTTGTTCCTCCTATTTTCCTGCCTGGTCTCTGTGGAAAGTATCCCTGCCCATAGCAGGGAGCTTGGAATTAGATGATTTTTAAGGTCCCTTCCAACCCAAACCATTCTATGACCCTATGATTCTGTGTCTTCTCCCACCCGTCTACCATGCGTCTCTCCTGTGGGCATCATCAGTGTTTACAGAACATTGAAAATGCATGTTACACTAAGCCTGACTCACTGAGTGTAGGAAAATTAGTAGTATAATTATACAATTTTTACCGAGTCATAAAAAGAAGCATATGTATACTTTGCCTAGTAGGCCTGCATAGAGTGTGTATGTCAATGTATGTACTGTATGTAAACATTATTTGCATGTTAACTGAAGTCCCTGAAGACTGCGAGCTATCATTACCTTGTTCATCTGGGTTACTCTCTCAAAAGACAATAACAACATAACCCTCTGAAGTCAAGAAATAGGTTTTTTCTGTATATGGAACATAAATCTATTTGGACTCTTCAAAGCAACCTCCACTGGGAATCCGTGCCTCCTTGTGGTACCAATCTCTGAACAACCTGAAGCGCAATTTCTTTAGAGTAGACACCTGGGGTTTAAATAAACATTAATCATGGAGACTGTAGGCATCCTGACAGTACTTTTTTTAAAAAAAAAGATTCATTGTAGAAATGAAGCTGTGGTACATTTCTGCTCGTGTGTGCATTCTGCCAATAGCAAAATCATTGTAAGTAACCAAAATGCTACAGATGAAAGTTATATTCAGCAGTTCTGTTTAAAAGTCTGCAGGATCAAAGTACCTCTTTTTTATTTTTTTTTGACTTAGTATCTATCCAGTTGTGCTGTAGGGTCTAGGTCCAGTAAAGAAAACCAGTGAGTGACTTTGCAGTGGGACTTACTTCCTACATCAAAGTTGTGACGGCATATAAACTGTTCAAAAACAACCATTCCACGGTCTGCAGGACCCTGTTCATGTCAGTTTAAGCTTAAGAAGGAATTTCCAGTATTCTTATCTGTATTTTGAAAGCATGTGAAGCTTGCCGTATGGAAATGGGGCTCATGGCCCAGCCCTGCAGCCAGCCCAGGCACTGATTATTCTGTAGCTCATCAGGGACCAGTTTGTGACCCTTTGTCCACGTGCAGCTGTTCAGCAATTCTGAGGGTGTTCCCTGGGCTGTGGACGCTTAATGTCTTGGAGCCATGCAGCCTCCTCAGCAATGGGAATTCTTGCCTTTAGGAGATGTTAGCAGATGTCTCTTGGGCCCTGCTGTGTGCCCAACCAGACCTGCCTCTCTAGAAGGCCTGTGGCTAAATCCTCTCTTGGGTTTCTTTTAGCTATCCCCCTTGCCACTCATGGTCAAGTGAAGGTTGTGTTTCATGCAGTAGGGTCAGAAGGACTAGCCATCACTATCAGCAGCAGCACATGTCTACAGCTGCTGACCAGGAATGCTCTACAGTGTCTTTTCCACTTGTCCATGTACCTTGTGCTTTACAGCAGAAGTTACTTGAACAATGTGAAAAGCTCATTTCTTAAGACAATCTTGCTAATGGCCCTGGCACCCACAGTATGTTTGGCAGGAGGCAAGTCCATGTAGCCTGGCAGCTCAGTAGTCTATTTTCAATTATCTGGGGTGCTCAGAGAAGAAGACATTAATATTTCTGAGGATGACATAGCAAATTACTACTGCTCCCTAACCTTTTTAAATTGCTAACACTGTTGTAATCTGTAATTACAGAAATCAGTGTGAGAATAGTGGCACAGTATAATTATCTTTCCTGATACTTTATTACTGTATGAATTATTAATCAAAATCAGTCTTGTATAGTATTTGCAGCAACTAAGAAGAATAATCTATAATTAAATTTCGTTGTTTCTATTTTTGTGCTAGTGTTTTATGATGTTGTAATTGATAATTAATTGGTTAAAAATTCACACAATTCTTGGGAGTTTCATATGACTATGACTGCTCAGTATTCAGCATTTATTAATTGAATAATGGGCTCACTGAAGAGACCTTTGTATATAGTCTTCTGTCATTACAATGAGCTCTCAAAAATGGTGAATTAATCATTAGGCCTTTCAATAGTTTCTTTTTAAAGGAAAGCAGTGACAATATAATCATATGCTTTGTTGTTATAGCTATAATTGAGAGATCGTAATAACCAATTATAAGGATGGTCATTTTAGAAGCTCTGAAGTGTCAGTTATTGATAACTTTCTTTAAAAACAAAGTGTTGATTACACAGAATGAGTCTTTTCGTAGAAAAACTATTAGGAGATGGGGAAGGAAGCCTGGAAAATTATTTTCCTCCCACTTGCCACTTAAAAACAGTGCATGTTTATCCCTAAAAACTGTCAAGTCTGATGTGCTTTTGCTGCCATTTTTCAGAAGTAAAGTTGCTTTCAACTTTTTTCATTATTTTATCGTCATTCTCCCCATTTTTTTCTGAATATCTTTTGCTAAATTGTTAGGGGGAAAAAATAATAGAAAATGTCAGAACAAAAGACCATTTTTTTCACACACTCTGCATCCTACTGAACAGGAATACTGTGAGATGTTTACGTGCAAATCTGTGGTGCAGATTCCAGCTACTTCTGACCAGAGAGCCTTAGATGCGTTCAAGATAGCCACTTCAAACTATTCTTAAGATTCTTTCTTTTACTGTTAGTGGAGCTGACTGGGAGAATGTGAACTGGAACTAGAAATACACCCAGTTCAGTATTTGTCCTCTCTTAACACAATCAGGAGAAAACCAGGAGTCACCTTACATAGCAGAATATAATTTGATCTCCAGCTTATGCTTCCAAGCAAAACCTGTGGTTCATTTCACACCAGGTCAGTTACTGCAATTCTTAAATGAGGAATCACAGTTATTTGTTGGCTTCTGTACTAAAATGTAACATTACAGGCATAATGAGGAGATACTGATAAGCCTTCTCAGACCTTTGCTGGGAAGTTGTTGGGAGTCCTCTGTGTGTTATTATAGATCTAATGTCCTGTTTATACCTCCTAGGATACAAGTGAGCTTTTGTTTCATGGGATAAGATGATGCCTTTAGGTCCCTTTTTTCCCCCATCCCCTTCCTTGCTGGTGTTTTGCCATGGATAGACTACAAAGATGCTTCTGCTGCAGTTAATGCACCTTTTATGAGTTAATGTTGTGGGGCTTTTCGTGTCTTAAACTGACTGCTCTTCTGGAACCAGTGGGAGCAGGAACCCCTGGTGTCAGTGACACCCACCACGTGTAATCTTCGGACAGCTATTTTCTATTGCTTGCCTTCAACAACTTGGTCCCATGCAACTTCAGTTCCTGTTGGAGAGAGGGAAGCTGTGGGCAGCATGCCCATCGCTGTCTCCTGAAGCTGGGGATGGAGGGGGCAAGGAGGTCTAGGAGGCGTGTGTGGAGGTAACAGATTTGGGTTTTCATGTGTGTTGACATCCATTAAATAATTTGTTTCTGACACAGTAGTTACTAGGTTAGGAAAGAGGGATAATAGAGGCACATTTGTTGTTGGACAGTATGCTGGAGCATGTAAATATCCCGTGGACCCTTCATCTGTGTACCCTTGTACTCTCAGTAATGTGCCGCTGAATATTTTTATTAGGAGTAACTAATCCGTTTACCTATGTGGTGAGTAACATGCAGTTGTACATATGGTTTATTGCAGTGACTGTGAAATCTCTCAAGGAAGACAAAACAAGCATCTTGCTATGAGTACACGGTACAATTTCAGTTCATTTCAGTGGTCAGGAATCACAGCTCTTCTTTTTTAGAAACTCTGCATTTGTCTTGCTTCTTTTACTTGTGTGCCCTCTCCTGTTTGCAACACTAGAAACAATAAATAGCAGTGCTGCTTTGACCTTTTTATTTTGTATTATTTGTATAGTGTCTATAGAATTGATCATGCACATTGAGAAGGGATTTTTCTCTTTCCTTGACAATGATCTTTTTCATTGTTCTTCTGAGGATTTCTTCTCTCCTTGTTTCAACATCAGTAATCAGATCCAGATGCTACACAACAGTGTACTGCACCAGAAGTAACTAGAAAATACATCTCCTTATTTGAATATTTCTGTCTTTCTAAAATCTCCTCTAGGTGATGACAGTCTGCCTGTCTCCAGTCTGTCTTTTTTGTGAGAGACTCCAAATTGGAATTGAGATTCCAGGTCAGTGAGTCTGTGGTTTACTGTGATGGTGGTCAAACACTGCAACAGGTTTTCCAGAGGTTGACGTGGGGTCTCCACCTTTGAAGAGACTCAGAACCCTTCTGCATACAGTCCTGTTGCTTTGAGCGGGGAGGCTGAACTCCTCCAACCTCAACCATTCTATAATTTATTTTTTTTCTGATTACCACCTTTGTGGAACAGAGTGCTCTGGATTTAGTGTGTCACCTTGTTAGTGCCTAATTCTTTTTTATATTAAGTCTTTTTAAAATTCCCAACAATCCCTATTACCTTTGACATTTGAAACAATTTTATCAATTTCAGTCTCTCTGACATGGTCTTTGAACTTCTAGGTCACTAATCAGTGTAGGATCTTCAGACAGTTTCTTTTGGAAAGGACTTGAGGAGATACCTAGCTCAACTTCCTGCTCAAAGCAGGTCAGCTCTGAGATCAGAGCAGATTGCTCAGCACTATATTCAATGTGATCTTGCAAATCTCTAAGGATGGAGATGACAGCCTCTCCAGACAACCTGTTCCTCAGTTTTTACTTATGTCCAGTCTAAACCTCTGTTGTTTCAAATTGCTCCCAGTGTCTGGCTCCATCTTCTCGATGGCTTTGCTGTAGGAGTGGCAGGCTTCTGTTAGCACATCCAGACACATGTCCTGGAAAGGACCTGGTACTAAGTGTGGCCAACCCTCCTGTGGATCAGAGGAGCTCAGGCATGTTGCACAGCATGACCATAGGCAGATGTGGGCCAGTTTCTGGAGAAATTTCACTGTTAACCTGTTGAAAATAGCCCAAATAGCCCGTGTCCCTCCTCTGTTGAATACAGTTTATCCTAAGTGGTTTCCAGACTGATGGAACTTCTCATCTTATGACAACTGAGTTTCTCTAACAGGCGTTTGTAAAGGTTTTGTCAAAGGATTTCTGAAAGTCAACACTAATTACGTGTACCAGTGTTCCTCACTACTAATTTGACACACTTCAGGAATTCTAATAGAGCCCATCAGAAACATGACTTTCCCTTGCAGAAGCCATGCTGCTTTGTCACAGTGATAATTTCCCTGGTTAAGTACTCTGTAATTCTGCCACGATCAAGATTTACCTTTTCACGTTATTAGCCCAGTTCTGTTGCAGGACTTTCTGGTCTGTCTTGATAAGATTTTCTCTCCCCTCATATTTCCCTTTAAAAACAGACACCACATTGCCTGTGCTCCAGTCTTGGGAGGCAGAAGCTGTTTTTTTGTGATAGGTAATGTATTTTTGGTAGCAGCTCAGTCAGTGCATTTATGAGTTCCTGGAGAGTTTTGGATGAATGCCAGACAGTACAGACAGCGTGCTGCAAACCAGAGTGTTTCAGATGTTCCGTGAGCAACATTTTTCGTCTCCTGAGGTTTCATATGCCTCCTCCATGCTGCCCATGCCAAAGGGCTCAGTGGGATCTTCCACCCATCACCATGGAAGGAAAGTGTAAGCAGCGTTCCAGTTCCCTTCACTGCAGTTGCTGGCCTTTACCAGCAACCTGTTTTGGCTAGGTCTCAATGGTGCTTTCCTTGCCCACAATAGTTTGTGCCAGTTTCTGGAAACTTTTGTTTCAAAGACGCTTTTTCTGGCAGCATGGTGACCTATATGCAAACAAATGCACAGCGTGTTCTTTTGAGCCAGAGAAAGGCTTGCTAAGGCATTCTCTCTTCTGTTCGAAGAAATACCAAGTGTGTAGCAATGATTTCCATGAAGAAGGTTCTGCAAACTCAGCATAATACTGAATTCAGCAAAAAATGATGCAGTTTAATTAACACTGTGTAAAAGGCTTACAGCCAACTTGCTTCAGAGTTCAGAGATAATACCAGATCCCTGCTTTTTTAATTCTGAGGAGAAGGGGGAAAAAAGTTGAATTCTGTTAATTTTTGTGCTACTTCGTGCCAAAGTTCTACAGTGACCTTTCCTCTTTGCCCTCTAAACTGTTTTCCTGTGAAAACGAACAATATACTTCCCAGTGAAGGGTTTCATCATCTTACACCTTTCCTGCAGGATAAAGCCCTCTTGGAGAGGAAACACCTCATGTCTGGAGGTCATTTAGTCGATGGCAGATCGTGGAAAAGGAAAGACGGTAAATCGCTTGTGTTGAAACATTAAAAGCTGATAAATAGGTGGTCCTGAGCTGTAGCCCAGCCCCAGTTTCCCTGTGCGCAATGCAGGGCTCAGGGTGCTTCCTGGAGCGGCCAGGGGCATGGCCAGGGGGAAGTCTGTGTCAGGCTGAGATTGCAGCTGCCAGCCAGGGCATCCACATGGACTCTCAGTGGTGTGGGAAGGGGCATGGTGTGGATCCACCCTCGGGAAGCTTCCAGAGTCACAACAGTAGCCTTGGGAAAGAGCAGTGATAGGAGCAACTGGGTGGAGGTCCTTCCCAGGAGGGTGGCTAGAGATCTGCTGGAGCGGATGGTGCAGGTCACTGCTCCAGCATCTCAGGACCGCATTGGTCAGAGTTTTAACACAGAAGGCAGGCTTGCTCACCAGAGGGGAAACACACCATAGTATTTTCAGCACTTTGCAGTGCATGCAGCAGATTTTTTTAAAAAATACACTTGATGAGAGCTGTAGTTAAAAAGTGGGAAATTACTAATTAGTAACCAAGTAATTCGGGGTTTGATTCACACAAATTACACTATTACTGTAAGAAAAGATTGCAATTTCAGGCTAACAGTGGGTTTTCGTGGGGGTTTTTTTAAGGGATTGAGAATATAATTGATATTCTGTTCATTATTTGCCAGGTTTCAGATTTCTTGTCCTTTCTTTTCATCATCTGAGATATTACAGGCATAAGAAATGCCTGGAAAATAAAAGGGAAAAAAAGCTTACTGCTTTCCCCTTTGCATTGTCATTTGCAGCTCTCAGGCTTTCCCACCAGATTGTTCTTGTAAATTCTTGCATTTCATAGCACGCAAGAGTGACCACTTAGAACATAATTATAACACTATCATTAGCATCAGTTCAGTTATACAGAAAGCTGTGGGTGAGATGAACTAAGTGTCATTTTGTCTTTTACCTTACTGGAGTGCTAATAACATGATTGTTAATTCTTCTCATTAGTCTCAATTGATGGGGAGAAAAAAAATAATCTTTTTCTGGTTAAGAAATCCAACTGGTATAACCCCCCTCAAGTGTCTCCCTCCCCTGCCTGTATACAGATCAATAAGCAGCTATGTATTTTCTCTCTAGATGTTAAGGAGGTGAAGGGCTAGTCTATGTTGGTTGGTTGTGGGTTTTTTCTGTTCATGTAAGCATTTCAGCTGAGTACTCAAAAGTGAAGCATGAGTCAGCATGAAGATTGAAAATACCAGTAAAAGAGAAGCTGTAAGCATTCCATTAAGACTTCCAGTAATATCGCAGTTTTGTTCTGTTGGCAAAAATTTTGTAGAAAGAGTCATCATAGCCACTGGTTTAAAAATACTCCTATAAAGGTAGGAAGATGGAGTTATCATTGAGAAGTCTAGTAAATACAAGTAACAAATGGGTCCTCTGAAGTCCATTCTTGTCTAGATTACTCACATCTTTCGAATGACACTGTAGGAAAATGTTACCCTCGTCTGAACTCATGGCAAGAGAAATAGTCTGAAGTCACTTTGTGTCTAGTCATGTACCTGTATACTGCATTAGCAAAGGAAAATGCTGCAAAGATCCGCATTAAAAGTAGGAGAGGAGGAACTTTGTTTCAGCTTGCTACAGTAGTCAGATACAAAAAAATAGTCATCTGTTGCCCTTAGCCTTAATGCCTCTGAATCTTACCTCTCAGAAGGCAGTTGTTCACAATAAGGAAAAATAATTCCTTAAAAATATTTGAGTTTTGTGCATTTGCACAACTTCCCCTTCAACAGCAGATAGAGTAAGGCATACGAATAATCCTTTTTCAAAACCATGTAAGTCCTAAAGCAAGTGTGTTTGCTTTGTTTTGGGCTATATAGTGTGTTTAGACACAGCACAGGGTTTTACACTTTCCTATTCAGAGAAGTTGAAATGGGAAGATAACGCAAAGAGAATTCAGTGTGGTGCTGGGCAAGTGTTGGATAAAAGAATTGCTTCAACATGTTCAAGTGCAAAGGCAGTTCATGCAGCGTTGGGTGTTTGGGAAAGCTTGATCCCTTCTACCTCACCACCACTAATCCAGTCCCCGTGTTCAGAGGCATTGCCACTTCTACATGTGTCAGAAATTGCAGAACATCGGGCTGAGAACTTCCTAACCCAGGCAGTTGTAATGGGTGTGTAATGGGTGTCTTACATCCATCCTTCCAACCTCTGCTCAGCTGTCAGAAGGGAGAGACTTACCTGCAGGCAGGAGCAGCCCCAGCACCCATGTACTGTCTGGGGCAGAGCTCCATACAGGTCAAGGGATTTTCTTGGGTCTGTGGGTCTGGAGTTCAGAAACATTTACGTTTCTGTAAATGGCATTAAATCACTGGTGAAGGTATATTGCTTTAGCCATGCATGGAAATAGATTTCTTCTGGAGCCACTAAACATCTTTCTCTTCCCCTTAAGGCTTAAAATTCTGATTGAGAAATTAAGTCACTGTAGTTAACAACTTGTCTTCATTGGGTGCAGTTCCACCTTGCCTTTCACTTGAACCAAGGTCTTCAGTGTAAATGTGTAGTGCTGCCTGTCCACTGGAGAATAGACTGGGGTTTTGAGGGGGTTTTGAGGGTTTTTCCCCTTTAATCTGGAAATACTGGAAGCAAGAACAAAGCCTTTTTTTTCACTATTAGAAGACCCAAAAGGCACTCTTGCTTTTTTTTCTAAAATCTTCTAAAATTTCCAATGGGCCCATGTTATTGCCTCTACTAAATTGGAAATTGGAGATGCATAGAAGGTGGTTGAATGGGAAAGTACTTTGCAGTCTGTCTAAACTATCTATTTTGGTTTTGAGAGGGGAAGTCTGGGAGGGTAAGTAGGTAATGGAAGCATGGCAAGCTGAAATCTGGTGGTATCAAATACCCTTCCCAATATCTTTCCCTAGCAATTTTTTCAGATTTAAATATTAATGGGCTGCCTGGCCATTGGTCCTGAGCTATCCAGATATCAGGCAGCATCTCACCATACCACATTCACCCACCGATTGTGTTGCTCCTCACCACCTTGTTTGTGTTTTCTTCTCCCTTGTCCCCTGCAGGGTGTGAACGGCATGTCTGTGGATGAGAAGACTGACTCCCCCATGTATGTGTATGAGTCAACGGTGCACTGTACCAATATTCTCCTCTGCTTAAATGACCAGCGGAAGCAGGACATTCTCTGTGACGTGACGCTGATCGTGGAGGGGAAGGAGTTCCGCGCCCACCGGGCTGTGCTGGCTGCCTGCAGCGAGTACTTCTTGCAGGCCTTGGTAGGGCAGACGGAAAATGACCTGGTGGTCAGCCTGCCGGAAGAGGTACAGTATGTCACCGTGCCCCCACCATAAAAATCAACCCCCTTTTTCCCATGTGGTGTGGAAGACCTCTGAGGTCTGCTAAGGTGGTTGAAGGGAGTGTGGCACAGGTGTCAGTGCCTGCCCCGCAGGATGTGCTTTCTGTGTTTGGGTGGGTTGCAGATTGCTGAAGGATGGACGTGTTCACGCTATGCCAGCCTTCCTCACTAGTGGTAACTCCTAAAGATTGTGGTGGCAGAGCTTTAAGATGCTTCAACTCGCCTTTGTCACTGTCACCAAGGGAGTTGTACCCAAATGCATAATTACCACAGCCTCATTCAGGGTATTATTAGGACCCTGATATTCTTCTGCTCTTCCAGACAGGAAATTTGATAGGAGTAATGTGGCTGCTACACCGCAGGTTATTGTTGAAAAATCATTTGAGCTGTCACGTTGTTGGGAGTCTCATTGCTGTCCACTCCTCTCCAGCAGCTCATATCTTCGTCCTCCTATTTCCCTTCTCCTGCACCTCATCCAGCCTTGCTTCCTGTCACCTCCCCTCATAAAGAATTTGGGATTTAACTGCTTCAGGCCTTTTGTTTTCCACCAAGAAACCATGAACACAGTCTGTCAGAAAGCAGGGTTTTTCTCATGCAGCATGGCTCCCACAGCAGGAAGCCAAGGGACATAGAAAATACGTACCTCACTGGAAAGTTTACTTTATTTTACCACAAAATCTCACTGGCTGGCTTCCACCCCCACTGTAATTTCCTCACAGCCACACAGGCGTGACAGCACAGCTACCGTAGGACATGCCGGTGGCTTTGCTGCCTGCAGAGGGGAGGTGTGTGCCTGCTGGCCAGAGCTGCCATCACCCACTGCCTCAGCAGTGCCTGCCCAGTGTCTCCAGCTGGGAGGGGTGGCATGAGAAGGGTGATGATGTACCCAGGGCACAGCACAGCAGTCACTCAGTGGGTAAGTGCTCTGGCATACAGAGGGTTTTTCACCATAAGTTGCTTAATGCCCATGAAGAGACATGGTGTGTTTTTAAATGATGACAGGTCCCAAAGTGTCACATATCGGTTTTCCCCTCTGGTTTAGTTCTCCAGAGACTTCAGCAGCATCGTGATGTTGTCATGGCATAAGTTGGAGAGGACTAGAAGTAGGTCACCGGCTGTGACTTCATGAGTCTTGACACTGAATATTACTCATGAAGACATTTCAACCCAGACTTTTTGCATAGGAGTTTAGAGATATCACAAAGGACATGATAGGATGCACACTGTGATTCTACAGTGTCCACTAATAATTTCCAATGGAAGAATTGAGTTTCAGTCAGTATCTCATAGCTTTCTCACCACAAAGCAAGGGTAGGAGTAGAGAGGTGACAAAACATGCCCAAGGGTGCACAGGTATGAAGGGGCAGGAGACTATCAATGCTCTTCTACAAAGCCTTTGTGAAGACTCCTTGTATAATTCAGGTCCTGTTAGATAAAGAAAAATAGTTCAAATTCAATTAAGCATGTACAAGAGTGACTGAGATATTCAGATGAATGAGCCTGGCCTGAAGGAGGAGTAGAAAGCACTATTGCAGGTTCATACTGCTGGTGTGACGACTAAGACCTGCTACTGTGTAGGCAGACCAGCTGAAACAGCTGAGAGGAGGAGTTTTTCTTTAATACTAAAGGACACTGTTGACACAAACATTAATTGGTTTCAACTTGGCTTTTAGTAAAATTAGATTGGAAATTAGAAGATTTTTAATCCCAGCAGTGGTGAGGTGCTGAGCTTCAGGCCAGTGGGAGGAGAAGGGTAGTGGAGGGGTCATGATGTGTCTGCACTTGGTGACCCAGTCCTATGTTCATATAACAGTAAGGATTTAAAATACAGTGGTTTGTTTATGTGTTTTATATAAGATGCTATGTAAGAAAAAAATCCTCCAGTCCAGCCTTAAATTATTTCTATTTAAGTGAATACCCTTTGGATAAATGGAGTATTATAGTTTTACATTTTGGAATGTATCTCAATTAAAGATCAAAAAGTTTTAGTGACTTTGGGTTGCACTGGCTGCTGTTACAGCTCCAGTAAAGTTTGTGGAGTTGCAGAAGGAGTGAATCTAGTTCTTAAGGTTTTTCCCAGAATCTTGAAATTGTCATGCCTCAAGTAAGACCACCACTGTTACTTTGCCATGTGCTTTTAACTTTCTCATCCTGGAAAAGAATATGCAAATTAATTGCTGTTAAATGCATTGAATCTTAATTTGCTTGTTGGCTACTTTATTTGTATAACTGTGTGTGAGGTGGTCAGTTAAATAATTTCCTCACAAATGCTAGTCATTTGGGGTAAGGAGAGCTGCCTGATGCATTTTGTTATTTTTGAGTTATTCCTTGGTTAAGGTGCATGTCTCTGTTTCTGGTGTTGCTCACCTTCAGAGTGCTGCGTTTTGGTAGGTGCCTGTGCGTAGGTGAGGGAAGTGCCTCCAACAGTGTCAGAGCTCCCCATGAGAGGAACTGAAACACTCCTGGTTTTTAAGAGCTGATAAAGCAGAGGAAACACTCTTAGTTATATGGCATTTAAAGAAGTTAGCAGGGGTTTTTTTCGGTTAGCTAACGACTCTTCCCAAGGCTACTGTTTTCAGTCCGTGGTCTGCAGAGCTCTGGCAGCCCGTGAGTTATTTCTAGAGGTATATGCAGAAACTGATTTACTCTGTCATGTAGGGGGTTATTATTCCAATCGAAAGATTTCAAACAGAAGTTGAAAGTGAGTGTCCTGAGCAAATCCTTTTTTCATGATGAGAGACATTTTATGTTGGCATATAATATTATAGAAAAGTGGAGATTGAAAATAATTCTTAAATATAGTCTTCATTGTTCAGAACTTTTCCAAAGGTGACAATCATTCATAAATTCACTAAGCTACTTTTAAGTCAACCATACAAGCATTGCATTTTAAATTCTGGCATGGTTTGAAAACTACTGAAGTATGTTGTGGAGAAAGGCCATCATTATTCTTATTTCTCAAAGATTTGATGTTGGAGTTGGATAAAGCTTTATATGTGTAGCTTTTAAATTCATGTTTTGTTGGTAAGAGGGAGCTTAACATCAAAACAAAAGAACTTATTTCTGATTATTCAAAACAGTAAATCTGCCTCTGAAGTCTAAACTGCAGACTTTTTTTTCCTTCATAGCATGTTGGGGTCTTTTTGTTAATCTGGCATCCCAAGATTGTTAACTGTTGTCTAGCTAAACAGCGAACAGATGTTTTTTACATTATTTCTTGTGTATATCCAATTACAAGTGAGAGCAGTCTTTATGATACGCCGGTCATTTCAGTAGGGAGACATTGTGCACACACAGAATTGGGGCTAGTTGAATTTAGAGGATTTTAAACCCTCTGCAAAACTTTGTGTTAGACATTTCAGGTCAGTTCAAGTGTGACTTAATGTGCCTCCGTTTAAACCTTTACCTAATCAACTTAAACTAAGTCAGTATGGAGCTAATTCTGCACTGACTGGAGAGTTTCCATAAACTCTTTAGTGCTAGCCATGGTAATTTGATTTTGTGCCACACCTTTTCTAAAATAATGCATTTCAGTGTGTAGACAAGCTTGGAAAAACAGCTGCATAATAAGGGCGCAAATGTGGTTGTCGTGTGTGAACTATCAGCCCTCATTGCAAGTTACAGGAATGGAGTGTCAGCTGCCTACAGCTAATAAAAAAGGACCCCGTTAGCTCTTGACTTCTATGCTTTTCATCTGCAATTTTGCTAAACAACTAGAACCTGCTTTTCACTCAGGGTATTTTTTAGCGTTTATGCAGTTTTCCTCTAGCAAGTGCTGTTAAACACAACCCGAAATTCAAACTTTCAAAAAACTGAGTTTAAAGCTGTAAAGTAGGTTATTCACTCCATACCCCTAACTGTTGTTTTGTTTTATTTAATCACGAAAACTGGTCTTCCTTCCTCTAACAAGGCACTTAATTAAGTTTTTAATTTATGATAAGAAGTTAAATGGCACTTATGAGGCTTTTTTAATGGTTTCCATTTCCCATCCAGATTACAAAAAAAGGTGTGATAGAGAGAGAGACACGGCTGTCAGCCAGGGGTATTGTAGGTCATGCCAATATTAGCTGGCAGCAGGCCGTTATCCAATTAACATTGCTTCATCGCTGCAAGTAATAGCTCTTGAGTAGATGATTGAGTCATTCATGCTGTAGTGGTACTCTACTTGAGAAGGAGCCAGTGCTTTGTCGAATAGGCTTTTTATTTGCTATTATTACCTGACTGACTCTGCTAATAGGAGTGCACAGCGAGTCTTCATGGGCAAGCTGAAAGCCAGACACTGGACAGAGGAGCATCACTTGGTTTTCTGAAAGCTGAGATTGCAGTTACTTGGTGAAAAGACAGAAGCAGAAACAGCAACAACAAGTAAAACCCCTCAGTGGCATTAGATTCCTACAGGTTAGAAATGAGATTCTCAACCTTGCTTGCATTTTTTTTGACTTGGGGGTTTGCACTTGGAAAAATCCTTCACCTGGTCATTGCAGCCATGACAGTACCAAATGCCTGTCTCTCTGGTGAAGTTAAATCTTCTGAAGCAGCAGACCAAGCTTTCTTTAGCCCATGCCTAATACCAGCCTTTCTGCTATTTTAGAAACTTGATTCTGGAGTAGCTTTATTAGTTTTACCTGTAGCCCTCGAATTTCTTGAATCTGTTTCAAAGAGTGGTAACTTTTTTTAGTGCAATGAACTATCTGCTAGAAATGTTGCCTTTCAGAAGGATTAAACTGAATTGTCTCTTCCAACAGACAAAGGGAAGCAGCATCTCTTCTTGGGAAGAGAATGTGGGATGTGCTTGAGGAGCTTTTTTGTTTATCCACACAGCTCTTTTCTTTACTATTAAGAGAATGATGTTCAGAGTAGATGTAAACACACGCCACAGGCTGAATTTTTCCACGTCCTTTACTGCTCCCTGATGACTGCTGTGAAACCTGATATTTCCCCACAAGATGAAATTTACCTGTGAAATTTCCCCTGTGAAATTTGTCATCTGCCTCTTCGGTTGGCATGGGTTAACTCCCTCACATGGTTGGTTAATCCTTGCAAGGAGAAAGGCAGGACAGGACCTCAATTCGTATTCAAGGCTGGCAAAAGCTGAGTATGTTGGAAAGCGAAGGCATGTGGCACCCTGGGTGGGACTGAGCCAGGCATCTAACATTAGCATGGCTCATAGCTGACGAGGAGGAGAAACACTGGCAGCTGCTAACCATCCATGCCAACCTGCCAGCCTGAGGGAAAAATGCTGGGAATTAGCCAACGAAAGATGATTGCAATGAGGAGAAAATCAAAGACAGGATACAGGAGGTCAACTGTTACATACCCTGCTGGCTAAAGGCAATTACGATTCCTTTTTATCTCTGTAGAAATAAACAGTATTCTCTTACTTTGAATCTTTCCTTTCTGTGTATTCTTTATATGTATAAATACAGTATCTTTAACGAATGCAGGGATTGAGCTGGGAGTGCTCTGCACAGGAGCATAGAGTGGAAAAGGTGATCAATGTGGGAAAGAGGAGTAAGAGGGCAAGAAGTTTTTTTCTCAGTTGCAGGATGTTATTATGCAGTAGGGAACAACATAAGACCCTTTTTCGTTGGCACCACAGAGATATATTAGGAGTAGCTAAGGTTCTTAGAGAATGGGAAACTTTAATGTGGTTTTCTCTTTACATGACTATTGGCCGTGGATGTTCCTCACAGAAATTGCAGCACTGGACAGAATTATTTCTGCTTTGGCTCAGGAGGTGGCAGGAACCTGAAAGCCTTTCTGAAAGCCACCATTCCCTTCATCTGTGGAGCTTTTTGTAGTGGCAAAGGGTTATATCCATGAGGTTTCTAGTAAAGTCCGGCTTCAAGTTCATTTATGCCCCAACGTTACTGCAACTGTGCCACTTCAAGGAGTCCATATGGAGAGACGGTTGGGTCTTTGGTTTTCTAAATTCCTCCTAGGGAATGTGTTATTTTCGTGTTGGTTCACAGCGCTGACACTGACCGCAAAGAAGGATGACTGGAGGCTGCAGCTCTGTAGTGAGAGTACAACTGAGCATTTGGGTACTCTGAGGTCTTACTTGGCAGAACACTAATTCAGGAGAAATCGTGAGACAGAAATGGATGTCGTTTTATGTGTGTTGCTTATGTAGCACAGTACAACGACATACATTGTTTCTAGAAGGTGAGCAATAAAACAGAAATGAAATCTTCAAGATGTGATATGAAATTCCATCCATGTATCACTGCAAAAGCAACGCCTGATTTTTCATGCCTCACATATGATGAAGAACCTAGCCACATACTTTTCATTCCATATGGTGTAACTTCCATTATTTTCTGATGAGGGCTGTCTTGCTATTCATAACATTCTCTGATCTTCACCAGTGGAGAAAAGCAAAATACATCTATGTTATGGTGAGAGCTAGGCTTAAAAAAGCAAAACAAAAGTCATGCATACATGCATGTTGAAGAGAGAAAATCTTGCAATAACTCCTTTGCCTCCCTTTGACAGTAGCTGTACAGTTTATTTATTTATTCGAGAAGGCATATAAAAATGTACTCTCAAAGGGGATACAGAGATGAATGCGCAGAATAAAATTCTCCACTGCAATAAGTGGACTCAATTTCGTTGCCTTTGTTAGACTCCTGCCTGCTGCTACTGCTAAATTGGGCTGATTGGCTGTGATTGCACTCGCTATTGAAAAGGCAGTTTGCAGTGTGGAAACGTTCATAGTCAAACATAACAAACATAATCTAAAATGTAAGAGATGTCCTGATGAGTAAGTTCTACAGGTAAACTATGCTAATGGCATCAGCAGAAGCAATAAGGATGTGCAACACAAGGTGGGTTATTTTTGTTTGGGGCTTTTTAATTTTTTTTTTTTAATTCAAATATGTATGTGGGCATGAATGAAAATGAAATGGCTGAGCCATGACTGTGTCTTAGCACCATGAGCATTCTGGCCCTGCAGACTGAAAGATCTCCCCCTCTCCTCCCCCTCCACTAATGATTCTCTTACCTTTGCTTTTTCTCCCTCTAAAAAATTCTTTGAATTTCTTTAATGACTGCAAACTAGGTATCTGCTCTTTTAAGAGTCCAGAAATACAGGCTGAGCATTTGCCATTTGACTAAACAGACAGATAATGCCCAGTTAAGACACCCGTCAGCTTCACCACATCAGACACCACAACTTGTAAGGTACTTTCTCATCCCAGTACCTAGCTTTGTTTTATTAGTGTTCCCAAAACCCAAAGAAAATAAGATTTTATCTTCATACAGCACTTTCTGACAAGGATTCCCTGGTGAATAATGTCAGACTGACTGTTTTTCTCGGCTACTAGTGAAACTGAGCATGTTATGGGGTGGAATATGCTATGTATTCAAATGATGCATTGCAGCAGTCAACAAACATTAAGGCTAGGAAATATGGTTCAATTTGGAAGTGAAATACAGGTTTTAGGTGAGCAAAAGGCAATTGAATCATACTAGGATTTGGGAGTTAGATGCTCTTTGTGAATTTTACAGGCAGGCTCTTGGGTTTTTTAGAGGAACAAGTAGACACATGCTTTCTGTTACATTTGATGCAAACTCTGAAGAGCAAAATGGGTGGTTTATTCCAGGATTTTTGTGCTGTGACGAATTTTCATCTGTCCCACTTTGATGAGAGACAGACAGCAAATACCTCTAAGTCCCAGTACACTCTAACACTACTGAAAGCTTATTCCTTGGGCATCTTATTTACTTTAATAAAATAAATAAATAGGGGCAGCTGTGGTTGGTCAAACTACAGATCTGTCTAGTCCAGATGTGGTTTGTTTTAAAAATGAGTTTGAATTTCTCTGAAAGAGCTTAAGAGGGGGTTTGTGTGGTTGTTTAAAGACTTAAATGAAAAGAAAGTATCAGACATATCTCTAGGAAGCATGTTGTAATTTATTGGAGAAAGATATGAGAGCCAGTGGCAGTTGTTTTGAAGCCAGATTAAAATCAACTGAAAAATTTGGCATGTGTTTTTATCAACAGACTGATCAGTGATGTGTATGACTGCACATTGTTTCATAACTGTAAGGCAAATGGCCTTTGAGAGGGACAAAGTTCAGACACCCTTTTAAGAAATTTGGTGCACAGTACAGGTGTAGTTGAGTGGAATTTAATATCCTAAGATAACATAGATTGGATTTGCTAATAAACCTTTCTGTCTCTCACTTAGTTTAGTCTAACCTTATAAGAGTTGATGGCATCAAAGTGTGCAGTGAAGTGTAACTGTCTGTTTCCCACACACAGAAGTAGTTGAAATATTTTCTTTTTTTTTTTTAATTTAGAAACCTTTAGAAGACTATGTGGTGAAGAGAAGTTTAATTCCTAATTGAAATGGCACCCTGCTGCTAGCTGGGGGTCCACAGTCAAAATAGCCATAGCTGGACTGAGGACAGCAGAAAACTGCAATACTAGCACTTCCAGTAAAACCAATATATAAACAAAGTGTCACCAAACAGCTGGAATTGAGAGGTATCAGCTCTGGAGTCAAATAATGGTAACATAAAACCTTCAGCAGTAGATTTCTGAGGTCTCTTGTGAACAAATAAAATACTGTCATCACCTCTCTGCAAATGCTGGGGTGGAAGTTGATGCGTCAGATGGGAATTACAGCACAGATCTGTGCATCAGGTCACTGATGATTAAATCACCTTGTGTGAACCCCTCAGCAATGTTTACCTCTCTCTAAATGCTCTGGTTCACATTACCTCAAAGGAGATGAACAGACTGACCCACAGCTGGCACAGCTGCTGGCCCCAGAGCAGCCTGTATACCTGACCCAGAGCTTCAGCTTATCCGTCCTCAGCCAGAGTTTCAGTCTCATTTTCTTCCCTCTGTATCTTTTAACCGTGGAGAAGGCGTTGAGGGGATTGTTGGACTAATTGCAGCATTTCTCAAGATGATCACGGTAGGATGGAGCCACTTGCTGCCTTATGTGGCTGATTGGTCCTGGGTGACCGATGGGCTTTTCTCTGTGTCCTCTGCCTGTTCTCCCTGCACAGTCCTGAGGTCCTGTGCACTGCCATTGACAACAACTGCTGAGACTACCACATTCAAGATGAAAGTAGACTTGGAGGCATGGAACAGAGCAGAAGATGCCTGTGAATTGCTGCAGACTTCCTGTCCCTCACCAGGAGGCCCTTTGAGGGTGCTTAATGAGGAATTTTTGCTTAAGTGACAGCAGTTGCAGACCAAGGTTAAAAATAAGAAAAGTATTATTTTAGATTTTGTGCATGGCATTTATCCCAAATGATAGGCGAGCAGGTACCTAGCAAGACTTGATCTCTTCCACAGAGAGCTAAGCAGACTTGGCAAATGGGAGCTGTTTTCAGGTTTTCAGGACCTCAAAAACTAGGCACCTTTGTTTTGGTGTTGAAGTAACCATATTTAGTTGAGTATATATTGCACCTAGTCCACATCATTCCCTGCAGCAACTGCTGCTCGTCATTTCAGAACCATACTTTAGAGAAATTGAAGTGTACAGACTTACTGTAAGGATTGCAGAGGGATTTGGCAGGTGTGAGCCAGGATGGATTCAGGGGCACTGTTGGGTTCTCAGTGCTTCCTTCTGCTCCTGCGGTGTCAGATGCACTTCCCAAAGGCTGGGCTGATGTGGGTTTATAGGGGCAGTAAAAAAGAATTCAAAAAGACCAGCCAAATAAATGATTTGACACAGAAAGGAACCTGAACAGTGTAATAGTTTAAAGAGGTGTAGGCATCCAGTGTATTGGGCTTCAAACACATGGTAATACTCTACTTGAAATTTGCTTGCTATGAATTGCAATAGGACCAAATTCCCTTATCTCTGTATATACCTTGTACTCTGTTCCCAGAATGGGTGGGAATGCAGTCTGTGGTAGTGTTTCAAGGTTTAAAAAATAGATTTAAATTAAAAAAGGATTGTCCATGCTAACTTTACTAGTACAGTTCTTAGTTTCTGGAAAAAATACTTTTGATGAAGTTCTTCTGGATTTTTGTGAGACTGTCAGACTACATTTCTGGCTGTGTAGAGAAATGTCTTGGGTTTTTGCTTATCTTTGAAATTCAGACCTGTGGTTCTCTGTTTCAAGGGTCTGCAGCTAGTAAGAAACATGTCTTAAAACAACTCTGAAAGCAAAATATATTTCCATCTCTGACCACGCAGCAGTGGTACAACATGCCTAGCCACCTCTCCCCAGATACACAGGCAGCCTTCAGAGAAAATTTCCCTGTCAGAAGATTCTTGGTCAAGTAAAAACAGAATGAGCTCCGGTTATTTACTGTTTCTTTCAAAGGACGGTGTTAGAGCCAGTAACCTTTTAAGACAGGAAAAACCTGGGGAGAGACAAAACCTGACAACTTCCCTTATGATTTCCATAGAGGACTAGTGCTCATTTCTGCTTCTGAAAGGGGAAGCTGGACTTCAGGTGGATGGGTCTCCAGCCGTTCCATCTACTTGTTGAATTTAGCTATTTTTTTACCTTGTTTTTATCTGGCTGCAGATTTTCATGTTGTGCCTTGGATGGATTTCTGCATATGGCATTTTTGTTTGGACATAAAGCCAAATCAAGCAGTTTCTGTCTATTCCTTGAATTTGTTAGTTTTCGGGAGACTGGACACATCAAACCATGTTTTAACGGCTGTGTTTTAAATGTCTGAATTAATTTGTCAAATGCAAGGCACAAAAACCAGAGAGTTGCCTGTCTTTTGTAAGAACCATCTATCCTTGTCATTTTTGCTCAGTTTATGTAAGCAGTAGCCACTGAGGTTAAATAATATCTATACCATCGTCCAAGGAAGGGACATATATATAGGCATTGAGACATTCTACAAAGAAACACGTTCGCATTTACGAAGTCATCATAGCATTCAAAAAGCAGAAAGAGTTCCTTTCAGTAGTGGCATAAACCTTTAAATTACAAAATCCCTTTCTTCTTTCTCTGTCTTCAATGTATCTTGCAGTTGGACGACTGAGAAGAACGCTCATTAAGGGCTACCTCAGGCTGGGTTTGGTTTTACTTCCTTTTGAAAGATGAGCCTAATCCTTCCCTTACAGGATTTATTTCACTGTTATGCGTGAACTCTCCAATTGGAAGACTCAGTTAAGAGGGCATATGCAGGTAAATTGTTAAAGATAAGCATTTGAGCATGTTTCTGGCCTCTGTCTTCAGCTGGTGGTACACAGCCAAGGTGACCCTAGAAGGAGCTGTGCTGGACCTCTGCAGGCAGCTCTGTAGGGCAGACCGGTGCTGCACACGTAAACTCCTCTTCAGAGGGTTTCAAGTCATTCCTAGCCTCAGGGTCCCAGACTGTTTGCATCATCCGCTCTTGCACTCTCTTCTTAGTTCTCAGATACAGTTTTAATCTGAATTACTTGATGAAGTTACAGTTTGGTTTTGTAATTGCTTTTCTGCAGAGTAATTGCATAGCCAAAGGGCTGTGAGAATTCATGGTCATTTCTTGTCAATGTGTTCTACCTCTTGGTTGAATGATAAGGTAGTAGTAAAGACATCTCTAAATATTCTCTTTTAACTAGGCTTTTCTTTTCCCAAACTGCTCTGATTGCAGGTAGAGGAAAAGAAAAGGTCAGGTGTCATATGTATTCTTAAGAGACTTCGAAGGTGTCTTTGGTATTCTAAAGAGCAGAAGAAATCAAAATGGTAGTAATTATTTGACCAAATCATTTTCCTCCTGATACTACAGTTTCTTAAAGTCAAGGTTTTTATGAGGCTTTTTTGTAACTAATTGTCTGTACTATCATTCTTTTTTTAAATTCAAGGGAAGGGAGAAAGTAATTCCATTTGCAGCTTGCAGCCCTTGTCCGTCTGTCAGATGGGTGTATATTTACAAGAATTCACGAATGCCTGTTTCTAATTTCTCCCCTTAGAACAAAGGTTACTCCGTCATTGCCTTTGGAAGGCTTTTGGGCTAGCTTGCTTTTGTGTGTATGTGCCTTTTTTTTTTATACCATGCCAAGCACTCTGTTGAGACTCTACTAGTGATCAAAGGAACAGAAGGAAATTTTGAGGTTTGGAGATAAATCCTGTTCACATGGCTAAAACTGTGTAAAACCACCACAGTGATCTGTTGGAGAGGGATGGAGAGCTAGACGTTGTGTTGTGTGCTCCCCATGCCTGTCTCTGCTGGGGTGAACCAGCTTCTGCCCTACCAACCTCAACATGGGGTCTTCCAGCACCAAATGTGGGAAGGACTTGAACTCTTCTTGGTCTTCGGGAAAGCAGGCACCCCTGAGCAGTCTCGCATTTCCACACCCTCTTTATGCATGTACTACTGGCACGTAAATGCTCTTGCTCAATCCTATCAACTGCATATCATTCTATTCTGGGAAAGGTGAGAGCAGTGCTGGAAATGACTCATCTTCAAAAGGCATCAGCTTTACCCTTTTTATCCCCCAGAGTTAGTCCTCCCTTTGTGCTGCAGGTACCGTAAAAGGGGGAAGCATCACTTTTTTAAAAAACAGAGAGCGATAAGAAATGCTGTGGCTGCCCATAAAGTGAAGGTATTTGTCATTTGGAGTTTATATGGCTAATGAGCTCTCTGCAGTTTCAGTGGTCTGTTTTGCCAGGGGTTTTAAAAAGTCCCTGAGAAGCCTCTATGGCGAGTGAAGGAACCTTGGCAAGATCCTGCATTACACCATGCCCTGCCCTGCATTCCTGTAGTTCTTGCAATTTCCTGCCCCTTGCAATACGGCTGTGGCTTTGGGCAGCAAGGACATTCTGTATTTCCCAAAGGAATGATGTTTTAAATGTCTTTATCTGTGAGAGTTTTACTATGTGCAGTGGATTTGCACAGGGGCAAGGGGATTTTTGGTTTGTGTGACTATGTGCTGTTTTGTGGCTCTGTTTTATTTCCTCTTACATCCTCCTCCCCTCCCTCTTCTACCTGAAACGTTCAATTAAATCTAACATAGCGATACTTTTAGATGGAGGCAACGCTTAGCTATGCCGGTTCCCACTGGCTTTAAACTGCTGGCTGCAATACTGCAAACAAAGTCAGACCCTGGGTTGGCCAGCAGTTCCCCCCAGCTATCTGCGTGTTTGCTCTCCAGGCTTTATTTTACCTACACTATTGGAGACTCTGGAGTCACAGCCTATGTCTCATTGTTATGCATGGATGGAAAATATTCCTGTACTTATTTGCATTCATTAGCTGTTGGTAGGTTCTCTGTTGAGGTCTCTAGCCTTGTTTTTACAGTGCTTTTGGCAGTGTTTCTGCACTTGGTGTGCGAATTTTTATGATCTGTTGCATGTTATTCATGCAATTTCCTGCCCTGTAATGGTATCAGTTTTCCAGACACAGAGGAATACAAACGAAAACCCAGGAGCCTGCATTAGCATAAAATGTCCCAGTTCTGTCAGTTTGATTAATTTGTCTCTTTGTCTCCACTCTATATGATAAGTGCTATTAATGGTTGCAACACTTCATATGTCAAAGTCTTTCTTCCTAATGACTTGAAAATGTGGTTTATTTCCCCCTTTTTTGCATTATTTTTCTCATTTAGCATTCCACTCAAGTATAGATTTATGCCATGCTCTTTCATTATCTTACTGGTTGCAGCACTGGAGTGATTACATATGGTGTAGGGTATGAGCAAAGATGCGATCCCAGGGGCAGCAGCTGCTGATGCAAGCTGAAAATAGATCCAGCGTATGCTCAGCACTTTTCCCAGAGGTCTTTTATTTATTAGGAACAGTCTTGGTACAGGACAGCTCGGACCCTCATTTAGCAAGATGACTTTTTGCCTTTCAAGAACAGTGCAATGACTTTGCTCTATTTACTGACTGCTATGTAATTTTTTTTCACTGCCTCCTGTGGAAGCAGTGACTTTACCTAACATAAATTGTAATATAACCCTGATTTATAATGAAGTCAAGAAACGACAGGCTCCATTTGAAGTAATGGAACTTGACAGATGTAAGGTTCAAATTAAATAATCCTATTTGTAAGACAGCATTTGTACATGGTACACTGATTTAAAATGAACTTCAGTTCTTCTTCAGCGAATCCTTTACTATTCTCCGTGTTTTGCCTTTCACAGAGGCTTTTTGGGGGACAAAATTCATTTGGAGAGAGCATTTTTGTTTTTGAAAACATGTATGGAACAATACATTGTTTTCTCTCCCTTGGTAAAGAAGTTCTTATAAATTGTTTCACAGAAGAACACTTTAATTAAAGAAGAGAAATTAATGTAGGTCGCTTATTCAGGGCAAGCCACATCCAACCTGCTTCAGTGGCCAGAAGAGGCCACTTACTGAGAATGAGGGAGAGGGAGGATGCTGGAGGGAAAATAGTGAGAAAGGCTGTGGCTCGACTCTTCCCCCCCCAGGAGCTGAGGTTCATTCTAGCAGTGATTTGTATGAAGGGAGAAGGTCCCCACCTCCTTGCTGTCCTTCCCTCACAGCTGGCAGAGGGGAACACTTGAAGATGATGTTTGCTCCTGCCTCTGCACCCCACTTCTCTTCCTTTGTCACCGTCATCCCAATGCAAGCAAGAAAAGCCCCGGGGTGTGCAAATGGAAGGATAGGAGCTGGCAGTAAGCACAGGAGTGGGGGTTGGTAGAACAAAATGCTTGCAGAGGAGAAAAAGAGACCAGGCAGGGAGTGTGAGATGCTGCAGAGATGATGAAAAAGGGCACAAAAGAAGGGCAGTGGGATAAAAAACACTAAGGGCACAGTGCAGGATTTTTCTGGCCTAGATTGAGGGGAAGCTGTTTTACAAAATGCCCCCTTCCTTTTTCTCAGCCCCCTTCACTCAGCATTGCTGTTTTGCCTTCCTTTCTGGTTGTTTTAGTAGCGGCTTCCCTCTCCATCATCTTGCTAATTTTCCTTCATACCTGGCAAGGATGTGACCCTTTCCCCAGGAGTCTGACAGACGCTCTCACTCTGGGCTGGCCTCACATGCTTAGGCAGAAAGGTCCCAGTGTGCGTATTCAGCTCAATAGTGTTCCTGCTCTCACCTTGTCACCCTGCCACCATCACCCTTCTTTCCTGGGAAGATAAGAAAGGTGTCAGTGGGAAGGGTAGTTACTAATCCACAAGGCTCCGCTCAGAAGGCGGCAGTCTCTCGCACACTGGGACCGTGAGAACAGTCTGTCCAAACTGGAGCTTCAGCATCATGTCTGCCCTGCAGTGAGTGGTTTCAGCACTAAGTAGCTTCTTTCTCCTCTTTGTAGTGAGTTCCAATAAAGAATAGACAGTGAAGAGGACAAAATGACTGCCAAAGAGGGCGTTGCTTGGGTGCTGGGGCTGTAGCCCAGCCTGGGGACATGGGGAGAGAGGCTCCTTCTCCCATGTCCTGCTCTCCACACAATTAAGAATCTTTTTCCTCAGTGCTTGTAGGGAATTAATAACTTCTATTAATTAGAAACCAAGCCCAGTTTCCCCACTGCACTCAAGAACAGACAGGACTTGAGAATATCACTGGGGAATAGGAGGAAAACAAGCTCACAAAGCCAAAGCAGTGGAAAAGAGGAAGGCAAGGAGTATCCATTCAGCAAAAATGGCATTGACATCATGTGGAATCTTGCACCTCATTTCGGGGAAAAAAGCAGCGAGGCCCAAAAATAAAAGTCAATCAGGAGATTTTAGAGTTGCTGCTGGTAGCTTGCACACTGCCTCCTCTCCCTCCTCCAACAGATGTGTGCATGGCTACGGGCATGGCTTTCTGTTCACTTGGAATTAATGGGATTATATACAGCGGGAAAGGAGGCAGGGTACACTGAATTCTGCAAATGCAGAGCTTCAACCTGTGCTGCTTGATCTTCGAAAAAAATAAAATACAATAAAATAAAATAGCAGGAACCAATTCCAGGATGTTTCAGTATATACATAAACCGGTTTTCATTACTCACAGCACATTCGTGACTGAGGCAGCAGAATAACACTTTGCTGTTCATTATTTTATCAGACAGTGATAATTGTAGTTAATATTTTCTTAGTAGTGTCTCTGAGAGTTTATTTATGCTGTTAATAATCTGAGCAGCTGTAGTGATGCTGTCTGCCAGAGCTGTAGCCTTTTAGAATCACTCTAGTGTGGCAAGGATACGATGGTAATAGAAATCCAAGGAGAAAGCGATCTTTTCGGAGCAGATGGGGCTGATTCAATCCCTTTCACACACATTCACGTTATCTAGTCTCTTTCTCACACTACCATGCGTGGGTGCACGTGAGCATATGTAGACACACACACACAAATAGCTGTAAAGTCCCAACTTCCACCCTCCTCGGAAGTCACGTGTCAAGCTGGAAAGGCGATAATTTTTCTACGTGAAGAGTGTTTCTGGGGCTTCTAGGGTAGATGGCATATTCTACCCCTTGCTTTCTGGGTAGATCTTAAAAATCTCATGCATGAAGCAGAAAGGGGAAAGTCAATTTGTTGAGGATAACCTGGAGCCAGGGGCAGGGTTGTGGCTGCGCTGGGATGCCTTTGCCCAGCCTTCCTATCTTTCCTTGCCCTTGACCTCTTTGCTACAGGTCACTCCTCCTGAGCCTACACTCCTTTAGGGACTAAAAGAGCCATTTACTTTTGCTCATAGCAGACATGAAAGCTCAGCAAGAAGGCAAATGCCTACGTTTTTTTTTCTGGTGGGATTTACAGAGCCTAGTTAACCTTTTGGGCCACTGAGAGGAGAGTTAACTGCTCCTTGTGGAGGATGGGAGGGGGCCAACTTTTCCAGCTCAGCAGTGGTTGGTTCTTCTTGGAAACCTGCATTGTTGAGCTGAGCAGACATCACTGATAAAACGTGAGCACCAAGCAGTAGAACAAAAGCCACCATAATCCTCAGATCTGTTAGTAGCCATGCAAGAACAAAAACAAGGTGATTGCAGAAGAATTGCATGTCTGAATACCAAAAATAAAAGGCAGGGTGGGGGAGGAGAAGAAAAACTGGAACAAATGCAGCATTTGGCGGGTTTTGTTTTAAAACTGTGATGCCTGCAGGAAGCTGGGTCATTTATACAAGGTTTCAGCCTACCAGTTAATAATTGTAATGCATGGTTACCTCATGAAGCACAATAGCAAACCCTTTTACATTCAGTTCCTTCCACAGCACAGCAAAAGCATCTCTGGATTTGAAATGTTGCAGTATTTGGTGGGCTGCACTCTCTGCTACCCCGACGTAAGGATGCCAGTGATTTTATATGCTGTGCCATGCCAGCACATGGTCACAGGCAGTGCCGGAAGCATGGGCATCATCCCGTGGAAACCACGGCAGAGCATCTGTGAGCTGCTCATCATATCGGATGTTATCCAGCCCCATCTCCTGAGCCTGCTTTTTCTCCAGTTCCTTTGTCTTCTAATTCAGTTCTCTTCTTCAGAGAGCAGCCTTGTGTTTTCTTAAATCATATTTGACAGAGCTTGTTTATTCCTCTCCTACACTACACGAAGTATAATAGTAGGGCTTGTAGTGAGATGCCTTGCTGTGAAGTATTCCTTGTTTTTATAAAGTAATTACAGTGTATTTAATGCACTGTGTATTTAATACACTATTATATAGTTTGTTCACATAAATACATTCTGCCATGCCTGGGAAAGAGGAGTATTAGTGCAATTTGCAGGTCTTTGTAGTTTTTCTGTGTTGTTGTGTTTACTTGTATATCAATTGCAGCTTTAGAAACTCTGAACCATTCCTCTAAGCACCCTCTGAATTAGAAAATTTCTTCATACATCTTCATTTTCTGTCTATTTTGATATTTCCTAATGTAACTTGGAGACTTCTAGAGCTTTCTTTCTTCATGCTAAAAGTTCTTAAACTGACTTTTGTTTTCCCTTTTTTTGCCCACTTTGGCTCATGATGTGCACCTAAACAGATCTTTCACAGACTCCGCTCTCACAATTTATATTCTGTGAAAGCTTTCCCACTCCTTCCTCACCCCTCCTCACTGCTAACACTTTCTCTTTTTTTTTTTTCCCTTTCTTTTTTAATCCAGAGGTCAGTTTAATTTTCCTTTTGCAAAAATATGAGACTGATTTTAATTTTAAATTACAGTTGCACTTTAATTCTAATGATGCTTTTGGGTTAAAATCTGTTAGTTTCTTCTCCACTGGTTTCAGCATGGCTTGTAGAGACACCAGAGGAGAGAAGGTAGCATTTCTGCTGAGCCACCCTCCTGTGTCATCCTTTGTTACTGTGTTCCACGTTTCTTAAAGTGCACGTTGCACTTGAAAAACAAATGTATTTCAGACTGCCAGATTTCACAGCCGTATTTCCCTTTGCTTTATCTTCCAGTTCATGCCTGAGTGTTTAAACTGCTAATTAGCGCCACTGTTTTTTACATGCTCTTTGTTGGTTCAATCATTTCATAGCCAAGTTGTTCCTTTAGAGAAAAGGTTGTTTGGTACATCCTCATCTCTAATTTTCTTTTTCATACCTTTACCTGACCTTTGCAGCCTAAAAGTTCTTCTCCAAGCCTTTTCACCTAGGCTTGCCTGCAGGTACTCTCTTGGCCACAATTTGGAATTTTCTGTATTCTCATTATGCCTTGAACAGCCTCTAACATAAACAGCATACCCCAAATCACATAATTAGTTAGGAAAAAATTGTCTCATTCTGCTGAAGTTCATTACAGTGTTTTCTCCAAACAGTGGCACTTCGGCCGTCAGTTCAGTGCATAGTATGACAGATACTATTGTCCTCGTGGTTTAATAAACTGGTGTTTGACTTCAAGTTACTGAGTGAGATTTTAAAATAAGGGCTCTGGCAGGTTTGCTTGCAGGGGTTTAGGAAGTTTCCCCCTGCAGTCCAAGAGCTGTTGTGCTGAAGGCTTTGTGAGGTGGCAGAGGGAGGTGTGCCTGATGCCAGCATGGCTGTGCGCCGGCAGGCCCTCACCTCCGCACAGACCTGCCTCCCTTAGCTGCCGAGCTTCTCGTGCCAGGCTGTGGCCCAGAGGAGCAGCCATGCAGGCAAACATCTCCTTTTTCTCAGCAAAGCACTGTGGATGGTAGCACCAGATCTGCCCAGTGGGTACATCTGCCAAAGACCCATGGTAAGAGTAAATGTGATGCAGGCAGCGCATCCCTGCTGTGGAAAAGCACTGCATCTTCCAGTCTCCTGTAGCCTTTTGGTTTTGCAACTGTATTAATCTGTGATGGTAAGATGGCTGCTGTTTCCTTCGCTGAAATGTGTCAGCAGCAAAGTACTGAGGCTTATATTTGGTGATTCCTACCTTCCTTCTCAATAGACTGAGAGATGTGGCAAATTCAGCAAATTGCTTTGTCCTTAAAATTTTCAGGAATGGGAAGGATGCTGAAAATGTGTAAGGATACTGTCAGGATTTCCAGAAGTAAATTCTTTGCTTTGATTTGAAACCAATCTCATTTTTGAAAGATTGAAAGAATTTCAATTTGGCTTCAATAACTCTGAGATGAAATGAAAACTAGAAATTGTGGATTAAAATAAGCATTGCAGTTGGATCAGAAATCATTTTTACTTTTACTATTCTGTCTTTTACTGTTTTAATTTCTTAGACATCTTCTGATTCTCTCTTCCCGTTTGTTTCATCTGACATTATTGGCCCCAGACTTGGGGCCCAGGATTTTTGAGAATGCTCAAAGCTGAGGGCATTACCATTTCTGAATTTGATTCAGAAAAATCCAAGTATGCAGGTGCCTTAATAATGCCTCTTATGCTCCACCCCTAAGTCATGTGCGGTCAAAGGCTGACATAACCAATAACATGGTCATTGATTCACTGGCTGTTTACGCCATCTTTACCCTTAGCAATCAATTCCAAGCCACTCACCCTGCTGTCAGTGCTGACGTACTTCTCACGGAGCAACGGGCACAGTTTGCAATTATTGCTTCCCATCCTGTAGGCAAGTCAGCGTGAATGACTTCTTCCTCCCTGTCTCACTTCCTGTGGTCACACCTGCCACATTATAATGCTGGGTGGGCACTGAGGGATATTAGTCTCGCCTTTCAGGTGCAGAGGCAGGAGGTCTTTGAAGTGCTTGTGCTGTCCCTGGATGTGCTCCTTATGCCAGAGAGAGGAAAATGAGAAGTCATAGAATCATAGAATATGCTGAGATGGAAGGAACCCATCAGGATCATCAAGTCCAACTCCTGGCCCTGTGCAGAACACCCCAAGATTCCCGTCTTGTGCCTGAGAGCATTGTCCAAAAGCTTCTTGAACTCAGATGGGCTTGGTGCTGTGGCCACTTCCCTGAGGAGTCTGTTCCAGTGCTTAACCACCCTCTGGGTGAAAAATCTTTTCTTGATAAGTTTAGGTTATCAAGATTTAGATTTAGACTTAGATTCATGCCATTTCCTCAGGTCCTGTCACTGGTCATAGAGTGAAGAGGTTGGTACCTGCCCTTCTGCTTCCCCTTGTGAAGATGTTGAAGATGGCAATGAAGTCTCCCCTCAGTCTCCTCTTTTCTAACCTGAACTAACCAAGTA
This sequence comes from Manacus vitellinus, assembly GCF_001715985.3. Taxonomy (NCBI): domain Eukaryota; kingdom Metazoa; phylum Chordata; class Aves; order Passeriformes; family Pipridae; genus Manacus; species Manacus vitellinus. The sequence continues at coordinate 31,204,717 of NW_021940604.1, forward strand.
TCCTCAGCTTCTCCTCATACGGCATCCTCTTCAGATCCTTCACCATTCTCATGGTCCTCCTTTGGACTCTCTCTAGTAGTTTAATGTCTTTTTTATATTGTGGTGCCCAAACTGCACACAAGGTGAGGCCACACCAGTGCAGAGTAGAACAGGACAATCACCTCCTTTGGCCAGCAATGCTTTGCATGATGCAACCCAGGACACAGTTGGCCCTCCTGGCTGTCAGGGCACTGCTGACTCACATTCAACTTGCCATTGACCAGGACCCTCAGGTCCCTTTCTGCAGCACTGCTGTCCAGCCTCTCCTTCCCTAGTCTGTACACACAGTCAGGGTTGCCCCATCCCAGATGCAGAATCTGGTCACTTGGTTTCCTCTTTCAGTTTGTAAATACTCTCACACAGGCAGTTGGGGCTTCTAGTGTAAATCTGTCATCTGGCCCGCAACTAGGACTTCAGGGGGAAGGGGGGGGCACTTGTGGGTTTTTTCTTTCAAAAGCACAAAATTGGAAGTTGGACAAGCACTTCCAATGTGACATCTTTTGTAGAACTACCACTAAAGGGAGTTAAGCATCTCCTTGAAGCTCTCAACCTGACAGCCTTGAGGCTGTTGTGGAGGATGCACTGAAAAGATACCAGGATGCTCCTTAGACTGGCCTTGGTGTGGCTTTGCAGGTGGCAGCTTTTCCAATGGGACTTTAGAAATAAATAAATTAGGTAAATCAGTCTCTTAAAGGAGCTTTGTGTCCATTGTCTCCCTTCCTCTGGTCTGTGTTCGTGTCCAGGGAACACATGGTGGTGGTGTAGTGGCCTCCTACCCTGTGATGCAATGCAATGTGGGAGATGCCAGACTGTTACTGGAACTTTGGGTGACTCTTCTGCCCAAATTTGTATGCGCTACCTGAAGTGGCAGAATGTTGAACTGGGGCCAGCAGGGTATCTGCTTCATTTAAAAAGGGGTTTTAGAATTAAAACAATGGCCTCTCTCTGTCAGTCTTCTCCATCACTGACTTGTACATTTCTCCCTTGTTTACAAGTCCAGATAATCTGATGCTTCTCACTCATGTGGGCTTTTAAAGAGAGATTACTAATTTTAGGAGCTTGTCCTGGTTTCAGCTTGGGTAGAGCTTTATGAGAAGATAAGGGAAATATATCTGTAAGCTGCTGGTGGGAGAATATTTAAATGCTGTTAAATTAAAGAGAGGGAAATGCAGTAAAATACTGGTGTGGCACTGGCTTACAAAAGTCCTCTGCTGTTTATCATTTCTTCTTCTGACTTTTTCCTGCCTCCTGCATGTTCCCGCTTCATGTAAAAGGATCACAGTTTCAAAACAACTCCTGCCTATGTGCATAGATAGGGACAAACCATGATGTCTGACACTGTTGATTTTGCACATGACTATCCTGTTTGAGCCTAGTAATAAACTCTCAGAGAGTTTTCCAAAACCAGATAAGCCCAGGCTAGGAAAAAAAACAGGCTTCCCCATCCCAAGTAAAAATAACCAAGTAAATAACCAGGAAGTCTCTTTATTCTTAATGGACTAACAGCTTTGGTGACTGATTTTGGTTATCAGATTACACTCTGAAAATAACTTCTGTGCTATACTTGCAATTGGCTGTGGAAGAAAAAGAATACACTGTGTACTAATTTTAGCAAATAAGATTAGAGTTAATATTTAATCTCAGAGACCTTCTTCAGGCTGTAGAAAAAAAATAGCAGCAGTTAACTGTCACTAATCTTATCTCCTATTTTTCTAGCATGTGTTTGGTTATATAAATTGTAGTGCTAGGAACACACTGGTGGAGTGTGAAGTTAGTAGTTTGTTTGCTACATGCTTGGGTGTGTTAGACAAACTTCAAGGCTGAGATGGATTTAAGAGGTCTACATGTGCCTTTAGACTACAGTAACAACATTGAAAGACCAGCAAAGTGGGTACCACAGTAGACCTGCTACAAAACAGTATGTGAATAATGAATTGATTTTGGCTTCTGCAAGAAATAGTCCCTTTTTTTTCTGTTTCTACCCAATTGTTTTAAATTAATATTCAGTTTGAGATTTGATATTCAGCATGTGAGGTTTGATTCGATTTTCCTTTCTTCCTTCCCCACAAAATGGCTTAATAATTGAATCGACGTTTGGAAATCAGAGATGAAGAGTTTCTAACTGTTTTTAGGTGCCTGATGATGAATTCAACCTGAAAATCAAAATACTACAAATATAAACCATAAACCTATAAGCAGCTTGCATGCTTTGCAACAATCCTATCAGTACTCCTGTTGATTTCAACGAGATACTCAAATGCATAAAGATAATAACACGCACCTACACTGCTGTCAGGACTTGTACGTTCTCAGTGTATCTAAAGGTCTCACCACCTAAATTACCCCCAATTCAGTAGGATTTAGCAACTAATGTTCTGCAGATTTCATTGTATCCCTGGAGGTTAGGAAAGGGCTTTGCCTTCTCGCGCCATCACCACCGAGCTTGTTCTTTGCATATGCCCCAGGTATACTTTCTTTGGAAAGGAACAACTGCATGTACATTTGCTGTTGAACCTTGATGCTGTTTCCCAGCAGATCATGAGGGCACTGTGCCCTCATTAATGCGGAAATTAGGCTTGGAAAAGCCTTTCTTCTTGTTGCAATCGGCGATAGCATCCGATAGCAAACCAGACAATTCTCTGTTCTTGATGTTAGTATGCACCAGATTACTGTAAACATTCTTTTGCTCCATTTTAGATATTGCTTTGCCAAGTTTTACATTCCTACATGTTTACAGTGATCTTTCCTTGCCCTTAACCACTTTTCCCCTCTTTAAATTGAAGTTAGACTTCACTGGCATTTTGCAGGGGTTGACCTTCCCCACTCCAGATGCAGCTTTTCATACAGATGCCATTCGGAGCAGGGTTACCAGACATCCATGTTTCCCTTGGAAATAACCTTCCCCCACCCCCCCAAACAAATACCGTCTGTACAGAATTGGAGGATTTCGTCTATTTATGTGGGATTTTGAGACATCTGGAAGTCTGGGCAGTTAGCTAATGAGCATGCACTGATGAACTCTGCAGTGCACAGTGAGTCCAGCCCACCAGTCCAGCCCATCCATAGAAATGGGTCCACAGACCTCTGTGTGTGCTCTGAGGCCATGTCCTGTCTGTTCAGAACAACACAGAGGCCTCCATGGCATGCTTGGTCAGCCTCATGGAGGACATGGATACAACAGGGAGCCAGAGAGAGTTCACCCACAGTGCTGCGTCTCCCGCGGTGGCTGTAAGTTTGTGTGTACAACTACATTTAAAATAGAATTTCTGCCCTAGAAGTCCCTTATGAAAATACAATGTTCCCAATGTGGAAGTGAGCTAACCCTCCTCCTAATTTTAGAAAAGTACGTGCTCAGAACCAGAAAAATGCTTTGCTAAAAATGCTGTATTTGCATCTGTATTTGCCTTCTTTACTAGCATTTCACATTGCTCACTCTCTTCTCAGCTTCTTATTCTCCCATCTGACAGTGATCAATACTGTTTTCCTTGAATTAGCCAGTTTTTCATTAATGACACAATACTAAGCAAAGAAGGGAGGGCAGAGAGTATAACAATAATACAACTATTTCTCCAAAAGGAAGAAGCATTACCCAGAATGCATCAAGGAAATATAATGAGAGATGATGGAGGAAAATAAGGGAAATATTTCCTCACAAGAAGGTTTTAAGTAGAGTCTGGCAATGATCTCCCAAAGGAAGTAGTGGAAGTCTGGTCACTTAAATCAATTAGGACTAACCAGAGCATTGCACTCCACAAGACTCTGTAAGGAGAAAAGCAGTGTCAAACTGAAATAAAATAGATTTTGCGTGCTTGTTTTCTGCAGGGCTGCTGTAAGTATTTTGCTGGTAAATTCAATATGGCTAATGCTGATTAACAAGTCTCTTGATGGTGATTATATCATTGCATTATTTCCAGCCCTCTCCTCAATATCATAAACTCGTGAGGGTACGGACATACAAAAAACATCCCCCAGCTCAGCTAGCTCAGTCTGAAAGACACAAGGCAGATAAAGGACTGGAGAAGTTCTTTTCTTTCACCTTAGCATTTGTCAGGCTTGTTATCTCCAGAATGCTGAATGGACATTGACCACCATACTGCACACTGAACAAGGTGTCCCTTTGGCAGGATGTCAGGGGCAGGAGCTGCACATGGACTTGGTTTCGTAGATTGCTGTAGAGCAAGAAGATGTGCCACATGGCTTAGGTAGGGCTACGGTATCTGTGTCCTCTGTGCACCAGGTGTGCAGAAGGGTTTAAATGCATACGAGACCAGCTGGGCACAAAAGCAAGACAAGTAAAGTGATTTGTCCTCAGTCTTGGTGGGCTGTTTGGCATGTTCCAGGTACACAGAAGTCCTCTACTGCCCTACCTTGAGAGATAATGGAAAGAAATCAAACCTCTGAGAAGCTGGTATCTTTGCTTTGCTTTTCTCTCTGTGTGGGCATTGTTGTTTTATTATGTGTGTTTTCCATTTTCTCTGTTTGGTTTTCTAGAAGCCAGTCAATTCCATCTAAAAAATAGAAATGGGTAGAAATTGGAATAAGCCAAAGGGATTGAAAGGCAAGGAAGCAGTGACTTGTGTATGAGCTTGGACAAGGTGCTGAGTGGAGGTTTCTGTAAATTGACCTGCCTGCTTAAACATTAATTTATATGGAAAATAGGGTTTAAAAGCAAACAGCTCTTTGACATATGGCATCTTATTTACAGTAGGGAAAACAAATAAGCTGGGATTGTTGCTGGGGTTTTACCCATCCAGTAAAGGTCTCTCTCACATGTAAATGGAGACTGTTACATCAGAGAAATTATCCATTTCCTTCTGCAAATGCAGATCAACTTGTTTTCACTAGCTTTTTTCCCTAGGATGCATCAGTCAGATCAAATAATTTTAAAAGACTGTCCTTATCTCTTCCTAGAGAAATGTGTGTGTCATAGTAGTACATGCAGCTTCAAAGCCTTTTCTTTCCCACTCCAGTGTCTCGATTCCAGCCTTTCTGCCAGAATGCATCAGATGCAAGCAGTCCCAAAACTGGTAGGGCTGAGGCAGGGGACCTGACACGGGATCCAAATCAATATTTAGACAGCTTCAGGCAGCAGAGTTTGCGCTGGCTTTCACACTTGGCAGCAAGCTTTGCACCCATTTGTTTCCAAAGTTATTGTTTGTGCAGTTTCAAGCATTGGCACTAGAGAGATTTCTCCCTGAGGGCAATGACTAGCGCCAGGTGTTTGAAAAGAAACTGTCCCCCTTTGGATCTGAAGATTGCGAGAGTGAAAGTTGTGTCAGTGGCTAATGTCTCGTAAGGAAGTAAAGGCACAGATTTTCATGGGGTTTTCATAATCCTTCACCTGATGTATCTACTGGGCTGGAGAGCCCACAGCACAGTCTCAGGCTCTGCTCCTGATGCATCCAGCACAGAGCAGCTCTACCAGCTGTGTTGCTGCTCTTTGTTATCATGGTGATTTACTTGGTGCAAAAACCTGAGTCAGCGTGGGAGACAGCCTTGCTGTGGAGTTGTATGAGTCAGCCCGAAGCTCTGCAGAGTGCCTGCGCTGGGGCGGCAGGCAGGCAGGCAGGTGAAACCCTGGCCCAGCACAGAAAATAATTTTAATTTGCTTTCCAGCCATTCCACCTAGTGGCCAAATGACACCACTGCCAGGAGAGCTGGATTTGTGTTTCAGAGTCCCTCCAGACCTACGCTGCCGCTGTGGAGCTTACAAGATATGCAGGAATGTAAGCCCCCCCACTGAAGATCTTACCAAACATCAGCCTGCAAGTAGCTCATTAAGTTCCCGAGCAATTTTGTTAATCATGCCGCATAGATAAAATGCAGATAGGCTTTTAGTGAGCTGATAATCTAACAAATAGGCAGAAAGTGTAACACTGATAAAGCAGTGATCAGTTTAATAGCCAGCTGTAAATCTTGGTAATTCTGTACCAGAGGCGTATTGTAAAACAGGAATGTGCAAGTGTGTAAGTACATGCATGAAAATGCACTGCTTCTTAAAATAGCAGATACAGCAGTAATATTATGTATGGAAAAGCTATTGGGAGCAATTTTAGAGGTGTTTTAAAATATTTTTGTCTCCATCAAAGTCTGCACCACTTGTGGTATCTTCATAATCCAGCATCACAAGTACAAGTCTATGAGTAACAAAGACTTGTTTCTGGAAGTCAAGATTTTCTATAAAGATCTATGAACTCTACCACTGGTCCTGAGGCAGTGTAGGGAATTTATAGGCTTTTTGTTGAGATGAACCAAATTATTCACTCAGATACATGCTAGTCACGAATCAGACTATCTCAAATTCATGGCCTGATGACTCGCCAAGCTCGTGAGCACCTTCTTGATTGGTGGCATTAATTCAATTGGAAGAACAGGGAAAAGCAACTCATTTTCTGAGTATCCTATATCCCATACCATATTCCATACCATCCTGAGTATATCCTTCTGAGGAGCTGGGAAATGTGAGTTTAAATCCCCACAGCCTGGGGAAGGGACTACATCTACTTTCTAGGTCCCTCTTCTGATCCTTTAGGCCATTTTGCAAAAGGGAACATCAGTGCTTCCTCTTCTTGTTTGTTTGAAAAGAGGAAACTGATCTGGGAACACGTACCAGTGACATCTATATCCAAAAAGAGGTTGCAGGCCATGCATCCCAACCTCACATAGGCATGCAGGTGCTGGCTACACTGCATCCCATCTAGATGCCTTTCCTTGGTATGCAAAGCACAGGGAACTCTGATTTGTGAAATCTACTTGCAAGCTAGACAAGTTGTCTTGGTGAATTGAGACTGAAGTGACTTGCCAGGGTCATGTAGCAGGTCGTTGGTGCAATGGGAAATTGAGTTGTGGTCTTCCAAATCTCAACTTTGTGGCCAAACCACTGAATCGACTTGTGGAGAAGCCTTTATCCTTGTTGGCGAGCCCCATTTTTGAAGCAGCCTCTTGCTGCTTTATGAAGAATAGAGTTTTTCCACTACCTTTGTTTCATGCCCATCGACAGAAAAAATTTAACAGAAGTTAGCACCAGTGCATTTTTGGTCAAAAATAGACATTATCTATAGTTTACCATGGGGCTTAGCAAGTTATTTGATTGCTATATATAAAGATACCTCTGTAAAAAATGGGAGGAGGTGGCAGAAAGTGTGTGGTTTTTAATATATGGTATATTAATGTAAAATATAGATAGTATGATGAGAAAAAAACATGAATAATGGTGCATAACTCAGACCTGGAACAGTTGGTGGAGATCTCTCCCCTGCAAACAGTTTTTACTCTTTCTACAAAGAAAATGGTGGAAAATTAAGTAATGACGTGGGACTCAGGGTAATTTACATCATTTGAACTATAAATAGGAATTTCTTTCCTGTTAGCTGTACCTCAGACTCACTAAAATCAGGGACAGTATGAGGAGAATAATCTCCATCAGGTGGAGGAAAGAGCTGTGCAGTCAATACTTACCTATTATGTATTCAGCAATGGCTTGCAAAAATTTGAGAAGAAAAAAGAAACCAGTTTACCCTTGAAAGAGGCAGAAAGATGATTTCTGTTGGATTTTGCTGTAATATTAAATGTTTCCTTCACAAAACACTTTCTGGATTTAAGTGGTATCTTAAGCTTGAAACCACTGTTCACTGGACCTGGCAGAAGAATCAAAATTTCATTGGGCTTTCATGGTAGTGCACTGTAGCACAGTTAAGATCCATTCAAGAATTAGCAGTGTCCACACCAGACTAGTTTTTGCAGTCTTTTATCAGGGCAGAGGCTTAGTTCATAGGTCTTCAAGATATTTGGGAAAAATAGTGCTGATTTGTGAAATCTACTTGCAAGCTAGACAATACGTTGTCTTGGTGAATTGAGACTGAAGTGACTTCCCAGGGTCATGTAGCAGGTGGTTGGTGCAATGGGAAAGGGACTGCATCTACTTTCTAGGTCCTGTATAATGATGTACAGCATAAAGGGAGCAGTGGTAGTTACTGAATGTAGCATCATTGCTGGTGTGATAGAAGAATAGCTGGTGCTGAGCTGTATTTATTTCTGAATGCCAGATGTGTTAGGTTACCTTAACTACATGATGAATGAGTTGGGATGATAACAAGAGCTGATGGTAACGCTGGCAATTTCCCTCTCTTTTTTTGCAGGTCACTGTCAGGGGATTTGGTCCATTGTTACAGTTTGCCTATACTGCTAAGCTGTTACTCAGCAGAGAAAACATCCAGGAGGTCATCCACTGCGCGGAATTCCTGCGCATGCACAACCTGGAGGACTCCTGCTTCAGCTTCCTTCAGACACAACTGCTGAACAATGAAGATGGCCTGTTCCTGTGCAAAAAAGATACCACCTGTCAGCGCATGCACGATGAGGAGAACTCGGATGGAGATGAGGAGGAGACGATGGAATCGGAGACATCAAAAATATCTTGCCCAAGAGAGAGGATGCACCAAGAGCCCTTCAATTTTGAAACCACTGTCGCTGGAGCAGACAAAGGGGAAGGGATGCTGCCTGACTCTGACATGCTGAGAGATAGCAAGGACAATTTAGATAAAGATGCAGTAACACGGTACCCCAGATACAAGAAATACCAGCTTGCTTGTACCAAGAATGTCTACAACACATCACACATCAGTACCTCAGGTTTTGCAAGCACATTCAGCGAAGAGAGCTCTGGAAATGGCCTCAAATCAGGACTTGCTATGGGCCAGATAAAAAGTGAGCCTCAGAATGAAGAGAACGATGAAGAAAGCATCACACTTTGCCTGTCTGGAGATGAACCTGACATCAGGGATAAAGAAGGGGATGTTGAAATGGACAGGAAACAGCCAAGCCCCACTTGTGTCGACAGGCCAAAAAGTGGGTCTTCTCCTTCTTGCTTGCGATCTTTCTTCAACAGAACAAAAAGCATGGATTTGGTTGGCTTCCCCAGCACTTCCCAACAGCACTTTGGCAGGAGTCCAGCATGCCCTTTTGAAAAAGGGACAACTCAGGGTGACCACAAAACTGATTACGTCCCTTTCACAGGGAACTATGGACAGTCCCATGCCATGCAGAAGGATGCTTCCAACTTCACAGTGGGATCGCCGCTCAGGGGGCCCGGCTTTGAAACTCTCTGTAAGCAAGAAGGGGAACTGGACAGGAGGAGTGTTATATTCTCTTCAAACGCTTGTGACCAAGTAAACACTTCAGTGCATTCATATTCTGGTGTGAGCAGCTTGGACAAAGACCTCACAGAGACTGTGCCAAAGGGTCTGTGGGCTGGCAGTAGCCAGTCTCTCCCCAGCTCTCAGACCTATTCGCACAGCGGACTGACAGCTGATCACTTGCCAGGAAGGATGCGGCCGAACACCAGCTGTCCAGTGCCAATTAAAGTTTGCCCTCGCTCTCCTCCTTTGGAAACCAGAACCAGGACCTCCAGTTCATGCTCTTCCTACTCGTATGCAGAGGACGGCAGTGGTGGCTCTCCCTGCAGTCTGCGTCTTTGCGAGCTCTCCTCTTCCCCTTGCTCCCAAGGCCCCCGATTCCTGGCACCCGAGCACCAGGAGCCAGGAGTGGTGGGGGATGGATTGTACAACCCGGTCCGAGCCCAGATTAAATGTGAGCCATCCTATGGAACAAACTCCAGCGATGAGTCTGGGTCATTCTCAGAAGCAGACAGTGAATCATGTCCTGTGCAAGACAGAGGGCATGAGGTAGGGATTTAAGATAAGTACATATTACCACAGTTGTTGTGACACAATTAATCGCTCCTTGATTCTCTCAAATGACTTTGCATTTCCCCAGCACTTACTTTGTTTATAACAACAAAGAGTAATTTCTGGTTATTCCCTCATCAGCTGAGTGCACGTGATTGACTTCACATAAATAGGTCTGCTTGACCTCCGTGGTGTTTGGCTCTTCTGAAAATTTGGGTATGGGACAATAGTAAACTGCCGAATGATGTGCACTGATGTGCTTAGGAGTCTGCTGGCAGTGTCCTGTCTTCCTCCCTCCCTTGCCCACTTGTGTGACACAAAGCATTGTTCTTTATCCTTAATTTGCTGAGGTGGTTCCAGCTCCACCTGTTATTGCTGCTGGTGTCTGAGCAACCTCAGGTTGTGCCTTCGCTGACACTGAGAGTTGAGCAGCCCGCTTGAAGAGCCAGTGCTGCATATTGCTAACAGCCGGAGTAGAGGAGGGAGGTAGAGTGGGAGGAGAAAGAGGTGTGAAATTACTTAAACAGTTGCATAGCTGGCCACCCTGGGCTGTGGAAATGGTATTCAAATCATCTTCCCTCTGTGCGTGTGTGTGTGCGCTCGTGTGTGCGCGCGTGTGTCACACACACAGGTAGCGTGTTTTTGCCTCCATTATGTGACAACTTAGATCATGTTCCCTGCCTGTGACATTTTGTTTGGTGGTGAGTTCTGGCAGCCTTTGCATAAATGGTTTCAAAGAGAAGTTATTCTTTAATTTCCAGGACTGTTAAGGAAATGACAGGAGAATGATTTGGGGTTGAAGAGTGTCAATTCCCATGTAGTTCTCCCATGAGAGAGAAAAGAGGGGCCACTCTAAAACTAGAGATGGGCCAGCTGGAGATGTTGCAGTGATAACTGACTAAGTGTGATGGAATAAGCTGTCTTTGTGAAGTCACTAGTTTGAGAGCAGGTTTAAATCATGGAGATGCGTTGCAGACCCCAGAAACTGAAAAAGATTGGATGTTTTCATAGAGCTTCATTAGGAAACTGCATGACCTAGAGTGCAGGTGGGTGAAATCACATATCAAATTCCTCTAGTAATGCTGAAACACTATATAGCTTGTGCTACAGCAAGTGCAAGTTTGGGGGGTTCATATGCTGACAGCACCCAGTTCAGAACCAGGTGGGCTTAGTTATGGAGTAGGAATGAAAAGAGTGAACTTTATTGTATCCCTCAGTCCTTATTCCACTACATCCCAGGCTCTGGAAGATATCTTTCAGACAGATGTGGGTGGTTCCTTTAGTTGGCTGCTTAGTTCCAAGAAAGGGTTGAAGAGCCTGGGGAGCCTCTGGTGTCCTAATCCCTGGTCACACTGTACCAATGATTCTGAGAGGACAGTTCTTTGTCCCCATGTCCTCAGCTCGGGACAATGCAGAAGAGAAAAAAGTCTCCTTGGGAGGCTGCCTGAGATATTGTGAGTAGAACCTCACTCAGGAAGCTGTACGGCAGCTCTGCCTGGCCATACCAGGATTACTCAGTGAAGTCCTGCATTTACAAGGAGCAGAAAGTAGCCGGGAGTGGGACTGGGACTGAGACTGAGGGGAGCATCAGGTCTCCACCCATGTGTGGTGATTGCTCAGCAGAGGGGGTAATGCTCAGCAGGAGGCAGCACAGAGGGCGGGAGTTTACCCTTTTTGGGATTGATGGTTAATTAGCTGTCACAATTAGGTAATTCTGTGGAGATATGCTGCAGCAGAAGTGAACCTGGAAGAGTGAAATGAGAAGGTTATAGGGGACTGGTGGTGGTTTCCAAAAAAAAAAAAAGTATGCCAATATATTCAGGAGACCATGGATGAGAAGAGCAATATTCATGAGAGGAGAAAATTGGAGGCCATCCTGGTGTGCCACTGGCAGGCAGACATACCTGGTTCTGGGGCACTGCTAGGAAAGGTTTGTTCCACTCCTGGTTTTGCAGCTGGTTTCCTCCTGGGAAGACTTTCCGCACTGTGCTGAGCAAGTTTTCTCCCTGGGACTGCTGATATAGCTTTTTTATTATTATTATTATTTCCCAGAGCATTTTGATTAGGGCTGCTGGGCATTAAAAATGTGGTGAGAAAATTAATGCTCTGTGAGGTTGCACTGCAGTATCCTGAACAAGCCAAGGGTAAGCAGATCACACCAGTGCTTTGGTACAGATTTTGTCTGAAAAGTGATTTTTTAAAGGTCATTACCAATGCAAGAAAGGGCATTGCAGCCTCACTGAACAATACTGTATTTATACAGTGACTTCAGGTGTGTTTCCTGCAAGATCTGCTGCTGTGGGAACCTCGGTGAAGGATATCTTAAACAAGGCAGTAGAAAATATCTAATAGCAGTAGAAAGTTCTTGTATAAGTTGTTCTACCTACTTTTAGCAGTTTGTCTGCAATTAAAACAGCAGGAGAGACTCACAACCATCTGCAATGGACAGCTTTCTGTCCTTCATCTCCCTGCAAGCTGCATGGGAATCTTTCTCTTTCCCGAAATTGTGGGTTTGCCCTTGCTGTCCTGATGACTTCACAGACAGGTCCCTTTCCCCCTGCCATATCAGAACACATAGTGTTACTGGGCTTCTATTCAGAAAGCACGTGACACAGAGGTGCTTACCCTTTTGGAGGGTGGCCATGCAAGCTCTTCTGCTGAGAGTGTGCTTTCATTTGGGTGGGACGGCCTGATAGGAATAAGCCTCGTGGACTCTGACCCTCAGTTATCTCAGGGCTGCTCAGTTTCCCTGGAATTTGGACCTTGTTGGTCTTAATTTGGGTCCCAGAGTGCCATCAATGCCGGAATTAATGTCACAAAGCGTCATTTGTTGATGTATTGATTGTATGAGAAGTAAGTGAAAGGTTTCTTCTCTCTGCTTTTTTTGGGCATTCTGCTTTCACACAGAGACAGATACCATTCAGGAGCTCATGACCAAAGTTGCTTGCTGTCAAAAGTGCTCAGCATGAGTGCCATTTTGGGTGAGAGTGACCCCACTATGTCACCAGCCTCCCTGTCTTATCGGGGGTGCAGATGGCAGTCAAAAGTGTCAGAGGAGGTGGTAGTCCTCATAACACCACTGGTAAATCTTCTTCAAGATGTCTTTGCCTATTATTTCCCTTCCTGGAGCCTCCGAGACTCCTCTGTGATCTCCCTTTGTTAAGACTTTGTGATAGAAGCAGCAAGTGCAATGTAGGGTGTCCCCATGTTACAGAGTTGCAGGAACAGGGCTGTTACTTGAGCTATTGGGACTTTACAGAAATATTTTATAGTTTGTGTTTCTCTTTTCACTCAGCTCTCTCAGGCCTCCACAGGTTGTTAAAAATCAGGTATTGGCATATAATACTAGAGAGATGATTTAAAGCTCAGTGCTTTGCGTGTGGGTTCTGACAATCCTGCTTAAAATAGCAACAACAAAACAATAAGCCCTGAAATAATGAATTGTTGAGAAGGAAGTAGTCTGTCAATCTGTTAACCTACTTAGGAACAGAAACTTCAGCACTACCTACTTTTCTTGATATTCCATTTCTTCAACAAGTATCTATGGTTTTTTCTGCTAGAAAATTTGCAAAAAATATTGTACTACTAAACCAGTTAAAAAGAAATCTCAGCTCAGTCTAATTTGATGAGTGAGTTTTCTTAGGAAAAGAATAAACAAGAGCAGGAGGAGGTAAGAGGTGGAGTTTTCCAAGAACTGTTACTATCTAGAGAATTGCATTCAATGCTTCTTTCATTTGTATTTCAAAAGAATTTCCCGTCTGGGTTAGTGGCTCACTTTTCAAAGAACATTTTCATAAACACAAAGCTAATGAAATTAGACCATTGAGAATATTGTAGGTAAATAACCTTCAGTGAGAGTTGAAACCCCTCCATTTTAAGCAACAGGCAGCCACCCTTTCTCTGTTTCTCTGCTGATGCTTAGCAAAGTGCTGGAAGTCAAAGCCCCAGAAAAGAGGAGTAAACCGAAGTTGCTCTACCAGAAATCTACTGGAACTGTGCTGAGTTACCTAAGCTAAGTCTGCTTCAGTGCTTAGTATTTCTACTTAGTGAAGGGTATTATATAGAAAGAAGAGTAACCAAGAAAAATACATGTGTTGACTTGCTTTGGTATATGGTATTTGGTGATCAGTCACCCCAGCTTTTCTGATTCTACTAGGTTTGCAAATTTGAAAATGACAAAATTACTTTGCATATTCTTTTCTGGTAGGTGTTCTCCTGACCAGGATCCTCAGTGGTATCACTGGGCATTGTGTTGGTCAACTTCTGGTTAAATGGGGTCTTGTCAGACATCGGTCTTGTAATATAAACTTCATGGCAGTTTTGTTTTCTTTCCTCTCTTCAGTAGGAATGGTATCCACACCGGTAGCAGAGAATTACTGGATTACAACAACACTGAGAGTTTGAAATTTCAGTAGGATCCTCTTTTAAACACTGCATTATTTCATTGCACCTACAGCCCGCAACCAATTCTGTTATACCCTGATCTGAAGACCTTGTGTGGACTCTTGAAGGACTCTCCCATTTTTTAATTTCTTTTGTAAAAGCAGATCTTTCAGAGAAATACTGCCCTTTATCCCCCCTCATTTTACCGCCTGATCTGCCCTTCTTAAACCTATGGTTTCTGTCAGTGCTTCTGTGCTATCCCAAGTCTCAGAAAAGCCTGTTAAAGGGCAGGAGTATTGTAGTGTTGTGTCCTTTGAAGGGCTGGAACTTGGGGACACGGCAAGCAGTGAATGGGAAGACATCAGCCCAGCATTTTAAACACCAACAGCGTGTGATCTGCATAAAAGTCCAAGTCATGGGCTAAAGGATGAGAACGCCATGCACATCTGATTGTTGAGTTAAAGCCCTCAGCTACAGGACTAGCCCATTACCCACTTCTCTGAGGCAGGTGGCAAACCAAAAAATTACCCAGGCTGTCTCCACTGAGTGCATAGCAGTGCCCTCTCAGGCAGCATTTAGTGACCCGAACACCTCTGGAGGCCCTCTGGAGGTGAGGCTGGAGTTGACCCCAGGCAACTACAGGGCCATCAGTTGTCTTGCATGAGATAGAACATGCTATCTGCAGTGGGACCTGCTGATCTGAAATAGCATGTAGGCAGTTGAGCCCCTAACACAAGTGGACACACTTCAGCTCCTGTCCTGCGAACTGTCTTTTCTGAGTGTTTGTGGAAGACAGACATGCATGCCAAGGAAGATACTTGGAAAAACAACATTGATTTGTTGGGCTCTTCTGTGTGAAGTAAATTACCCCTTTCTGCATCAAAAAAAGCATTGATAGGATTCACCCCCTGTGATAGGTTACTTAAGTGGGTCCTGAGAGCCTTCCAAGGACCAGGCAATTTTAAGTGTCAGAGGATTTCAGTAACTGGCTTTCAATTTAAGGACACTAAGGCAAGAGTTTTATTTCTTACAACTCTGGAGCAACTGACAAGGATTTTGAACTGCTTATAAAGGTCAGGCTGGTACTGTGAGTTCCCCCTTCCCATACCCCATACGTAATGGTTACTTTTTCTTATGTCTAATATAGAAGTCCTTTTAGTTACTATGATGTTAAAGTCAGACTTGGGGAGTTCATTGTCTTTACTGGCACTTGACAGCTCAGGGGAGATGATGTCAAAATTTAAAGAGAGTGAAAAAGCTAATTTTATGCATGTGATAAAGAAATTCCCAATATTTTATTGTGAGTGGATACAAGTCCTCGGTCCTTTCCTTTATTACAGAGAAAAAGAGAGGGGGAGAGCAGCAGCAGCAACAGTAACTAGTACAGTAGATGAGCAGCACAGCAGTAACTGGCATATGATCCAAGCTGGCACTAACTAGTGAAGCTTGAAGGAATTAATTGGTTATATATGGGCCTTGCATGTGCTGAGTCAGTGGCTGTCCCTGTCTGTCTACCTCACTGCTCTCACTTAGCCACTCAAAGCAATGACATTTACAGTGGCACCCTAATGCTACTACAAGGGGAGAAAATGCCACAAAAGCATAAACAGGTTTTCTTTTTCACCAGGGTGAATTGGTTGTCCTCTCAGGAGTGCATCAGCCAGAGCTGGGGGCAATAGAGTCTGCAGTGGTCATAGAAGGTGCCAGTTTATTTGTCGTGTGGTGGAAAATGAGCTGCTACTACTGCTGCTGCTTGTGTAAAAATGCAGGGCAAGAGTAATTGTGTTCATAGGGAAGATTTTACAGCTCTGAGAGGCTAACTCTGGCTAGAGTAACTCCTGGAAGGAGCAGTGATCCCACTTACATTTCTAATTTGAAATAACCTGAACCAAAAAGTACACATTCATTTCCTATATAAAAATCATAGTTATTAGAAAGAAAATTTTATGAGAAAACATACTCACTGGGTTTTTCTTTCACATCTTAGAAAAGATGTTAGAACATCTTAGAAAGATGTTCTTTTTCAGACACCTCGGGTAAAGTTTCTCTCACCTACCTCAGATACTGTGAGATACAGAATCTTTTCTGAGTCTCATCTCCACTCCTTCTGCAGCCAGGAGGGAGAAGCATGCAATGCCATCTGAAGGGCCTCCATGACAACAACAGAGACATGGACACTAAGTAGTTCCAACCCATCACTTCATGCAGCTCTGCATGGGTCAGATGAATCCCACCCATTGCACAGTCATAGGCTCTTGCAAAATAACTCACCACTCTGTTATAATAAATACCATCTGACAGTCTTACCCTGTGCAGATGTAAAACACCAGTAGCCTCTCGCTGCAGCAACGCCCTGGTGCAGTTATTTGGCATCTGTGGCAAGGGTTTGGTGGTTTTGGTTTTTTTTCAGTTGACAGCTCTCTCGAAGAGAGAGACAGGCAATAAAATGCTGTGAATGGTGAAGGAAATGAGTCTGACTCACTTCCACTCTCCCTTTCACGTTTTTAATCCTGCACAGTGCTGCCTATGACAGGAGTGGGATTATGCTGGGATTACTGATAGCAGTCTCTGGTCTGCTGTGTGGATGGTTTTCTTTTCAATCCTTTTTTTTTTTTTTAATGAATCTGTTTCTATTTATTTTCCCATTTCCCTTCGGCAACTTCTGCCTGACAGATTTAAGTTTTTTCCCTTTCGTTTCCATTTCAGCTACAAGCACATATCCTCCTTGCAAGTAAATATGTTTTGGAAGGGAGAGGGAGGAAGAAATAAAGTTAACATCACTTTCCGCTTTGGTCTTAAGAAAATAAGGAAAAACTGGGAACATGAAAGGACTGATTTTGCAGTGAAACTGTGGTGTCTTTCAGAGGAAAGCACTGGCTGTTTTTATTTTCAGACCCTGGTTGAAGCTTAAGAGAAAAGCAGGTGACACTGAGTTTATGTTGAGGCTTGGGAGGGGAATCAGACATGTTTCTTATCATTAGTTAGCAGTCTATAAACAAGGTGGTCTGCATCACTGCGCCTAAGGTCAGCGTTTGTGTGTACAAGCAGGAATCTGGGGTGATTAGGGCAATATCTGGTGCTTCTTGCTCGTTTAAATTGTCCTGTCAAGTAGTGTGTTACGAAGGAGTGCCTGGACACATGCAGCAGAGGGACATGAATGAATGTTCAGGGCGTGAAACCATCTGAAAGAATGTGCTAGGTGTTTGCACTGACTTTCACGTACCACAGGCTTGGAGATGCACAGAGCAGTGATAAAATAGTACAAGGAAATGCCCAAGAATGGTCATAAACAAGGCGAGGAGCTCATTATCAGCAGGTCCAGGTCCTTGCTGAGGGTCTGTGACTGTCAGTGCCAGAGGCCACCGCTGTGTGTTGGAGTACGTGTGTCCTCAGCAAACTGTTCTGCTTGAACAACTCAGCTCTCTGATGAAGATAACTTACTTCTAATCCTTGTTGTTACTTTCTGTATCTCCAAATAATTAAAGTACACAACGTGAAGACAATAGTGGGTTTAAATATCAAAGGAATCTTATCCTTGGCTGGAGCAATTTACCTTCTTTGGTGGCCTGCATGCAGAATACAGAATAGGGACAGAAATCTAAATATTTACTGCCATCTTTTGGGCAGTGTGGGTATGACTCAAAAAAGGAAAGGAGATCAATCGAGTTATTCGGTTGACACCTCCTTCAGTTTTGTCAGTTTTGGCCAACAAATACAACAGTTTGCCAAGGAGCATCAGGATTTTGGTAGTTATCAGTCTGGGGCTCCAAGTGAAGCAAGATTTTTGAGGAGAGGTGCTTACTTTGATTTTAGCAAGCTGATAGGTTTGGGGAAGAAAGGTTTTAAGCACATTGACTGTTCTTCAGCTTTTGAGACAGTGTGTGTTCATTGCTTCAAACTGTTAGGAGCTTTGTGTTTTGCAGCCTTTGCTGTGCTTTACTGCATAATTGGTAGAACTCCTGAAGTCAGAAACTGACTTTTTCAAGAAATACAAGTTCAGTGCTCTTTAATCTATGAAAATATTAGTGTCAATGTATATTGTTTTATTTCAAAATGTGTATATTTTAGCAGGATATGCTTCATTACACTCCTTTGACCCTTTCTTCTTATATAGTGTACTGCTCAGTTGAAATACTGATTAGGTGACCTTTCCTAATTGCAATACAGTATTTTTCATCCACTTGAGGTGTCAGGTTGCATTTTTAACCTCACAGCTAATCAAACTTTCAGTCCTGCAGGCCGTGCAGAGACAGGTTTCCTGCTGTGGTAATAACCCCTTCCTTGAGACTAGTTTGAATTTAATTGCAGTGAGGTACTTCACTCTGTCCAAAAGGCCATGTCTCCTAGTGGACAGAACCTTCTTTTAATGCATTGAGATCAGTTATTAGAGCTATGTAGAAAGATGAAATTTTTATCTGGGATTCATCTATATTGCTGATTTAAGTACAATTATCATCTGATTCTTACCATCTGGATCTTCATATTGTGCCACAAGGGAGTGTTAAAAACTTGCCCAATGTAAAACTTGGTGTGTTGTTTATTGAAGGGAGTGGCAGCATAATCATCCTTCCACTCACTGTTGTTCAGCTTGCACTGAGCAAACAGAACATGACTCTGTTCTTGTCTTGTGTTTGTTTGTTTTAGGTGAAACTTCCTTTTCCTGTTGATCAAATCACAGATCTTCCAAGGAATGATTTCCAGATGATGATAAAGATGCACAAGCTAACCTCAGAGCAGCTCGAGTTCATCCATGATGTCCGCCGGCGCAGCAAGAACCGAATTGCAGCTCAGCGCTGCCGCAAAAGGAAACTGGACTGTATTCAGAACCTAGAATGTGAAATCCGCAAGTTGGTGAGTTAAGTGCTCTTGCTGCAGCCCTGCTCACCCTCGTACAGCAGCTTGCAGGGCACCAACAGCAGTTCCTGCCTGGAGTTTAGTGGGTTCAGTCAGTTTGTACACACATGAGCAGAACCACTAGTATGAAAATTTAATACGCAAAAATATATTGGTGTGTGCATATATAATATATACAGAAAGCACAAAATTCCAGTGAAATGAGGCCTAAATATGTTTGTTTTTCTCAAGAGCAGGTTGTTGAGCGAGTTGGAAGAGGAGGGAAGCCTGTATCACAGCTTCCTTCTAGCAGTTTAACTTAACCCCAGTACTTACAGTTTCATCTACGAAGGCATTTCCTCATCTGAGCCCCATTTTCTTGCCTAGCTACCATAACAATCTGTTGGTCAGGGATTCATAGAGTGCCCAAAAGAGGTAGATATGAAGAGGCCTTCAGAGGTTGTCTGGTCCAAACAGGGCTGTGGCAAGACCAGCTTCAACTCTATGTATTTTCTTACTCTCTGGCATGCTAGAAGGCAAGTCAACATTTTCAGGACATTTCAGTTTGCTGTGCCTTTTCTTCAGCTCTTTCATTCACTGAGCAAATGACAGAAATGGCAAGGGAAGTGAAAAGCCAGGAATGTGAATATCCAGACAAGTGGGAATCCCTTGGTGTAGATCAGTGAACTGGCAAGGGTATGTTCCTCTTTGTCCCTGCTGTCTTGTTTCCTCTAATGCTCCTAGTGTTCCATGGAGTGAACTCCTCATTTTTCAAGGAATCTGGAGTAGTCCACTGCAGAGAGAAGAGCAAAGTGTGCCCTACTCACTGACCAGAGCATGTCAGGGGATGTCTCCTGTGTGCCAAGATGTCAGTGGACAGTGCTGCCACATTTTAATCTAAGATTAGAGTGAGGTGACTGGAGCAAGGCTGAGTGGCTGCTCAGAAAATTCCTCTCTCTTTCAGTCATGGTATGGACACCTCAGGTGTGATTTGGGTGGCTAAACACAGATGTTTACAGTATAGACACCTGCACTGGAACTTGTTGTCCTGGTTTTCATTATAGTCAGTGTAGAGAAACTTGACCAGTCTTATTTGTCTCCTCCTGCAGCAGAGGAGGTGACTTATTGTGCAGAAGTGCCTGTTCCTCTTCATCACTAAACAAGATCACCCAGAAAGCCATGTCATGTACAGACCTCTTAACTATAGGCACTTCATGTGAAAAAACTCCCTTCCTGTGTGACAGTGCCCCTGTGGTCTGAGGGACTTGCTCCTGTTCCCCTGCCGTAGAATCATAGAATCACCCAGGTTGGAAAAGACCTCTGAGATCATCAAGTCCAACCCTTGATCCACTACTGCCATGGTTACTAGACCATGGCACTAAGTGCCACATCCAGTCTCATCTTAAAAACCTCCAGGGACGGAGAATCCACCCGTCTGTAACAGGGAGGTGACACTGACCTCACAAGCTGGATGGAAGACTTAAAGCATCAAGGCTTGCAAAGCCTTCGGATGCTGTGCTGCTGAAGCCCTGGGGGAAGAAAAAGAAACAAAAATCAAAACATTGTTGAGAGTAGTACTCCACTGATGCAAAACAAACAAAACATCAAAGATAAACAAAATAGTGAGCAACTGCTTCCTGAAATGAGTATAATCTACAGTGTATACAGGGTGACTCAGAGGTTTTTCAGGGTGAAAGAGTGGCTGCTCATCCATGTTGTCAGGAGAAGCAGATCCAGTCTTGGCTGCACATGCCCATCCCTCTACACTGAGCCAATGATGGGGAGGAGGAGTACATGTCTCTCACTCTCCAAGCACGAGGAGCAGCACTCTAAGAACTGGACTAACAACAAGGGGGGGGAGCAGCTTGATACCTGTAGCCTTCACTTGAAAATTAATTTGGGTTTGTTGACCTTATGCAATCCTGTGACATTGCCATTATTGTCTGACATAATCAACTGTGGATAGACAAAAGAAATTTTTTAAGTCCTCTCTCCAGCACACACACACATCTTAGGGAAATGAATGAAAGGCATATGAGTGACCTTGTGGGTCTGATCCCTGCTGAATTTCAGGAATCAAAAACCCTATGAGGTGCAGGATTCTTCAAAAGAAATGTTGACATTTCTATTTAGCAAGATAGACTTAAGTATGTAGCAATATGCAGTAAGTGAAGGAAGTAGGGAAGGCACCCTGCTGGACCTGTTTGCAAACAGTGAAGTGCTGGTAGGCAAAGTGATGGCTGGAGGCCATCTTGGGCACAGTGATCACAAATTATAGAATTTTTGATTGTTGCAGAAGTAAGGAGGAGGGTCAACAGAACTGCCATCTTGGACTTCCAGAATGCAGACTTTGGCCTGTTTAGGAGAGCCCCTTGAGAAGCAATTCTGAAGAGCAAGGAAGTCCAGGAAGGCTGGACATCATTCAAGAAGGAAATCATACAGGCTCAGGAGCAGTCTGTCTCCATGTGCCAAAAGACAAGCCACTGGGGAAGACCAGCCTGGCTGAACGGAGAGTGCTTTGGCTGGAACTCGAGGTACAAAATGCCCCTTTGAAAGAAGGGGCATTTACTCGAGAGGACTACAAGGATGTCATGAATTTATGCAGGGAGAAAATTAGAAGGGTAAAAGGCCAACTAGAACTTCATCTAGCTACTGCTATAAAAGACAATAAAAAATGTTTTTGTAAATACATCATCAACAAAAGGAAGGCCAAGGAGAACCTCCATCCATTATTGGATGCAGGGGAAACATAGTGACGAAGGAAAAGGATGAGGTACATAATGCCTTCTTTGCCTCAGTCTTTGATAGTAAGACCAGTCATTCTCCAGGTACCCAGCCCCCTGAGCTGGAAGATGGGAACAGGGAGCAGAATGAACATACAACACATGATTACTGGAAATTCCTTTGTCATCTTTTGTCCACTTTGTGACCAGTAATTTCCAGTCTCCTAAACTACATAATGGTATTGTGGTTTAAGAGTTTTTCATTTGGCTGCATCCTTTTTATGAAAGACGCCTTTTCCTCCTGTGCTTACTTCCTATAAATCACCCATCTTCTTGACACAGATGGTTTCACAGCAGACAGTGAGTGAAATGGTTGTATCCTCTGAGTTTGATAGGTAATTTTTTTTGCCTGCTTTCCTTCACTCATCCATCTACCCACTCATATTCCTTTTTTTCCCTACAAACTCACAGCATATTCTCTTCCATAATTCATTATCTCAAGATGTACTTGAGCATCTGTTTATTTTTTTATTATTTTTATGCTTTCTTGATAGATTTATCAATATTTTAGCAGTTGGTTCTTTTCCTGTGCACTGCTCTCTTTTGCATTCACACAGCTGTATGCTTCCAGTGTAGGCTTTGGACCCAGGACAATACTATCCACTGTCAACAACCACCCATAGTTGGATTATCTGAGTTGTGGAGTTTTCACACCTCAGATGCCAAGACATCTTGGGTTTAGCAGTGTTACTAGGTGAGATACGTGGCTGCGCTGATTTGGGGCCAGCTCAGCTCTGGAAATAGCTCTGGTACTCTACAAAATCTCATCTACTCTCTTGAGCTGTATGCCCACCTGCCTGAAACAGAAGGAGATGCAGCAGGACCACCCCGGTTAGTCTGCACTGAGTCAACACCAGTTTTTAGAGGTGTAACCCGAGGCTGGTCTGGCTCTGTGCCTAACCCCTCCAAATCTGCCTCCTGAGCACAGGGAGGGCAGCACTCACCCCACAGTGAGGGCTTGCTGGCCGTGGGAGGTCTAAGCTGGAAATTACTCCCACCACAGCACATTGCACAGCACCCTGCACTAGCTTGGGCTGTGGGCCTTGCCAGTGCGTTGTAGGATGCAGAATAAACTGGGTTCCTTTTCCCATTTTTTAAATCCTGCATGAAAAAATAAGTCCCACCATACTCTTTCCCTCTTCTTCCTCACCAGTAATATCCTGCTTTTCACATGGTCCCCTCCAAGAGTAGCCTGCTGACATAGCGAAACTCTGGAAGTGCTCAAGCCAGATGTAGGTAAGGGAGGACATTTGGGAACACGGATGGCAAAGCCTGAGGAGAGCAAAGGAGGAATGATACTGAGCTCAAGCCCAACCCGTTAATCACCAGGGCATAAGAAAACGAGCCATGGTGCAGGCCATAGAGCACACTTAGATCCTCTCTTCTGAATAACATCTCTCTCTCCCAGTGGTAACAGGGGTTTAGCTGGTACATGGGCCAAAGTAGGTGCACCCAGCCTGAGGAACCAACCTGACAGTTAGAGGGTGAACTGAACATCTGCAGCATATTCTCACTTTAGGAACTAATCCCTGTTTTCTTGCTGTTTAGATGGGAAATGTCTTTTCTCCATCAAAATGTTTCATTTGGAGTTCTTTTGTGTCCTCTGTCAAGCAGCTTTAGTCTATAACAGGAGCTAACAGCCCCTTAGGAATAACTTGTGATTCTATCCTCTTCCAGCTCAAATGTTCTTCTCCAGATGTTTCCCAAACTGTAGTCCACACAGACCTCATGGTGGTCAAATACCTGATGTCTCTGTGACTCTTCCTCCAGCCATGCAAAAATAACTGCAACATGTTGGTGTTCTTCTTGGTTATGGCTGCATATGTGCCCAGAGTGAGCCCTCAGCCTAAGATGCCTTCTTTCTTTTTCAGGTGTGTGAGAAGGAGAAACTGCTCTCAGAAAGGAACCAGCTGAAAGCAAGCATGGGAGAATTGTTAGACAACTTCTCATGTCTTTCCCAAGAAGTGTGTAGAGACATGCAGAGCCCGGAACAGATCCAAGCTCTCCACCGATACTGCCCCGTTCTGAGACCCATGGATCTACAGCCAGTCACCACCATCAGCCCCACCCCAGCTGGTGTGGAGCAGAGCCTGGTGACCTCCCAGTGCATCGGGGAAAGCATGCAGTGCTGCTCGGAGCAAGGCTCAGTGCAACTGGGAGCACCCTGGCTGCCTAACAACATCTCAGAAAATTGTTCGGCCGGCGGGGGGTTGGATGGAGCCGACACAGGTACTTACCCCGAGAGAGAGCTTCCACCAGAGCAGAGCAGCCAAACGGTCACGGTAGACTTCTGTCAGGAGATGACTGATAAATGTACAACAGATGAACAACCTAGGAAAGATTACACCTAGTGACTTGTAACCTTAACATTACACCTAGTCAGGTGTTCTTCAGTCAGCCAGTGGCAGGGTTCATTTGTTGTCTAGAAGAACGTATTTGGTGCACACTACAGTGGTCTTAGCAGCAATACTGTTTTTAAGTATTCCCTCCTCTCTACAAGCAGGAGTTCTCTTCACAATGGTGCTATCCCTTGCTCAGGCAGGGAACGAAGCAGTGGCAACACTGTCTGTTTTTGTATGTTGATTTCAATCTTAACAGGGATGGACATAACACCTCTGAGGACCCAACCGCAGCTTTTTTCTCAGTGGCCCATGTCACAAAACCCTAACTCAGGAATTTCCTCTGAATGTTCAATTTTTCATTGAAGACAGCTTCTTTACACATCAAAGTTTTATAGCTAAACTGTACATATTATATATAATATATATAAAATATATATATCCATATGCAAGAATCCCTGCATGCCTCAATTTTTCTCATCCTACAAACTGGAAGCTTTCATTTCTATTGTATAAACAAGTTCCAACATTCCTTTTTGTCTTCGATGCTAGAACTAGTTTGGTAACTTGTTACACGATAATTTTTTTCTCAGTTCGCAGTTCAGCAATATCATTCAATTTGTACTTATTTATAAAATTTTAATGTTGGAAACTTATTTGAGATATTATTATAGACAATTTTTTTTTTGGCACAGCCATTTTGTGCCACTTGGGCAATGTGGAGTTATTTTATTTTCTTGCAGATACTGTACAGTAATGGTCAACTTTGCCACTTGCACTGAGTTTCTGGTCAAACCTCTTTTCATAAATGAAGTCATGACTTCAGTATAACTTGAGTATATGGTTTTCTTTGCTTTATTGCTTAAAGGAAATAGAAAATTTTTAGCTGATAGACAAACACTCAGGAGCTCATTATGTAGTAAAAATGGTCTTGCCAAATACTGAATTCACTATACAATTTGTAAAGAGAATCTGCTTGAATTATTTTTATATTTAGACTTCTTTCTGTTTCACAAACCAAGTTTAAGTGCTGTTAATGATGCTTTTGGAGTTTTACAGGGGAAAGTATATTTCACTTTTTAGAGAAAAGTGTTTTTGACAACTGGATCGGTTCATCATATGTTCCACGAAGTAAAGCGAACAGAAATCACATCAATACACGTGGGGGCTTTTTCTCCAACCCCGCTCTGCATCCTTTACTCATGGAAGCAACTGCTGCTCTGGCTAGTCCCCAGAGCCTGACCTCAGCTGTCCTCAGACATTACCTGTTTTCCCCACCAGACCCAAGTTGCAGAGATGGGTCTGGTGAAGTCAGTGATCCTGCCCAGGTAGGCGGAGTTGCAGGATCAGACCCCTAGTTGTTGACTTTGGTTTCCTTACAGAAGTCCAGCTAGCACTGTATCCTCTAAGAGTAAAACCTACATTTGCCAACACCTGATTTGGTTGCTTACCCATCAAATTCTTGTGTTTCAGGATCCTCTCGTCCTGCAGCATTGCCCTCAGCACAAACTGCAGCTAAAAGAGCGCTGTCTCAAAAGAGGCTACTCAGTGAATTGGCTTAGTTGTAACTGTATTGGATTTGTATCTTACGCAATGTTGACTCATGTTATGACTGTTTGAGACAGCAGCTTTCCAAGCATAACATCTGTATGTACAGTGTAGACAGAAAAACAACCTCCTAATGCTTTTTTAATAATTATTATTATTATTATTCTAAGTGTACTGAGTTTTTATTTTGTGGTTCTTTGCCCTACGTGTGCCAGGTTGCGTGGCTTTATCAGTGACAACTGTCATGTGCTTTACTGGCTGATATTGTTTGTTCTCGCTGAAAAAAAAATGACCAGCTGTTCACACCTGTTAAAAAAAAAGTGTGGGGAAGCAGCTTCTCAGAAGCACTAAGTGATAATGTGGTCTTCTGTGCTAACGTTTACACTAGAGGTGTGCGCTGGTGGTTTTTTGAGGCACTCAGTAGATCAGCATCTTGAACCCTGGAGGAGGAATCAGCTCCCTCTCTCCACTTCTTCCATCTTCAGACTGTGCTCATGGACCATCACCCACTCGCCACAAAGTCTTGCTTTTATCCTCTTCATCCAAACTATTGTAGCCAAGCTACTGAGGAGGAAATGCGTATAGCATGTGCCATGTTTGTTGAAAATAGTTTTTTTCCCCGCATGTACAAAGAAAAACTAGTATATAATGTAGGAGAATATTTATGTTTAAGTATTAATCTTTACTGTACAAAATCCTTACCTTTAAATGTTAAAAAATATACAAATGCCATAAACTCCTAGTTCACACAGTTGAAAAAGGGGGAGGAGTTGTCCTTTTCTTTTTAAAAGAACTTAATCTAAAAATACCTGAACCCCCCCCCCAGCCATCTTTTGCAGGTAACTGACTGAGAAGCTCTTTGGCGGGGGGGGCAGGATTTGATTTTCCTTTGAATTTGTTGACATTGCAAAGCAGTTCTGTGCTTCGCAGAGAAGTTTTGTTTCTATGAGACCATGGTGAAAGCTAGAATTTAAAACTAAATGTGAATCACATTATAGAGTCATAGCTACTGGGGGGGCTGGGGGTGGGCGGGAGGGAAGGGTCAACTGACACAGTATTTTAAAGATGTTTTTCTGTTGCCTTTTTTATTTTTAAGTGACCTCCTATATATATGAATAGATAGAATGTTTTCTGAGTATAAAACCAAGTTTTAACTTACTTCCTGACATGAAGATTTACTCTACTAACAACTCATGTGCAACTGGTACTCTTGACCTCATTCCAACGGTTTAAAAAACCCACACACACAACCCATTGCGCTGCAGCTCTTAGGTTTGACCTGGCCTCATACTGGTGCTGGGTCTCTTGATTTCATCTACCTTGGGAACTGATATTTAAAACCACTGCTCAAATAAGTGTCTCTTCCTCAACCTTTCTCTCGTCTCTCTTTCCCTCCCCTGCAAGCTTTTCTGGATGTTTGATTTCATTCTTTCCCATTAGAAGTGGCTGATTTTGTGTCATTGCTTCCTATATTTACATGTATCATGGTTTTTCAGTGGGGTTTTTTTGGTGGTGGTGGTTGTTTTTTGTTTCTATTTTGTTTTGAGTTTTTTTGCTATTTCATACCATGTGGCTTTCAAAGCAGTTACTGGG
The DNA here is from genome assembly GCF_001715985.3 of Manacus vitellinus. Classification (NCBI taxonomy): domain Eukaryota; kingdom Metazoa; phylum Chordata; class Aves; order Passeriformes; family Pipridae; genus Manacus; species Manacus vitellinus. The sequence continues at coordinate 31,231,921 of NW_021940604.1, forward strand.
CTAATGTTAAAGGAAGATATCAGGAGAATTAGTGTCAGACCTGGACACCAGTTTACATACCCAACCATTCTTGTCTCGTGAGGTCAAACCAACTGACCACAAAATATCATTATAAAGAGGGGAAAAAAACCTGGCTGCAGTATTTATGAATTTTAAGAATTTGGCCAGTGGTCACTGTGATCTTCAGTAAGAATCTCCTTGCATTTGTCAGAGGACACATGCAGCATCTGTCCTGTCGGGCATTGCTTGGGAATGGCGTGGTGGGACCCCATCTCCCTGCTGAGCACTGACTCATGGGCACGCGAGTCCTCAAAGCTCTGTCCAGTCTGTATCTAGTCCTCCTTTTCCTCCTTTTCCTTGCTATACTTGTATTGCCAGGAAACCTGATTTCATTTAGGCTTGTTATGCTTTGTCAGGTGAGTACTACACTATATAATGTGTTTGTTTCTCTGCGTTCTCTAGGGGTGCCTTGAACACAATTAAAGCTCATTGCAAGCTGATTCTGGAACAAAAAGGTAGTGAAAAGATTTAAAAAAATTTAAAAAGAGAGGGAAAACAAAACAGAAAACAAGCAAAACAAAAGCAAAAATGTTGGTTGTATTATCAGGAGATCCCAGTATTTATATCACAGACTTCCTAAAGTGATGACTCAGGCGTCAGAGTTTGATGCTGCAGTATAAAACTATTATTTTATATATTGTACAAGTAATTTATTAAATATCTTTCTAAGGGTATATGCTGCTTTTAAGATGCACTATATTTTTGGATCTAATCCTTGTACTATTTTTTTTCCCAAGGAAGTAAAATGTGCTGCAAAGGCAAGCCACAGTGATTAGTATGCTAACTGCTATTTCTCTTTAAAAAGGAGAGTGGGAACTAGATATGTAACTTTGCTAAGTGGATTAACTCCTGCCAGAGAAATTATTAATGATGATAGTGTGGTTGTTAATCTGGAGTGCAACACTTTGTCAAGTCTGTATTCTAAAGAGTGCTTCAATAGAAGTTAAAATGCCTAGATATATAGCTAATTTTTTTAATATGCGATTTTATGATTGCCTAGTAAATAATACAGATCTGCATGCTGGAATCACTATAATCCTGTAATAAAATGAGAACTGATCCACTAGAAGAAAGCATGGTGAAGCATTGCAATTCCAGAATCAACACCACATCCTCACTTGTGTCTTGTAACACTGCTGTGGTAGTGAAGAGAGAGCAAGGGGTGCATTTAAAGAATAGAAGGCCCGTAGTGAATTTTGCAGTGAGACAAAGTGAACATTTCCCAGGTTTCCACAGGCTCACATTTTTTTCCACTTCACGTCCTCTACCTTTGCAACAAGAAGTGCTGCTTCCACCTTTTTTTTTCTAATCTGAGATGTGTTTGAAGGTGCCTCCGGGTGAATGTTGTAGCCCATGGCTACAGCATTTTAAAAGTCTCTATTTTAGGGCTGCCTAGAGAAGGTTTAGCTCAGTATGAGCAGCAACTTTGCATAAGGAGGGGATCTGCTAAGTATAGAGCAGTTTTATTTTTATCGGAAGTGAGGTGAAACTAAAACTATTAACATAAAGAACTTCTGCTCTCTTTTCTGTTAGAAATTCTCACAACAGATTTTGACTTCGTTTCAGTTTTGTCTCTGCCAACACAGTCCAGGTTAATTTTGCATCCATATATAAAATATGTGTATGTATGTATACATACATCTATAATTCTAGTCAGAGTGTGTGTTTGTGTATTTTCCTGTTTATAATACATATATGTATATTTATAATACTCCTTGGAGTATTTCATGACTCAGGCATCAGGTCTGATGCTGTAGAATACAATATATGTGTATATGCATATGTTCAAATACTGTGTGTATATTTAAAAGATCTATTGTTGGTGGTCTGTAGAATAATTATTTCCTTTACTCTCAAAATTTTAATGGCATTACTTGCAAAGACTAAGTGTACAGTATTTTCCTACACTCCACCAAGATAGGTATTATTTATATCAAAGTCAAATATTGATATGCATTTTAAGGTATTACTCAGATAATGTTGCCATTTTTGCAAAGAAAATTGCTTTTTGGCAGGAAGGAATGCTAAAAATATCTTTTTACAAGGTCATTACCCCCAACAAACAACTGCTAAAAAGCCAGTTAGATGACTCCTGTTCTTGTATGAACTTCAGTGACTGTGGGCAGAGCCCTTTCTATAGGTGAAAGTCACAGTGTGGTTCATGCAGTTGATCCCTTTTGGCTAATTAAGGGCATGCAGAAAGAAACTAGTATCCCAAAATAGAAATGGCAACTGGCAGTGTTTGATTTCATTGATTGCTTAGAAGCAGAGATGGTCCCAGGCTATGAACCCAAACGACCCCCATGTTTTGGAGGGATCCAAGTGGGGCCTGCATTTGCCAGCTGGGCTCATCCCTGCAGCCGGAGGAGCCCACACTCTGGGATGTGGGCAGAGGAGGGAGCAGCTACCCTGCGCTGGGGGTTGTGACTGGCTTCCCCTGCCCAGGCCAGCATTACCCTGCATTTGTGATGTACCCAGGAGAAACCTGCATGGTTTCAGTCCTGCTCTAACTACTCCGCTTGCTCTGCCTGAAGCTCTCTGGATCCCTCAAACCAGCAGGAATGATACTAAACACTTTGGTGATATTTTATGCATGGTTGTTTACTCATAGTTCCAAGCATCACCTTTGATTTCAAGGGTGGGGATGCCCTAAAAGTTTGTTCCAGAACCAGTTGGTTACAAGTGCACCTCTTATATATGCCTTACAAACTTCAGAGGCCATATTCAAAACAGGGTTTTATCAGTGTATGCAAGGGGGTGCAACCCCTCTTCTCTTCCTCCCCAGGTCAAACAGTATGGACAGTTTTCACACATATCTACCTGTATAACCCTCTGTACCTCTCATAACTGGTCAATGACTGTAACAGGTTACATCAGGTGTTTTTTCTACATACTTTTTACACAAATTCTATGCGATTAATGTAACTTAATTCAATGCATCATTTTATTGTACTAGTTCTTAAGCTTGTCTTTATTTTTTTTCTAGGTGACTGTGGTTTCTTGTGATTTTTATTGTATAAATAAATGAGGTGGCTGTTGATGCTTACTCTCTGTTACTAAGAATTTTTACCTTTTTGGAAGAAAGCATTGCTATGAACTAATGAATTTAAAATGTCATTTACTCATTGTAAATACAGTATTGTGCAAAAAAAATTAAACCACCCAACCCTTTTCATTCATTTGAATTGCTAGTGTTAACTGAATTTTGTCTAGACACCATTTCTGTTGATGAAATAAAGACATATCATTATGTATTGTAAATCGACTCATCTTGACTCTGAAATTGATATTGCAGGGCTCAGTTAACATGCAGGTTGTAGGTGAGATTTAGGAGGTAGGTTTGATGTGGTTGTTACTGCCTAGCAAATCTCTGGATTGATGAAGAGACCTCTACTCACATGATCCCATTGTTAATTCACTGCTAGTCTTTGATCCAGGGATCCAGTTACCTTTGATCTGGAGGAACAGCCCAGGGTGTTTCATTGCAAAGATGTTTTGGGAAGATCAAATAAGCTGTATCTATACCCATTCCCCTAGTGCATGACTTAAGGCAATTCTGATAAATCTTTGGGTCTTCTAAAGCACCAGTGTGCGTGTTGGAAGGTGAGGGGAGAGGCTAGGGTTTGTTTCCCCTTTAAGGAAAACCTGAGAAAAACTGAGGTTTCTGTAGAAACAAAATAAGATCTGAAAAATATCTGTAGTGTACCTCTCTGAAAGAGGAAACTTGTGCCATGGACCATTAGCATCACTTATACTGCAGGAAATCCAGAAAGAAAAGAAGAAATGACAACAGCCTTAGATGCTGTTACCACAAGCAGGATGCGAGGTCTAGTGGAGGATGTTTGCTCTTTGGGATTCCAAACACATAGCAGCCACCTCTCTTCTTGTGTTGGATCCAAGCTGAGAGCCTGCTCATCGGCTTGCAGGAGGAGACCCAGCAAGGGGGAAGTGGCATGACCAGTTGTCCTACCCCAGTCCACAGACTTGGTGGGATGATGCTCCGTGGAGTGGGAAGGAGGGCAAGCTGCTAGAGGGAGGTCCCGAGGCTTTTTTATCTCCAGTCAGGAAACCCTAAATCACATTCCCTAGGCCACTAACTTGAGGGATACAAGCTGCATCCTCCTCCATCTGCAGCAGTGAAAGTTGCCTGCGATTTTTCAGTCTGAAAATTCTCAGGGAAGAAAATCAAACATGTTACTTTACAGAGTTACTCGGTTTTCTGAGTCTTCCCACCGAGCCTATATGAAGAAAGCTTCCCACCCCCTCAAATCTGTCAGAAGATGTTGTATCCACCACATCTATACAGCCTGGCAGTAGAGAATGTACTTTAGCAAAGCTGTTTCTCCATCCCTGATCAGTTGTTGCTGGCACTTAATAGCCACTATCTCAAGTATTTCAAGTATTTCATTTTATTTTTTACCTTAAAATACTAAACAAATGCACAAGCAAATTGTCAAAGAGTTTCTAGTAAGGCAGAATATGAATGTAAATCTTATGCACAAGAAAAAAAAGACACTGCAATCTTTATGCTTTACTTATTTTCCTGCTGTCCTGCTTTCTGCTAGCCTTGCCTTAGAGTTGTCAAATCATAGGGAATTTTTATGCTTTGGGAAAGCTGCATAGCAAATGAGTTTGTTCCAAGCATCACTTGCTGCTGAGGTGATAGCAAATGTGAACTGTGATAAGCTTGACAAATAAAAGCAGCCTAAAGTATGTGGCCAGAAACAGGATCAGGGACAGTCAGAAGAAGGTGCTTTATTTTCCAGGTACATGAGTGAAAGGACTGCTTTCTTGGGCTGCTTCCTCGTGTATTACCCAGAAATCCAACCTTCCCGAGCTGGGATGTCCTAGCAAATTGAAAATGAGCTCTTTTTGGCTTTGCTTGTGTTTTGGTTCTTCTGTATGAGTTAATGAGACAGTGAAACAAATAAGATTTTCATGACTCCGATGTGATACCTTGCAGATTTTCTTGAACAGAAAACTGAAAAGTACGGATGTTTTACACTTAAAGTAAGTTGCCTGGTATCTCAGTTTCAATTTTGGAGCCTAAAGCTTTAGCTATGAGAAGGCTACATTAGTATGGAAAGTCTCTATCAGAGCTTGAGGATTGCATTAGCACACGCAGAGGAGCAGCAGATATTCTTCAGTTGTTTTTTTCTCTCTCTTAAATTCTTTGTCCTTTCAGATTCCACGAGTCTTTCCTCCATCTTTTTATTCATCGGCTGCTGAAGTCTGGGGAGATAGAGGCCCGTAGCCTCCAGGTTACTTTCAAATCAAACTAATCCTTTCTCGTGGGTGCCTTGGGTCTTAAAGTGCCTTGAAGGTCTGTGGATCAGGCTAGTTTCTGATATGAACACTACTAGCATACACAAGAACTTGTACATCCCATAATGTTCCCCCGAAGACACAAGGCTGTTTTTGCATTGGCAGCACACACTGACCAGGTCCAGCTCAGTCTACATGAGAAAAATCTTGAGCTGTGGAGTGAGCTACCCATCAGCAGTCAGAGTACAGTACGGTTGGGATTGGTGTAAAATGGAGGAATAAAGTGTTTGCTTTTTTAAAGTGTTATTATGAATTTGGCATTATAGCAGCGGGAGAGAGGAACATAGCAACAGAAAATCTGCTTTTATCTCTCTACTGAAGGCAGTTTGTGCTCAGTCCCTTAGTTTATTTCTTCTCCTTAGAATGTCATTACTTTTTCATGATAGACGATAGTTCTAGGAGCATGCTCTGAAAGATAACAAGAGAAAGAAAGCACAAAGCTGAATTGGCTTAAAGGAGAAAAAGAAATGTTGTCATAGTAATTAACCCCAACACATACACAGTTAAAGGAATCTGGTGTTTAGCTGACAACATACTTACCTTGAAGGGCTTTCTTCAGTAATGGCTTTAAACTGAAAGAAAGTAGGTTTAGATTAGATATTAGGAAGAAGTCATTTACTGTGGGGGCAGTGAGGCACTGAAACAGGTTGCCCAGAGAAGTTGTGGATGCCCCATCCTGGGGTGTTCCAGGCTGGGCTAGACAGGGCTTTGAACAAGTGAAAGCTGTCCCTGCCCATGATAGGGTAGGGGCTGCAACTAGATAGTCTTTAAGGTCACTACCAACCCAAACCATCCTGATTCTATGATTCTGTGGTTTAGTAATTTGTTTGAAATCAGTGGACCCATCCTAGAGCCCTTGCTTTACCTATTAAGAGGTTTTGTACATTTTTAAATGCTTTAAAACCATACAAAGAAGGACTCAAGCCAGTTCTGCTTTCTAAAATCCAGGTTATTTGTTTATTACTGCACAAATGCTCAGAGGGGTTCATTAGTTAAACTCTGGGCTCAACTGCTGCTGACCCCCAAAGTTTATCTGTGTTTTTGCAACTGGTGAACAGTTACCTTTGGGTGATCAAGTAGCTGTAGCATGATAATTGGTACACTTGCTGTCATCACCACCAGCTTCTTCTGAGTGGTCCAGGGCAGAATAAAATACAAATACTGTGGGATTTATATATTTATTTTTAAAGAGTTGTTTACATTGAAAAACTGTACAAAACCAGCAGTAATTAACAGCAGATGTAAATGTGAATACCTTTAAGGATTCTCAAAAATCCTAGAGGAACACAGGGGTTTGCCAGTCCATTACCACAACTGTATATTTTCCTAGTGGAGCTAAGCTGTATAACTAACTCCTCTGTGCTTATCAGGTTTGTTATTTCAATGTACATTCACTCTTATCAACCTGTTCCCAGCCCCAGGACCAAGAGCCGGTGAGCAACTAGTTAAATGAGTGGATATTTACTCTTCAAGTGTTGTTGAAAGGGTGAGTAAACATGCCCTGTTCTGAAGAAGACTGCAAGCATTCAGGCTGAATAGCAGCTCTCTCTTTCCAATCCTGCTCACTATGGAGTGTTTTCCCAGTGGGTAACAGGCTCAAAACTGAATGGAGAATTGAGAAGCAGAAAAAGAACTGAACAACACAGAGGAATAAAAAAGCAATGCAGTGAAGGAAAGCGAACCTAGTGGATTGTAAAATTTTCCCTAATTCAGCAGAGCCAGGATTTCAGCCCCCGAGACTTTCTTTTCTGCAAACAAATCGACAGCCCTTTCTCAGACCGATTCGGCAAACTCAGAGTATCAGTGTTGCCACTTGCTTCATTATCAGCTTCATTCCTCTCATTCACCACCAGAAGGAGGCCTTGCTCTTAAAGATACATTGGTTACTTTGTAGCCAAAAATACGGATTTAAAGAAATTACACTCAAAGCACAGATCTCTCTGGAGGAGAGAGTGGGGGAAATGCAGCACTTCTTGAAAAAAAAAAAAAAAAAAAAAAAAACACAAAAATCTGGTATGCCTAAAATGCCTAATTCTTTCTGAAAATCTTAATCTAGTAATTTTGGTTGCTAAGAACATTATACATCTTCTGATGACTTCCAAATTTTTTTGTGATTTAGCAACTTATCATTACTTCATGAAGAAATACAATCATCAAACAATGTCAAGGCCCCCATCCTCTTGGTATCCTTGGGTACCTAGCAAGAGGACTAGCACAGTAGTTCTCTTAACAGGCTTAGTCATGGATGCAAATGTGATCATTAATTCCAAGTCATCTGAAAGATGATGCTAGCCTAATGTAACTACTCACAATCCCAGTTAACCAAATTAAAACCCACAGGCTTTAGAGCATGCCATAGAATTCTTTAGAAAACTATCATATAGAGACAGAAAAGAACTGATGCTGGACATGCTCAGGTAGCATGCAATTGGAATCTTCTGCTTTAGAAAGGAAGGAAGAGACACAGATAGCAAAAGACTTCAAATGCAGCCAGCAACGAAATACCAGATGGCCTCCATCTTTTGTAGAAATGTTTGCATTCAGCTGTTGAATTGGGATGACATTGTGACACTCTAAAGATGCAGTGTCAGGATGTGGTCATGCTCCACTGAGCTTTCTGATGTTCTGCAATTGTTCCTTTGCAGAAAATGTGTGAGGAAGGAGACTGCTTGATTCTGGCAAAGGGTGACTTTGGAAGTAAAGCCCCCTTATTCTCTAATTATTCAGTTGGAGTGCTCAGATGTGATTTTCATCCCTCCAGAGAGAAGAAGAGAGTTATTCAATGGTCCCAATGGCTTCACACAGTCTTACATGCAGAGGCTGTGAGACAATACCTCTTAGTGCAGTGCTTCAAGAGCTAGGTGCTTTTTATAGGCTGTAATTCCTGGCCCTGCCTATTTTCAAGAGAGCACAGATTGTATCTGTACTCGTTATGTGCTGACCTTTGACTGCATCTGTCTATTAATCTTATCAGGCTTAAAAATGTATCATCCACCAGTCAAGGGCCTGACCGGTGCAGATTATGAGGGATTTTTCTCATACTATCATTCATGTGCAGAATCCTATTGACAGCAGCATTAATTCCTACAAATCTTTGTGAATTCAGCTCCCAGCTGTCAGTTGTGATTGTAGTTATACTAAATTCCATCCTGCTCTTTTCAATGAGTTGTGTGTGAAAAGCTGCCAGTTAAGGCCTGCTCGCCTAAGGGAGGCTGGCAGCCTAGGACCATGTAGAAGGTGCCCTTTTGCTCCATAGAGGTATCTCCCCTTAAATAAAAGTAAAAATGTGATGAGAGATGCAAACCTTAGGTCAGAACTATGTGTGTAAGCACAATATCTCTTAGAAGACATGATACCATATAGTCTCTAAGATGAATCCTGTAAGTGAGCCTTGGAAATTTAGTTTTATACAGTTATCAGTGAACAAATTGTTTGCTGTCACTTCAAAGATATGATCTTCAATACAAAGGTTTTGGAGACTTGCAGATAGCCTGTCTTCAACTGTAGACCATTGCTGAATTCCCCTGTCAATGCAGAGTTTTGTAACACTATTTAGGCTAGTTCCCCACTGAGCTGAGATTAGTTATCTGTATAGTCAGTGATGATATATCATTGTGTTTAGGTGGAGCAAAATAAGTTGGAAATGACACTCATGTCGTGCAATGACTCTCCACTTTTGCTTTGCTGTGTGCTTTTTCTGATGCAATGAAGGTCCAGTTTTGGTGGTCTGTCCTCAGAATCTAATAGATTGTTTAGATATAATAGTTGAAACTAGGTGATCTTTAAGGTCCTTTCCAACCAAATCATTCTATGATTCTGTCATTTACACACGATGATTGTCTTCTGGAAGTCAAAACGAATCTAACCAGTGCTGACTGCCTTTGACAACCAAAATTAATTAGTTAATACAGGAGCTTGGGAATACAGACTATTATAGGAATATCCAAGTTTTAATGCCCAGGTTCAGCATATTTATTATGCATCAGCATATTTCTGTATTGAAATCGGTATTCATAAAACACTGCAGCAATGCCAGAGTAAAGTGCATTTGCCAAAATCTTGACTCAATTTTGTTTAGAAGGACATTTACTCTTAAATATCATGTGCTGTAAGCAGGAAACACCAGGTAGCATACCTACATGAGTTACATTTTAAAATGCCAGGACCAGTCTGGTATATAATGATCCCCAAAGGCAGCATGCCAGAGGACTGCTACTTTCAAGAGTAATGACACTGTTTTGCAAACTGAATGTATTTCTCTGAAGATCTCCCCTGGAAGATAAAGTCATTGTCATTACAAAAGAAAAGCTGCCAAACAACTTCTGTGAGTTCTCAGCAGGGTGCTACTGAAATTCTGTCCTGCTTGAATAAATTTCTGCACTTCACCTTTTTAAAATGCCTTCTCTCTGAGTATCAAAAACCAGCAGATCGATTAGATTAGACTCTAGGCCCTCACTTAGTATTAGAAATATTGAAGTGGAAAGTGGTTAAATTGCACCTAAGTGACAATTTATTATGGCTTATGCTGACTGGCTTATTGTAGAAACTAACTCCACAAAAACTGGAACCCACAAACAGTTTTTGGATGAGCAATGTGTAACAGTGCCTTCTGTTTCTTTCCACAGAAGATTTGAAGATAGTTAGTTGTTCTCTTTTGTTTGTTTTGTATTTGGGCAAAAGTGTGGGTTTGGGTTTTTTTAGGAAGAGTGAGAAAAAAACCTGATAGAATCTATGACTTTGAGCATTGTGTAAAGTAAGCTTGTTTATTAGATGCCCTATAAAAAGTTATTTATGGGCTTGCTATTGCAAGCATTTGTAAAGGAGCCTCTATGCTCTCAGAGGACAAAACTGGTGATCTGAGGCAATCAGAATTCAAATAAAATCAGAATTTTAAGAAAGTCTTGTTGATTCTTGAGTGCAAGCACTATATGTTATCAACTCTGACTGTAAGCAAGCCTAGAGCATGTGGCCAAAGAAGAGAAACAGCTGCTGAAAAAGCAATTCTGTAGTCATTGGCTCTGCATTGCAATTATTTGGTGGGGTTTTTTATATGTATATCTTCTGATTTATTAATTGAATTACTGAACTCAGTGGTCACCTCTAGGACAAAGCCCCTGAAGCTGAGAGAAGTTGGGTCATTGAACTCAGTGAATTCAAGACTTCTCTTTCTTAGTGTCCACCTGGGTGGAGCTGAAGAAGTTTTCCCTGGCACGGTCCCCGTCGAGTTGATTGGGATGATAGAATGAGTATAAAGAAGCTGAGATTCGGTGACTTAGAGCTCCTCAGGACTCAGGAATTCCCTAGTGTTTCTGTTTTCACTGCAAAAGGAGACTCAAAGTTTGGCAGCTTGGCATGGTCCGGGAGACCGCGAGGCGCTGGGGCTGTGTTGGAAGTCCTGCCCAAGCCTTCCTGCCCCCTGGCTCGGCCTCTCCTCCCCCGTGCCGGGACAGGGTGCGGGGGCCCCCCTTCGCCCACCTCCCTCGGGCTGCCCCGGGCGCTACTTGCCATGGACACGCGGCGTCCCATATTTGGCGGCGGCGGGCTGGGCGCGCCCTCTCGGCGCGCTTCCCCTCAGAGCCGGACACGGACCCGGAGCCGGGGCCGGAGCCGCCGCGGGACGCGTGCCCTCGCTGTCGCTGCCCAGCCCGGCTCCGGTGAGGACGCGGGAGAGGAAGCTGGACTTGCGCGTTCCTGGGCAGTGCCCGCTGTCCGGGGAGTCGCCGCGCTCCTCATCCCAGATCGCGGCAGGTCGCTCACCGGCTGTGCCTGCGGGGTGCCCGGCGGGCGGCGGCCGGCGCCCACCGCTTCGGCCCCTGCCCCGCCGCCCGGCGCGGCGGCCCGCGGCCCTCCTCGCTGCTGGAGGAGGGCTGGTGCTGTCCGTGGTGCCGGCGGCGGGGCGGCGGCGTCCCCGGAGCTGCCCGCGGTGCCGCCCGGGCCGGCGGCGGGCCGGGCGGCGCCGGGCGCGGCGGCGGTAGCGGGAGCGGGGCGGGCGCGGGGCGCGGCGGGCCGCGTTGCTGGCCAGGCGGGGCGCGCGACGGCACCACGGAGCTCTTCTTGGAGTTGTAAGGCTGGGATCCTCCTCGGCGAGGCCTGCCGGCCACTGCGGCTGCCCGCAGAGGCTCTTCTGGATCTTCTTGAGGCCCAGGTGGGCGATTTCTAGGATGTTGAGGAAGAGGGAGACGGCGGCGATGCTGTTCATGAAAACCATAAAGATGGTCTTCTCTGTGGGTCGGGACACAAAACAATCCACCGTGTTAGGGCATGGGGGCCGAGTGCATTTGTAAAGAGGGGACATGTGAAACCCATATAAAAGATACTGACCTATCATAAAGCCCACTTCGACCACCGACCGGGTCAGGATATGTAGGATATAGGTGCGCAGCAGGGACCCTCTCAGGGGTGCCTTATTCACTTTCTTCTGTTCCTCCAGCTTACGCAGTTCTCTCTCTACTCTCCTGTGTTCCTCGAGCATGGGTTCCAGGTCTTCCAGCTGAGCCCGCAGGTGGGCTTTCCTGTTCTGTCGCTCTTTCTCAAGCGCCCTTAACCTATAGAGTGCATGGCCCATGTACACTAATGATGGGGAGGAGACAAATATGATCTGTAGAACCCAGTATCTGATCAAAGAGATGGGAAAGGCTTTGTCATAACAGATGTTGTTGCAGCCAGGTTGCTCTGTGTTGCAGATGAACTCGGACTGCTCGTCGTCCCAGACATCTTCAGCAGCCACTCCCAGCACCAGCATCCGGAATATGAACAGGATTGTGAGCCAGATTTTGCCAACTATGGTGGAGTGGATGTGCACTTCTTCAAGGATGCTGCCCAACAAGTTCCAGTCCCCCATGGTCAGAAGTTCATTTCTGAAACAAACAAAAGAAAGGTATTTTCATACAATGATGGTTTTCTTTTGGAAATCTCCCATTTAAGTTTGTTTTGTTTCATTTTGTTTTAATAATGATCTTTCATATACACTCTTTTGATAGCAAGAGAATTCCTAGAAGTTCATAATTATTTTCTACTTACTGGGTCTACAAATTAATTCGGACTTCATGATTACTGGTCAAAGATGCAAATATGAGATGACTTTAAGATTAAGAGAGATTGATTTCACCTGTAAGCCACACTGCTTGTAAATGCCTACAGTTTTACACTATTTTCTTCCCACTAGAAAAGAAGACAAATTTCTTTCCTAATTTGCAAATCCTCTGCCAACCACAGTTTAATTCTATACCCACTCCATTCCACGTTGACTGTGGCTTTGCCATAGTTTTGCCATAATATATAATGCTCATGACTTTAATTTCTTGGATAAAGTTTTGAGAAGTATCCTATAACTGTGAAAAAAAAAAGTTTATTTTTTTACCCTAAGGTAGTAGCATTATTAGTGCCATCCATCCAATATATTCCCATCTATCAAGGTAACAATTCACAAGTTTCTCCCTTGGCTTCCTAAAACTACAAATCCATCGCTGATTTACACATAGCTGTACATTTGTAGTTCTAGGATAATATACATGAGTGCTTCTAAGATAAATACCTTTCATTTTATGCATAAAGTTTTACTGAACCACCAAGACTTTGTCTTAATTATTAATTTCAACATATAAGATAAAAAAATCGGGGATTGCACAGTGGAGGGATATGGAGGTTTTTAGCTGTGAGTGTGCAATGATCTTTTTAACTACCTCGTTCCCAGGATCTCTTTGACTTACCAGGAAATTCATCTACATTCTGCTACCAAGCTGCTGCTTTGGAAAAACTTAGGAGCTTCAGGTAAGGTAGGGAATTTAAATGTAAGGTATTTGACTGTTTATTTGTGAATACACTGCATATTTGGTGTTGTGTCCCTGTATTTTTTTTCTGCTAATTTGGCAACAAATTATTGAAAGCATCTGGGATCATATCTACCGTAGGGTTTGCACTTAAATTTTTTATGCTACTGTACTTTCAAAACTTCCCAAATTCCACTAAACTACAGCCTTCAGTAAAATGCAATTTCTGAGCTTTTTTTTTTTGAGTGTGGCTGGATGACATGCCCAAAATCTTACACAAATTTAAATGATATCATAGTTGGGTGATATCACCATTATCGATATGGCTTGGTTACGGTTTATGATATGATCACAGGTACTACAATTCTGCTTTGAGTCTGTATTTATCCATAATGCAAGTAAAGTTTTCCAGTTGTAACCAGCATTCTCAGCATAGGCATCCTACAGATTTTATTATTACGTCTGGCATTTATTTTTTCTCTGCAATCTGAATTTGCACAATCAACTTTCCTTTTCACGTACATAACTGCTTAAGGAAACCTAGCTAGTCAAGTAATTTCTTAGGTGCTGTGACACACACTTGGAATGTCTTGTTTCCCCACTCCTTCCCTCCCATGTATATCACTGAAATAAGACACATGAGAAAAAAAGTCAGCAATAATTATTGTCACCTATTTTCCTCATCTTTAAATAACAATATCAAATCTTTCTTCTGATTTCATGTGGGTTTTATTCAGAGAAGATATCAAATTATTGCAATGTCATTGTCTGGGTGGGTGCAAAGATGTTAATCTGTCGATTGGTTTGCTGGAAAATGTTACATCTCAAGCTAGCCATGTCGAACCTGTTTTTCCAAGCTTGGAAGTGCTGATACAGAACATTTGATCTTCAGCAAAGGGAAAAGTAGAGGTTTACACAGAGCAAGTTCCCAGACCCAGAATACTAAGGAGGCCAAGTACAAGCGGGTGACACTTGCTGGTTGCTCCATTCTACTTCCCCTGAAAGGTGACTGAATGATGGCAATGCAATAGTTAAGCAAAGGAGCTTTGGGTATATTTGCTGCCCTGCAAATGGCTGATCCATCACTGAAATTGATAGATTCAGCAAAAAAATCCTAACATCAAGCAACAAAAACCCACGTGGGATGCTAAAATATAAATGCAGGAATAAAATGGGAAAGGAGACTCGTGTTAATCCCAAAGATGAAATGCTAGCATTCCTCTAGCAGTAGGAACTGTCATTGTCTGTTTTGGAGGAGAAAGTGAATGTAACCCTTCGGGGCAAGAGAGGAGTATAAGCATATCACTCTGGCTTTACAGATGCTTGTTTCTTAAGCTGTTTCTACCAGTATTTAAACAACTCTGTCCTCACCTTTCCTTTATAAAAGCAGACACAAGACAGTAATTGTAGGAGTGGTGTAATTCACCCTGTAAGCAGGTCTATTATACCAGGTCACTTTCCCTCAACTCACTGGTAGAAATGCAGTACAAATACAGACACAGTGAACATTGTGTATGAAGTAAAGAAGTCAGTTTAAAGCCACAAAACCCAGAGTTTCTAAGAAATTAGTCCAAACTGCTTTACAACATTGTCATAGCAGTGTGCTTCCAATTTTATAATTTTTTCCCCTTCCCTGGTCTTAATTGAATTCTATATAATAGAGTAATTTCAGTTTACTGTAAGAGAGTAATTTCAAATGTGATTGATATCATTATCAGTCCATTAGTAAACTAGAAATTCTAGTATTCTAGTACTACAGCCTATTCTAGACTATTAGCCTTGTAGACTAATAATACACCATTTTTAGTATAGATAGTACATACCTGAGCTATTTCTTATACCATCTGATGACCTTTGTGACTGCCCAAGTAGTTTTATATGGTTATTTCAAACAATAAAAATTTATCCATGTAATCAGTTAGAATCAGATGAAAATCTAACACTTCACTTAGATGAAATTTCTTTATTTCTCAATTTTGTTACTTCTTTAAAGTTCATCTGATTATTTGCCACGATTCAAACCACTTCTATACTAAATTTATGCCAGGTTTTCATCATCTGTGGTTGGAAAAAGCAGAGTTAAAGGTTTTGTCAGATAAAGTTAAATGTTAAGATGCAACTACTTAACAGTTGAATTTCCATTGATTCAAGTCTGACAGGACCTGCCTGCTCCGTACTGCCCTAGGAAGAACTATTTTTCTGCCACTTACCTTAGGATAAAGCCCTTGGTTAGTCTCTTGGAGCATTGCAGAAGGAGCATGCAGCACTGCTTGTTATGTCTCAGAGACCTTTCTTTGATAGTGCTAGGACACTTTTTTACCCCAAGAGCCAAAGCATAGATGTTGAATGGACTTCTCAGTTCTATGTAGCTGGATGCCAAGATTGCTCTGTCTAAACTATTCATGCACGGTTTAAAAATCATCAGATGATTGGATGGTGCCTCTAGCCAAAATTATCATGCAATTATTCTAGTCAGTGGCATCTAACAAAGCCATTCCCCCAAGGCTCAGTCTGTACATCAGTAGTTTGTGAAGTCCCTATGCCTGGTTTTAGTCAGTTCTTCAAACTTTACACTTCCATCCAGCTCCCAAACGAAATTTTATTTGTAAAATGGCTAAATAGTCAGCCTTTACAGTACAATAGAGCCTTACATTTTCTTTACATTCCATTAGTTTTGCTTTGAATCAATGCTCAAAGATCGATCGGTCATGTCCGATTTCATACTCTGTTGCCTGGTGAGTTAATTTAGGATGTGTTAGACCGAGTCCTTGCAAATGGAGGCCACAGGAACTAAGACTCGAGTCTTCAGTTAGAAACACAGCTTTTCAGCACAGTAACCCTTCTTCAGCTGGGTTAAAGAGTCACCCACAAGGCCATTAAGAACTGGTATCTATGAGGGACAAGGCTTAAAAAAGGAAGGTGAGAAGCCAAAATGAGATTTGGTGAGAAATCAGGGCCACAAGAGCTGAGATTCTGATACTTAGAGCTTCTGCTATCTAGTCGTGCCCATACCTAAATTTTATGGGATTCCCAAATATTCATTTTTTTCCTCTCTTGCTCTGGACTTTCTGGCTCTTTTCTTCCATCTTATAAGGCATATAACTGATTTTCATTTCAGATTCTTCTCCCTAAAGATAATGCCACTAACCAATGTCCAGTTCTCAAAAGACAGCAGCCCCACATCTTCTTTGGAATTATCTCTGATTGATGCACCATCACATCCTTCTCTCTCGGATAAGCTGTACTGGTCTCCCTGAAAGTCCCATTTGAATATGCCTTCAGAGCCTTGCCCTGCAGCAGATGAGGTGACTACCACATCTTTCCTCTAGCCTCAGCCTAATGCAACAGATGTGTGGTTTATGCACACATTACAAATGCTTTAGGGGCAGTAGGGCTACACTTTCTACTCCTGAGAGGCAGGCTGACATTCAGCTGAAACACTCAGACCTCCATAAGCCTTTCTCATCCATATACTCTCATGTACCTGTCATTGGCATTTCATTTTCATGCCTCGTCTTTCCAAATCTGGTCACCAAGTCCCTAAGGCTTTTCCTTGCTGCTTCAGCTGTCTTGGACCCTTGACTCAGGCCTGGGTGCTCTGTGCTGCCTCACCAGAAGGTGGTGTTGATCTGACATCTCCAGCAGCTTCCACAGTGTTTCTCAGGAATGCCGCCTTCACTTCTGCTCCCTCTTGCTATAAGCATCTGCCATAGATGAAATCAGCTTACAGAGTAAATGCTAGCAGGCAGCATGTATGGATATGTTGGGAGGGAATATCCTGGAGATCAGAGAGACAGGAGCTTGGCCAGTGGCACCTGGAATGGGCAGGAGTGAGCAGCAGCAGAGTGGGAACCAGCATATCTTCATGCCTGACCTTCCTGGACCACAAGTGACCTCCCTGGTGGTAAGTAGAGACCCAGGGAACGTAGTGCTGGGGCAGGAGCTGGTCACAACCAAGGAGGGTGAAAGCTTTAATCTTGCTTTCTTGGTTCTTCAATAAGCCCTAGTATGCAAATCCAGTATGGGGCATTTACTCTACCTTGCCTGTGACAGCAGGATTCTGCACCTGGGGATGGGGCAACCCTGGATGTACATACAGACTGGGGAACGTGAAGTTGGAGAACAGCACCACAGAAAGGGACCTGTGAGTTCTGCTTGACAGAAAGATGAATATGAGTCAGCAGTGCCCTGGCAGCCAGGAGGGCCAACTCTGTCCTGGGAGGAATCAGGCAAAGCATCACCGGCTGGTTGGGGGAGGGGATTGTACTGCTTTGCTCTGCACTGGTGCGGCCTCCCCTTGAATGTTGTGTGCAGCTTTGGGTACCACAATATTAAAAAGACATTAAGATATTAGAGAGTGTCTAAAGGAGGGCCACGAGGATAGTGAAGGGTTGGGAGGGGAAGCCTTGGTTTGTTCAGTCCGGAGGAGACTAAGGGGAGACCTCATCACAGCCAACAGCTTCCTCACAAGGGGAAGCAGAGGGAAGGTACCGATCTCTTCACTGTGGTGACCAGTGTGGTGACCTGAGGGAATGGCATGAAGCTGTGTCAGGGGAGGTTTAGGCTGGATATTAGGAAAATGTTCTTCACTCAGAAGGTGGTTGGGCACTGGAACAGGCTCCCCAGGGAAGTGGTCACAGCACCAAGCCTGACAGAGTTCAATAAGCATTTGGACAACGCTCTCAACCACATCATGGAATTCTTGCAGCTGTCCTGTGCTGGGCCAGGAGTTGGATTCCTTGTGGGTCCTTTCCAACTCAGGATATTCTATGATTCAAAATTGTAAGTGGTGGCTAGTACAAAATAAGTTCTTAAAACATTAGGTCCAAATACAGTTTTTATAGTATTGCAGCTTTTCATATTCTTGTCAGGGATTCACACATTTGAAAACCAGAAAAGGATATACATGGGAACCAATAGTAATCTTGTAACACAGTAGCATTTCCTTATACTAATACATTACTACTCTGATATTCACAACAGTTAACAGTACTAGTCTGATATTCAGTTAACAGTACTAGTCTGATATTCACAACAGTTAACAGTACAGGGTCAAAACCACCTCAAAGTGTATGCGCTTTCTACTGTCTCACTGAACCCATCACAAAACTCTGAAGCCAATGGATGGGGAAGAGTGAGCTGTACAACAGGATGCAGCCAAAGCAATTCAGGCATAGTGAAACGCCAGGACGAAACTACAGAATTTTACCGCCTTTAGCCTAAATCACTCCATGTACGGTATACCCTGTCTAGAACCACCTTGGCTTATTAAAAAAGTCACCTCACTTGAACTTGCCCATTTTTCCATTTTACTACAGATGAACATTACTGCTACTACAGGTACTAACTTGCTCCTTCTGTGGTCTAAACCAGGAAGGATAGCTGCAGTTTTGGACAGGACTAATTATCAAAGACCACTTAATTAATTTAATTACATAATTAATTTAATAATATGGATAACTATGTCCCAGTCCACGAATTCAAACCACGGGCCTCTTTAGTTTAACAAGAGCTGTGCGACTTCCTTTCTGTTACAGTATTTCTCTATTTTCTTTAATTCCCCATATCCTCTCTTGTGATTCAGATGGGTTTGCTTTTGGTGGCACAGCACAGTACTTTCAAACTCTGATGGGAGAGGCTGTGCCAGCCACCACTGAAACTTTATTCATCTTTCCTATCAAAGCCAATTTTGCTCCTGAAACAGCTCCTGCCCGATTTAATAGATTCTTCTAAGAAATCCTTAAACCTGTTTCTTGGCAGGCTTTATTACTGCTGCCTCTCTTCACGAAGATAAATTGCTAAAGAGTATTCTGCAGCTGATTTTAGAGTGAAGACAGTTAGAAGAAAGCCTTAATAGAAATAGCTACAGGTTGCTGGAAAGCCTTAATAGAAATAGCTACAGGTTGCTGGATTGACACCTAAGAGAACTGCCTTTAGTTAAGACAACTGAACTGTACACCATTAGCTGCCAGCAGACTTTGCCTTAGAGAGAACCCCTCCAAATTCAATACCCAGTGCTCTATCATTTCATTATTATGCACATCTTCATAAACTCTGCTACCTGAATTTCCACTCTGGAAAAGTTTTGGAAACTTGCATCCTTCGAGTTTTTAAAGGGAATCCTGTAATGTGTGTTGGATAAAAGCAGACCTATTCTTCAGTAGCAAGTTGGAGTAAGACTCTCAAAGGGCTGCCAGCTATACTTTTCCAGTGAAAGGCCTTGGATACAAAAAGGTCTTTTTCCTTTGTAGTACTCCACTCAACATTAACTGAACATTTCTAGAAAAAAATTTAAAGTTGTAGGTCCTAATTTGTAAGTAGTTAAAGGTTTTATGCAGTTTGTGCAACTGTTTAATTTCTGATCCAGTCCTATCCAGTAAGAAATCAGCAGTAGTATTGAGAGCAGTAATTACACCAGAGCAGCAGCTGAGGAGTTTCATGTTTATTGGCCAGAACATCAACATAGCTACTCATTTATACAAACTAACAGAGTTTAATGCTGCTTCACAGCCTGTGTAGTTGTCAAACCATTAGCCAACAATTCTAGAAAATATTTTCATTTACCTGAGGTTCCACAAAGAAGACTGCAGATTTACATACAGTACATTTTGCATATATGTATCGAAATTCTTGTTGGAGAAATAAATTACAAACAATGGTAGAAAACCACTCCAAGCCAACCTTTGTTCAACAAGAACATGTGTGTGAGTTTTACAGTTTTATTTTTTGCATCTCCCTTACCGTAAGCAATCTATTTAGTTTATACAAAATAAACCTGTAGTTTTATATAGTTAAAAAAATCATCTTTGGCTAAACAAAGCTCTATTTTTATACATGTATTTATATATATATACAAACATCAGATATTTTACATGACCATGTAGGAACCTGTACACATAGTTACAATAGAGAGAACATTAAACAAGTTTCATACTTTTCAAAAAAGGAATCCAAGTCAGACTCAAAACAGTCTAACCCTGTCCCCCATCACCTACACAGATACGAAAGTAAGTAAACACAGACAAGGAATAAACAACTTTGTAATAAAATACTGCCTGCTTTTTTGAGGCAGAGAGGAAGCACTTAAGTGAAGTGACTTCCCTCATTGCCTTCAGTACTGTGCACATTTTGATTTCTAAGGATATGGTTAAAAGAGTACTCTTAGTAGAGTCTGACTTTTCCACAAATATGAACAGTGTTCTGCAAACTGACTATTCTGAAAACAGTTTCAGCTAGATTTAAATCTCCAATTAATAAACAACTGTCACTTAACTGTTTGTTAAGAACAAGCATGGGTAGGTACACCAATCCCCCCTGAAATCACCAGGCACTGCCAGCATAGCATGGAAGGTGAGATTTGATCATCAAAAGCAAACATTTTAGAAGGAAGCAAGTAAGATGGAAGACTGCCAGAACTGACATCATCACCTACTTAAGTCATTCCTTGTAACAATTTCCAGAGCACTGCCTAAAATGAAGACAATGCACTGTTTGGCAGCATAACAATCCATTCCACAGGTCACATTTACAATACTCCAAAGGGGTTACTGACATCATCACTGACAAATTATATGACAGTTTATTAGAAAGAGAAGTCTGCCCCATTAGTTGGCAGAGGGAGCAAAAAAAACCATGCTGACACTGAAGAAATAGTCATTGGACTCTGAAAAAGAGCCAATTCAATCCAAGTTGAAAGGCAATGCACTTAGGTGGGGCTCTTAAATGAAGTCTAACTAAATTCAGCAGACACTCTGACTGAATAAAGACTACAGCAATTCTGATCCTCAATAAAGAATAAAACCTCAAAAATAAATGAATTTATAAAACAAAAACATTTGCAAACTTCCGGGAATGTTTCTCAGGGAGAATTAAAAAAAATCCTTTTAGAAATTTGGGATAAAACAGCAATAGGTATGAGATGTGTGTATATATATATATATATATATATGTATACACACACACACTCTTTAGGTATGTTCTAGTAAAACTGGAAACAGTTATAACAAACTCCTTAAAATAGAACATAATGAATTTTTAATACACTAAACAATTTGTAAAGATAGATACAATTGCTGTCAAAACATGCCAAGTTGACAAGCTTTTGAAACAGCTTGTTTTTATGGAAGTTTTGCTCTGGTTAGTAAGTATAAAGTCACATTCTATAAAACTGTAAAGATCTGTTTTTAAATTAATTTTTAAAAGAAAATCACTTCTCAATTTTATTTTTTTTTAATAGAACAGAATGTTCATTATGTTGAAGACCTAAATTAAGTACCTGTCCCAGATGTAATTTGGAGCAGTAAAACATAATGGGCTTTGCAGCATAGCGTTCATGTAAAATAACATTTATGCTACTCTGCAAACTGACTATTCTGACAACAAATTTAGTTAGATTTAAATCTCCAATAAGTAAACAATTGTCACAAATGTTTGTTAAGAACAAGCAGCAAGATCCACCTATTCCTGAGCATCAGAATTCAATTATTAGATAAGCAGCTTTTGGAATCATTGCTATCACTGCCCTGTCTTATTTTAAAAGAAAAAGGCCTCACTTCTTAAAATACGTTCCAAGGTAACCAGGATGACACACCCGTCATTTTCCAGGATTATCTACCAATTTGATTCCAAACCACTCTAACTTTTTAAGATCACAGTTTGACATCCACCAGTGCAGTACTCTGGCAATCGAAGCAAAAGCCACCACTTTGACTTGACTGCACACCCTTATCTCTGCTTACAGAACACATTTAACCAACTGGAGATGTCACCCCCTTGAAATGATGCTGCTCCATTTGTATGAGCCCATTCTTTCCTGGTCGCTTTGTTTGTGATGTTCCCGCTCTGTTACTCTGTTAAAGAACTTCAGAGGAAACACAGACAAGTAAATAATTAATAGTGCACCAGATTTACCAAATTTAGTATTCTGGCTTGGATATCTGTCAGTAATCCCATTGCCTGAATGCAGTGGTTGTGGTCCATCGTTGTAGGTAACAGCAAGTAAGCCCTGTAATCATGAGGCAACTTGGTGTGACTTTACTTGCACTTGGATTTCTTGAACAGCTTCATTAACTGCTTGAATCTTTCTGAAACCTAACGGAGACAAAAAACAGACATACCGTTAAGGCCTCAGATTTCCATATCTACCAGGACAGATTCATCTGACAGCATAAAGTGTTTTAAGACCACCACTATTTTATTTGCTTCCAATTTAGTAGGAAAATTGTAAGAGCACCATTATTAACAGATTAACTGGATCTAGGAAGTCTTCCTATACCTTTGACACCTGAAATGGCTCTAGCTCTGTGTGGTTAACTTGGAGCCTAACTACTGGTTTAACACAGGTTTCCCTACAAGAAGGAGTTAAAAAATGAAGGCCTCAAAGTCAACGAGCCTAGAATTTTGCAGGTATAACCGTGTGTAAGATTCAAATGTAAGGACAAAAACTTATTTTGTACTCCACAAAAAGCACAGTTTATTGGTTATCTTCTACCCTCTTGTATAACTGTTGCTTCAGGCATTTACAGCTCATTATGGAGTAATGTTCCTACTAGGGATTTTACAAAACTGGTCTGTAGAAGAGAGTCAAGCATCTTTTTGTTTAGCATAGCTACACCTTACATAGAGAACTCATTCAACTCTAAGTTAGTATTTCTTATTGCTACATGCATATTGCTATAGCATATGGACTATCCACCAAACAGCTAACTGGGAAGAGCGGTATAAATGAACAGATGACACTGTTTTATCCAACCAGCCACCCCAACAGCTTCTAAACCTCCCAAAGACCCTGCAACCACACAATACAACATCCTAAAAGCCAAATCCCAAGCATGCAGGATTTCCTAACTTAGTCAAATGGAGGTTTCTCCCTTTTTAGATTTGCAGGATACAGATTAAGAGAGTCATTCAAGACATGTACAAAGCTATATGTAAACCCCTCTGAAAATATTCTACATCAATTTGACGCCTATGTCTTTTGAAATTTCGTAATTAAAAAGTGCATGAAAAAAAAGCATTTTCATTAAAAAAATGCCCTTTCTGCACAATCCTGGTACTTTTTTTTTCCAGTTCTAATTTTAATGCTTTTCTAATTTCTTAAATGTGTGCAAAGGCTTTGAACCTCTCCAAATTGTCTTTCTTTATCTAAGAGCTGATCCGACAATAAACAATCCTGTTGTTCCTGGCGTATGAGTGGTATCAATCAAACAGGTACTACGGAATCCCTGGACCATAATATTTCTATAACATATATTTTTAAGTCACAACTGGGAGAATCTAAGATTCTTATTTTTCCAAGAACCCCCTTAAGAGAAGACATGAGGAAAAGACAACTCCAAATGTGCAGAAGACCTCCAGAGATTTTTGTTCAACTGCAATTGTAAACATAGGTCATTGCTGTTATCAAATATAAGAACGATATCACCTACCTGATTTGGGCTTTTGTTGAGCCTAGTGGCCAAGGAAACAAAGGTTTTGCTTGATGGTCCTTTTCTCTGACATTCCAGTAAAATTTCTCGGTCATCATTTCTATAACAAAAATGCATTTTTAAAATATTAATACAGATAGCTGTGTACATGCACACAAATAAAATAATACATACAGGCATATAAAAAGTTTTGAGTATATCCAAACCACAGAAAACAAGTTAAACCAGCAGCAATGAATTTATAGAGCATCCTCTCCTCTACCAGCACAGAGAAACAAGAGTTAGTACAAACAAGTAGTAGTGGAGATTATGCTCCACAAATAGGAACGGCAGGATTATTATAATAGAGTTAGCACCAAGCCAAAGTCAAAGAGTTTTAAGATTCTAAAGCAGACACTTAAACTGGAATTGAAAGGAACTCATAAATTCAATAGGGGTCAGTGGTTCCAGGTGGACTTGCCTCAGTTTGCAAGGCTAAACAGCAGCTTTCACCTATGGCCTGCTGCCATTCAAGGATTAACCAGAGAGGTGTTTGACTCCTGTAAGTGGCTTACTGTAACAAACATACTCAGAGCACATCTACTGTTCACATGAGAATAAAGAGCCAGGAGGTTAATTCTTTAATATGACACCGATTTGCTGTTTGTCTCATTAATGAATTTAGGCAAAACGTATAGACACAGTCATTATATTCGGTTGAAAGCTGTCACATTCCAATAAATGATATTTAATTTCTTCCATTTCAAGGAAAAATGTAACGACTACTTATTTAAATAAAGTTGGGGTTTTTTAGGTATTGTCCTAAGATAGACAAAAACTGTGACACTGAAAACCTAGTCATATTCCTGAGGAAAACTGTAACAGTCTCTTCCTACCTCATTGGTTTGTACATTAAAAATCAAATTAGCTTTTGCTGTCTTTTTTTCCATGAAGGAGTTAATTTTCTTTCAAAATGCTACCTAGAAACTTACTTTATATCTGAACTATAGTTTAGAAAAGCCTGTTCTGAAAATTTTAGAAGCCCTTTAT
This sequence comes from Manacus vitellinus, assembly GCF_001715985.3. Lineage (NCBI taxonomy): Eukaryota > Metazoa > Chordata > Aves > Passeriformes > Pipridae > Manacus > Manacus vitellinus. The sequence continues at coordinate 31,256,531 of NW_021940604.1, forward strand.
AAAGCACCGATTGTATCAAGTTGTAGCAAGAATAGCAAAACCTGCCAACTATAGTTTCTTAAAAGTAAGAATATACCACAATAATTTTGCATGCATTTTCAACACATACAGTCATTTATCACCCACATCCTTCTAATTGGAATATATGGGTTGAATTGTTGACTGGTACATTTCTGCAGATTGAGCAGCCTAGACCCCAAAACAAAAAACTGCTCTCATGTCTTCTAAGTGGAGGAAATCAAAGACCTCCATCCCCTACCAAGCCTGGTTGGAATTTTTGGACAGTAAAAACATGGGCAGGGGAAACAAAAAGTACAGACAGTGCAATACAGTAGGTCTTGTTATTTGTTAAGGCATGTAAGCTTTAAAAAGCAAAGCAAAGAGGACACTTGCTTTGGGAGATCTGGGTAAGTGATGGACATCAATCTCACAGAGCTATCCTGCATAGATAGGAGGCTCCCACTCCACTATTCACAGCAGGATGTAGAGCTACTAAATAACTTCAGTCACTGGCTAAATATCCTTGTCTTCCCTCTTTCCAGTATATCACTTAGTTTAAAAAAAAACAACTAAGCCAATCAAACGAATCAAATCAGAAATTACCTTGTCCAGGAAACTACTACCTCTCCCTTCTTTTTAATGATGTTTTTGGCATACAGGCTAGGTGACGATGGAGATGAAACCAAAGGAGAAGAGTCTTTGTTCTGCTGCAGCTCATCCTTCTTATTGGAGCATTGTTTGGGTGGTGAATTTATTTCTTCAGACTTGACATCACTTCCATCGCTCCCCTCACCTCCTGAGTCAGTTTCTTTTCGTTGCCTTTTTGAGTTGGAATTATCTCTGACAGCCTCCTTTTTCCTCTTTTTACTTGTTTTATCATCTATACTTATCTGGCACCCTCCACCAGTCTTTGAAGTGGGTTTTATTTCAAGATTACATTTGTCTGCTACAGTCTCATTGGAAAGCTCTTCTGTTAAGTCTATAGATGCATCGAAGCAGCACTCTTTAACTTCTTCCTTTTTATCACTGACTTCTGGGTTTCCTGTAGAAGTTGCCTGTGTCCCATTATCTGCTCTGGATTCCACTGCATGACATGAAGTTCCACTGACAATATTGTCTGCTAAGGTTATGTATGGCTTCATGCTGCATTCAGCAGGAAAAGAAGCTTGAGATCTAACATGCATTTCATTTATATTTTTGGATACTTTCAACTTGTGTGCCTCAGATTGCTCAGAGCTTTTATGTGGGCTTCTAGTGTTGCAGCTCTCTGTGTTTGAGGGTCCAAGCAACCCTGTAGTTTCTTCCTTTCCAATGCTATTATGTGACTCCTTCGGAACCTGAGGTAAGGCACAAGTTTGTTCGTGTTCAGCCCAGACATGAGGCAACTGATCCATCTCAACCACATCTGGTTTGACAGTTTCTTTCACAGTGGCTGCTGTTGCACTCTGACTGCCCCTTTCTTTTCCCCCAGTTCTTATTTCTTCTTTTCCAATCTTTGTTGAGGATGCCTGCACCTCCTTCACTGAAGCCACGTGATCAAATGCTGGTGAGGCAGATGGCATTGCACGCCTAATCTTTACAATAAAATGATCGTTGGATTTCTCCATGATTACTGCTTGCATTGGAAGGCTGGGGCGACACTGAAAACTGGGAGCAACAGGCCGACTTGTCCACGATGATGAACAACTTGATTTACTGCTAGAGTTATCCGATTCTAAGGCCAAATGAATGTCTTGTTCAGTGGCATCCTCCTCTCCAAGAAGCGCATCTTCACTGTAATGTGCACTGACAACACCCTCAGGAGTTGAGCCAGAATTATTCTCAGGTTTTAGGAAGCTGAGGTGAGCATCTGATTTCAAAGGTGATGGAATAGTTAAAGAAACAGCCAAATCTTCGAGGAGGATAGAAGAAACACACAATTTATTCTTCTGTAAATTGCATTCATCTTCTTTGCATGAAGCTGCATTTGCAGAAACCTCAAACATACAGCTCTCATCCAGCACATCTGGATCAACAGGCATATGAGTCCTGGATGCTAATGAGGGAGCTCTTACAGGTGAAACAACAGTCCAGTTAATATCCTGTTCTGGTTTAGATTCCACACATGCCTCCTTTGGAGCAATCTCCTGCCCCAATTCTGCAGCATTACCTCTGCATTTATGACTGCCTAAAAACTGTTTTTCTGGAGTCCTGAATTCACATTCATTTCTGTTGATACTGCCACCATTTTTTTCCAAGAGATCAGAACCTTGTAATAAGCTTTTGAAAATTTCACCCATTTGAGCATCACTTACAAGATTAAATGTAAGACTGGATGCTTGTTGTTCTGTGAGAAGCTCATAACTAAGATCAGACTTGTTAGCATCTCTGGATAGCTGGAATCCTTCCTTTTCATATTTTACAGCCTTCAATGGAGTAAGAGTGCCTTGCAAATTATTCTCTTTAGAGAGGTGCACTTTTGTTTGAGAATTCCTTGTGTTATCAATGGAGTTAAGACATTTTGTAAAGGCAGTTTTTGGTGCACCTGTTTTATTTTTCTCATGGTGACACTTAGGTTGTTGATAATCCACAATCTGCTTTGAAATGATATATTCTTCAGGTTTTTGAGAACTGGCTTTCAGGGACTTTTTTCTTGATCTCTGCACATCATTTTTAATCTTGTGGTTTTGCTCTCCTGCCCTTTCAAACTTACCCTCCTCACTCCCATTTCCCACATCACATAGCTTTATTATAATTCTTCTTATCTTTTCAAATAAGTAATCAAGCTGTTCATCTACAAATTTCCACAACTGTTTTTTCATATCTGACACTTGCTGTTCAAAAAGACGGTCCACTATTGCATTCTTTTTAACTTTTTTAAGTTTGGACTCTATAATATCACAGATATTCAATTTTAATGTATCGCCTAACGTGCACATCTTGGAAAAGTTCAAGTATCTTATTAATGCTGTAAAATTTATGATCCCAGATTCTATAATTCTGTGAAAATGCTGAACTGGGAAGTGTACCTTGAACTTCATGTAACTTTTCCTCATCTGTTTTCGTACAGCTCTTAGCATCTGCATAATTTCTTGTATATTTGAAGGTTCAACAATAACATGAACTATTTTTTCAAGACAAGTAATGCTCACAGTTTTATTCTTCTGAATATCCCTTGAAGATCTGACTTTGAAAGTCTGACCTTTACGCCTCTCTCTATTCTTTGTGCTTACTTTCACAGAAACAAATTTTCTACTATCTTCATTGCAACGCACAGTTTTGCTATTTTGATTCTGTGGACTGCTGGTCAAATTTCGTGTCTCAGAAGAAGCTTTTGGTCCTGACTTTTCTGTATTTTGAGAGCCTCTTTCTGGTTTAGATTCTTCTTCATCTTCATCGCTACTTACAATTTCTCCTTCTTCTATTTCATCTGAAGAGATACTTAGCTGAGACTCCACCTCTAAGTGTTCATCAGACATGCTAATAGGCTTTTGATTTTCTTTGTTTACCTCCTTTGACAAATTCTTTGATGGACAGATGACAACCGTACTTTCAGGAATTAAATCTATAAAAGAAAAACAGTTTGCTAATCATCATAAAGAATACAATTACTAAACAGATATTTTTCTTCTGTAAATTGACTGTTCAGACCTGTTTGTTTGAAACTGGTAGGAAGTTTGAGCTATAACAAGTTTGGGTGGTTTGCTTCAGCAGCTGCTAGTTTAAGGGATTTTTTTGAGTTTTAAAGGGTAAATTGAGCTTTATTTTGAGCAAATTTTGAGCTTTAAAGGACCTCAGCATTTCACCAAACATGTGATTTATCTCAAAAATACATCAATTGAAAACAGAAAAATATAGCACTTTCCATCAGTTTTGAATTTCTTTCCATTTAGTTTAACAAGTTCTCTGAACTCTGCACAAGCTAAATTATAACTGTCACATAATTATGGACTAACATTTACATACAATATGTGGCTTTTCTTTGAACAGTTTCACAATGAAAACACAATGAGAACAAGTTACCTATTAATGTTTTAATAATCCTGCAAAGGATTATGGTCTGAAACATAAGAAAACAGATTTCAATGCCACCCTACCGTTCCTCTTCCAGTAAGAAATTTAAACTTCCAAGCTACTCTCAAATACTCTCTTCAGTTTTCTCACAAATATTTGAAAGAACATGATCCTGAGTAACTTTTGCCTCCATAATTTCAGAGAAAAACCTAACAAGATCTACTCAAAACTAGGCAAAATTAAGAAACTTATATGCCTTTTTTAATAAGTTAATACAAAACTCTTATTTCAACTAGTCATCTGTCAGTAGTGACTAGCTCCAATTTTTACAGCGTGAATATTCAAATGGCTACAATCTTGGCTGCAACGTTAAGTGGTTCCACTACAAAAAAAAGGGACCACAGAAACATATGCAGTTTAAGAAAAAACAATTTATATTTTTGAGAAAGGAGTTAAAAAAAGTAATTTCTGCTTTCCAGGAGTGGATCTTCTAAGCCTTAATGTAGAAAAGAAATTAGAACATACACATACAAATACCTTTGTTATAAGTCTTCACAAGGCCTTTACAGGGACTTTCCATCTTTACTGGTTTAGTCAAAGGGCGCACTGGACTGTTCAATGGGCTGATTGCCTTCGGAATATACCTCAAGTGATTGAGATCAATGCTCAGTATTGAGCTGTCATCATCAACAGGAATTGGGTTAGTTTCCCTCTCTTTAGTTACAGGACACATTTCACCACTGAGAGAAGATGCTGTTGCTGTACTGATATCAGCTAGGTCTGTCTCTAGATCACAAGCATTCTGATCAACCAGTGGTTCATCCCTATCAGTTATCATAGTTCTGTCCAGTGACTGGGACGTACTCATACTAATTTTGCAGATATCCTTTTCCTCAGTGGGATACTTAGCACTTTCTGCAGCCAAGTTACCATCATCCCTCGTTACTTTCATTAAAGAGTCTAGTTTTGTTTCACTGATACCATCTGCAACATCAGAGGACTTCACATCACCAGAACTTCTGGCTTCTGATTCATCTAAGACAACATTTTGAGAGCCACATTGGTCTGCAGAGCTTTCTATGTCAGCAGCTAGCCATATTTCATCTTCCTCTTTCTTCCCTGCTGCTGACTCTGGAAGGGCTCCCATACTTTCACTGGCAGGTTCAGATTGTGCGACTTCTGGTGCTGGTACATTATCATCCTGCATCACACCCACCCCTGTCCCAGGCAAGTTTTCACACTCTGTCACACTCCCTGTCACCTCCAGGGGCAAAGATACAGGGTGGTTCAGCCCCATCACTGCCACTGCTGTTACTGAGACTTCTGATTCAACCAGATCACAAGCCTCTGCAGCTCCTGACAACGTGTCAGCCTGCACCACATCAGGAACCAGCACCTCTGCTGCTCCTGGCAAGACTTGGGGCTGTACCTGACCCACTTCTGCTTCTGGTAAGGTTTCTGAGATCGGTTCATCAGTTGCCCCTGCTGGCAGCACTGCAGACTGTGCTGGATCTGCTGCTGTGACTTTCGAGGCTTCATTTTCAGAACTGACAGAAACAGGCAGTGCTGGTTCCATGTTGCTCTGAGCTTCGCCATCCAGAACTTGCAGAGTTTGCTCCATGGGATCACAGTCTACAGGGTGGGTAGAATGCAAGAGTTGTGCTTGCAGTGTGAGCTCTCTTCCTCTCTCGTCAGCGGCCTTTCGAAAAGGTGTTTTAAGTCCATCTGTTGCAGAGAGACATTGTTTCTTATTAGGAGAAAGAGTTAAATTTAGCTTTTCCATAAAGCTAAGTTTTAAGTCTTTGTTTTTTGTCCCAGTGTGGTTATCTTTAGTTTTAGGAACTTTATGGTCTTTAAAGCTATCTGCTACTGTGGATGTTTCTTCCAGCTTATAGAATTTGTTTCTCTCACTTTTTGTAACATTTGTACCTTTCTTGGAGTCTTTTACAGACTGGTGAGAAAATTTTTTTGCAAGTTTTTTTTCATTTCTAAAATGCCTATTTTCATCCTGATCCTCTCTTTCTCTTTTCCTTTTTTCTTCAGTTCTGTGTCTTTCTGATTTGGAATGTGCTGTTTCCCATTCATATCTACTACAGCTTTCCTTCAAGCGTGCATATTTATGCTCTCTGCTGTTGGAATTAGAAGGTGAAGTTCTTCCTTCTCGAGAGGTATGATCATCCGTTCCCCTGTCTCTCTTGCTGTCAATATGTTTCACTTTTCTAGACTCTTCCAGACGACATTTACGTGATTCATGAAGACTCTTTGAATGTTCATTCTTTGAGTGTGGACTGCTCCCCCTTCCAGACCTCCTTGGATGTCCTTGCAGCTTTTCATTTGGTTTATTTTTTTGGCCAGCATGCTTTTCTCCTTTATCATGTGTTTTAATGTCTTTTTTTAATGCATTTTGTAATCTCTCATCAGCATACAATTCACCTCTTGTTTGAAATCTGTCTTTCCCAGTTGTTTGTTTCTCCCAGGAAGAAACACCCCTTTCTACTCTTCTTTCTACACTTGGACTACATTTGAGTTTGACGCTCTGACTTTTTTGTTGCAACTCATTTTTACTAGCCTTCTCTGAAAGGGTTTTCAGCTTCTGTTGAAGATCTGAATTCCCCTCTTCACTGTCACCATCATTTCCAGTGCTCTGATGTACTTCTCTTTTGTATTTGCCGACATTTCCCCTGCTGCACTGTTCATTACTTTTAATGTCTTTTCTTTCCTTTCTGTTATCCTTGTTGGAAGCATGGTCATAGCTCAGTGGACACATACGAGTATCATCATTGCAGAGCTCTTCAGGAGGGTATCTCAGCAAATATGGAGTGTTACTTTTTTCAGAGCCAGACTTCCCAGTGTCTGCATTATAAGCTGAGTAAGTGTGGTATGTATCTTTTGAACAGTCACTTTTCATTCGATGGTCCATCTTTATACTGTCACCTAAATCAGAAAGTCTGAATTTGGAGTCATTTGGTTTAGCTGATCCTGGAAGGTATGTTCTGGTGAAAATACTTCGATGATTGGGAAATTCTGCTAGCCTGTTTATAAAAAGAAAAAAAGAGTTGTTTATGTTATTTTTGAATTTATTTATATGTAACTAAAGCTGAACTGCAATGAATCCATATATCTCTAAAAATTGTTAACACTTTCAGTTTCAATTTAGAAAAAAATGGGGGGAAAAATGGAAATTTAATAATTTCCATTAGCACACCACAAAAGAATATAATTTATACACATATTTTCCAAAGGAAATTCATCTAAAGAAAAGGCAAGATCTGTGGAAAAATGCTGTACTGGGCCTAACTAACCATTTCAGTAACTCTAATTAGTATTTCATTGTCCAGCATTATAAAGAGCTTCCCTCCAGGAAAAAAAAAGTTGTTCTTTACAGCATTAGTGATTTAAAATAATAATAATTTAAACCCCAGAAATTCAATTGTTTACTATTTGTTAAACTGGCAACCAAAAGAATAGGTATAATGTGACTGTCCTCACTCTACCCAGTAAGCAAATATACTACCATGCTTGGAAGTTGCTGCAAGCTACACAAAACAAGAAGTAAATTAAGATAATCAAGCCTTATCAAGGCCACATGCTACTGCTGAAAGGTCATCATATTAAAAATAATATAAAAAAAATCAATTTAAAAAGGGCACATGTAGCCTGTATGGTCTAAACTTCTACTCCTTACTGATGAATGCATCAGTTACCTCACTTCTAAAAAAAACAAACCCAACCTCCCCACACAACAAAACCCAAAAAAGAAACAGACACTTTTCTACCATATTCAACAAAACATTTCATTAAAATAACGTGATTAAAGACAATGTCAACCTTTTTATATACTCTCCACTACATAGAAAGAATGATAGTGTCTAATTCATACAGAAGGAAACAGAAGTAAAAGTTACACCAACAAATGATGGCAGTAAACCATGAAATGTCTGGCTCCATTTTAGAGTCAAAGATGAAGTGGCTGCTACACAGACATTTAGTTTTGGCCTGAAATTCTACGATGATTCAGCATCCAGTCATAAGGATTCAATGTAAGTGTAAAATAATTCCATATTTTTCTCCAATACAAAATGGGGTTGGTTTTGAGTTATAAAACCGAACATTTCCTATGGGCCAATACAGTAAATTTAAATTTGAAATGAACAGCTTACAACTGGCTCTACTCCAAAAATGTGACATTGTGATGTGAACTGAGGGTTGAACACAAACAATGCTGCAGCTGTTGGAACACAAACCCCCTTTTTATATTTCTATTTCATTGAAACTGATAAGTTTTTGCTGTGCTTTAGGCTGGCTATTAAATCTATATACATGTTTGATTAATGTAATTGTATCCAAGTGGTGTTCATTTGGTGTTGTGGGATTTTTCTAATAGTTGGGTTTTGGGGATTTTTTTAGATAAGCACTAACAATTCCCTCAGAGATATTAACTTTGAAATAGTCTTCACAGACAGGTGCATTGTTTAAGATAAGGTAATTTATTATTAACCATGCGGCAGGCATGGCATGTTTCTAAGATCTCAAAGTGCTACTTTACCCACAATTTTCCAGGATGGATGTTTCCAAAATACTTAGATCAAATACCTTGTTCATAAATTTTAATCACCATCAGATTATATTGCAATGTAACTTGTAAAGTATTTAATGATGTTAAATATTCAAAACAATTAAGCATTTTCCAAACAATGTAATTTAAAACTCAGAATACTGCACTCAAGTGTGTGAAAATGACAACTATTGTGTCAAAGCTAATCACCTGAAAGAATTACACAAGTTAAAACCTCTTGATCTCCATCAGATATTGTGTGGTAATTTTCAGTAGTTAGAAAAAAATAATTGCAGCTAATATGCTTTTAGCCTTTAGCACAGTAGTGTCAAATGAACCTTCTTTATGACACCTTTTGGCGCAAGAAAATATCAAATGGTCAAACTAAAATACAAACAAACCAATGATGTGGCTGATGTCACACAAGTGACAAGCAGGTGATCTTGTGACAAACTAGGGGTCCTGTATCTTGGACACCTGCTCTGGATTCATGTGCTTCAGAGGCCATACTCTCAGCTACTCTCCCATCCATACTTTACTGTTTTCAAGTCCTTGCAGTAAGACCAGTAGTACATAAAAATAACCAAGAATTCTCTAGTTGCTGTCCTCCACCACTGGAGACAGGGATTTCCTATCTTGACATAAAAACATGATAAGACAAAAACTACGTTTTCAGTTCCACTGTCTATTTGTACCTTTGATGGAGATGACTGATTTCTTCATCCTTACGGTTAATTTCCACTCTTGCTGTTTTGATAAGGGCTGAAATATTCTTTTTGAGGGCTTGGTTTTCATTCTGTAGAATGACATTCTATTTTAAACGTATACAAAACAGACAGCAAAAGAGAGAAGAAGAGAAAAAACAAGAATTAGCTTGGGTATCCAAACACATAATGAAAAACAGTGCAAGTCAACAACTAGAAAAATATCCCACCCTTTGCAAACTGACAGTAGGATGTTTACAAACTCTTTTGGAGAAGTCAGAATTACTGAGATCCAAAGATGTTTGTGCGTTTTTTTTTTTACATCACTCACATTTACGCTCATGTTTGTGTTCCTGGTCATTATTTAAAATGTCTTACACAATTTATTGCTTTCTTGGTCACTATGTCAAATGAGAGATGTAGCTTTTAAGCACTTTCGCAGAAATAGGGTGATTGTATTCCTTTCAAGGTATCAAAATCAACTTTGGGTGTTCTATCATTCTAAAATTTCTAGATATGATGTTCTAGAACCATAACTGTCAATCCTGAAGATAGTCCTTTCACTTGTTAATTGTCCTCAGCAAAGCCTGCTCAGAAAGGTGGACAAGTTTTGCAGAAGACAATACAGAAGTATCACAGGGCAGCAGCTGTTTACCATTGCAAAGCATAAAACCTTTAGGACTTATCTGTAATACACAGTAGAGCACACTGCAGAATTGCCTCAAATAATCTATCTCTGTAGAATGGCACAGCATAGGAACACTAGCTCAAGCTGAAGAGCAGTTCAGATTTATCAAAAAGGCACTATGTCCAAAGCAACACAGACATCCTCTTCCAGTTCTAGTGATAGCTCAAGCACCTTTGCAACCCCCTCCCTAGTGCATTAAAAAACCAAGAATACTGGATACCTTTCTGACAACTATTCATTTGACATGCTTATTTTCTAATTAAGAAGATGGAATACAGCTTTTAAGCAAATAAAGTCTTACTGCACCCAACATCATAAAACAAACAAATGTCCCTACTGATTTTGTCAGTAGGCTATCCCAACAACTATCCTAGGCAGACCAAGCTCCTAGCACCTATAGGGCTGCTCTACCAACCACACATGGATCAAGTCTGGAAAGCATGAAATTGCCTTCTCAAAGCAACATTCAATTTTCTTTACATAAATCTTGACCACGTTTCCCTTTGAACTACAGTACCTGTGCCTGTATTTCTTTAAATTTCTTCATCAACTCTTTAATTTGCTGCTGACATTTTTCATATTCAGCCTGCAACTGTCAAAGAGAGAAGAATTCACAGCACAGAAGTGCAGAAAACGTTAATTATAGAGAAAACTTACATCTCTACACTTATAGTTAGTTAACACAGTACTGCATATTACACAGCTCTGTTTTTTAACCAAAAGTAACATATTAAAGCCATATTTAAACAAAAGGCTCCAATTGGTATGCAGGTCTCTAAACCACCACAAACACTCAGACAAGAGGAAATCTATGTCTGCTTGCCTAACAGTAATAAAGAATAACAGGAAGTCATATTACTGTGAAATTAATGACATCATTATCAAGGAGCAGGAGTTCTGAGCACCAAATAGATGGGGACTTGCTTCTCAGATTTTATGTAACACGAAACAGATAAGGAAAAACACAACAAAAAGTTACTACAAACAAACTTGGGCTGCAAAGGACACGATCCTGTTAGGATCACAAAATTAAATAAAATAAATTTGGCATGAGCTCTTCTTTAAAATTAGATAGGGACAAAGCTTTCACAGAAGAATGGACAACTTCCATTCAGTCAACTGCTCACAAACTTTCAAAGTGACATCACTCAATAGACTCCTGGATATTTTGCTCCTGCTTCTTTTAACATCTGTGGATGTCTGCCCCTTTTACGCCGTTTAAATGTGTCTTATGGGCCAGAAGAGGTGGTGCTCCAGAAGTGAGTGTTCTGTTGATTTGCTAGAAGCAAATGGCTATTCTCAGTCTCAAGGAAAGAATTTAAGATAAATCCATGACCTGTCTGCTTTACTCTGGTAAAATCTGCTGGGAGAAATGTCAAGACTAGCTTTGTATCAGACATCTGAACAGATACTTGACTAGAGGGAAATTACAATACATTTTCCCATAATGTAGTTGATACATAAACTGTGTGCAAAGGATGCTACGTGAGAATGGACCATGTTACAAGAGTGACAGATTCACTTATTCTAATGGGCTTGTTGACATAACAGTTTATTAGCACAGTCTTGTTTTTATTTATTTAAAAGCAGTTTGCCTATTTAACAACAATGTGAGCATGCTGACATTTTCTGTGTTTCACACAAGAAAACTGGGAATAAAAAAAACCCCAAAACAGATTTTTTTCTACATTAATACATACCTCATCGTAGGATGCTTTCTTTGCAGTCCCTTCTTCAATTAATATCTCATCAAATAAATTTAAGCTGATTCTAGATGGAGTAGAACTTGGAGCAAAATTGTCTGTATAAAGAAAATTAATTACATAAGGATAAAGGTATTTTTCTAGTCATGTTGCATTGTGTACGCTGTTCTATGCTGCCCGTGCATTTTGTTTTTACTTTTTGTACTCACAAGGTAACAACACACAAAATAAAGAGCTATTAGATGCTTATGACATATCATGTTGCAATAACATACACTGAGATTTCTTGAGATAGTTGTCCATAAGTGAAATGAAAAAACCAAAACCAACCAATAACCCAACACCCAAGCATCCCAATCATTTAGATAACAGTGCTTTTTCCTCAAATCAGCCTGTGTGCTCTGTTCAGCAAATATGCATAACTGACAAGACCTGGCTTATGACACCTCTGAAATACAGATTCATTTGCAGAGAAATAAATGAAGTTAGCTATCCAAGCTGTGCTCCAATCCTTTGGACAATACCATAATGCAAAAAGTATTACCACCACACTGGAAGAGGACATACAAACATCTTATCCGTACAGAGCAAAAATCTCACCGCTCCTCTCTTCAAATTCCAAAAAAAACAAGGTCCTTCAGAGCTGGACTATATAGACTGTTTTCACTGCATTTTTATTCCTTCTTCTGGCTTTTACATTCACTAAACAACACATCTCCATATGTGAAATACTGACTTAAGAAATGCAAAATGTAAAGCAAGGAAGATATATAGATGCTTTATGTCTGTAGGGTATAGCTCTCCCATAAAAATTCAATGGTCTTACAGCAGTAAGGTCAGTAGAGAAACAATTGCTTAAATATAAGAAACAGCCTTCCATTGAACAGCACATTAAGGTTCCTAAAAAAGAACATGCTGGGTTCATTTTTTTCTTACCTTCAAAGAAGGGAAATTAATTTACATTACCATGTCAAATTATTTGGAAAATAAAAGGTTAAAAGGGTCTCCTGAACATACTGTATCATACAAGAAGTATATTTTGGATCTCTCACTAGGGATTTAGTGATCAGTGTCTGTTTGATCTGATCCAAAAGCTTACAAAACCACAAAATAAAGGTGTTTTTTCCAAGCTAAAATGTCCTATATCAAACCCAAGCCTCTTAAAATAGCCAGTATCACAGGAAAAACGTCTTTCATTCATTCAGCTAATAGATCTAAGAATTCTCTGCTCTATTAATACAGTCTAACATATGTCTTGAATTTTAACAAGTAGTTCAAAGCTAAAACCACTTGGTTTACTGGAAATCAGCCTAAGAAGCAGAGACTATAATGCTCCAAGCCAAAGAGCAAGACACAATCAACCTACCAGAAACCGACAAACTGCTGTCCAAGCCATCATAAATATCCACTGAGCTGTCGTCACCTTCCTTGAAGGGAGAAGCTTCAGCTAAAGCAATGAAAAAAAAAAAAAAAAAAAAAAAAAGGCCAAAGTAATAAATAATTTCATAAACTCCAACCTCTACCTTTCCCATAAAGTAAGTGTAGCTGTGATCCTAGACCAGTAGAGAATAGTAAAAGTAATAGCACAGACTAGTAAAAGACAAGGGAATTTTATCCAGTAATCTATTGCTACTGTGGAGTAAAGATCTTTAGTCACCAGGGAGCGAAGACAATCTCGTAATATCAGTTCCTAAATACAAGAACTGTGCACGAAGCAAATTATATGGCTTTAGGTACAAATAAATTTTAAAATTATAAATTAAATAAACTTGATCTAAATTTGAAATTGTTTTCTAGAACACACTGAATACAAAAGCTATACAACTAAAAACCAAAAGAATTGATATGATAAAACCACTGCTGTTAAAAGAAACATTTCTTGCTAAAAAGAAAGTACTGTAGCAGTCTGTATCATAATTCAAAACAATTTGTTTTAGTATTGCCATCTACTCACACACTAACTGGTTCTGTAAACGTATTTTAATCTAAATCTCCTCAGTCTCTCTTCATGTCTTTTTCCAATGCCTCTTATGACTGTCATCTCCTCCATGCGAACCTCTCTAGTTCTGTAACAAACATTATTTCTATAAAGAAACATGTCAATATCCACAGTCCTTCTGAGGCTGGGAATCTCAAAAATATGTGTCAAATCAACCAACTGCGGAGCTGGAAATAATGCTGGAGCACCTTGATTACTGGTACTACACCGGATGATAACACATAGCCTCTTACAAACAGCAAACAAAAGAGCAATTACCCTACTGTTCATATGCAAGCTTCACTAAGGTACAGCAAAGAGTAACTTATACACTATGAAACACAGGGGAGAGACCAATTCAGATACCCCCTCAAAACACTCCAGAAATCCAAAGTGCACAGTTATGGTTTTAAATACAAGCTTACTAGGGATGAGGCCACAGCCACAGCCGTTTAATTACAGTTGAAGCTTACCAGTATTTGTCTCAACTTTAAATTTATTTTTAAGTTATTTTTGGACCTTTCTATTTTCATAAATCTGTTTGTATTAATTCCCTGCAATCCAGAAAGTAATCCAACACATCTTACCACCGTAGCGGATATCAAACAGTCCCAGTCCATCCTCATCCGCTGCCATGATACAAACTTCCTATGGCTTCCCCATCTGTGAGTAAAACATCAGAGCAAAGAGAACTGATTAACTGGTAATTTCAGAATAACAAAAACATAAACCAGAAGCACCTTGAAATAAGACATTTACACCTGAGCTGCCCGTGGCCTTTCTTCTTCAATAAAATCCAACACCAGAATGAGAAAACTCTTACAACGAGAGAACAAAACACACTTTCAAGTATGAAGTTATCAAATAAGCATTCTGAAGACATTTAGTTGTATTTTATAGCTCCTATAAAGAAAATCTGATATGAAAAGAAGCACTTCATTCTATGAACAGGTTACCTGAAAGTGCATCTTAACCAGTCAAAACAACCTGATTCGATAATCCCGATTTCTCCTCTACTGATCATTTAAGAGCAACTTCCCCTTGTCTGATATCGCTAGTCAAACCAGTAACGAGCGGAGGCAGGCGGGGTGGAGAATGAGGATGGGACATTAGGAGGGGGCAGGATGAGGGACAGCGGGGGGTGGGGGTGGGAGCGGAGCAGTGCTGAGCAGCGGCCAGGCAGTTCAGAGGCAGCGGCCCTTGCTCACTCCTTAGACCTCGCCGTCCCTGTACAGGCGGGAAGGGACTCCCGCCCACCCCAATTCCCGCCACGGCGGAAATGCTCGAGACCTCTGTCGCGGCCCCCAAAACCCCCGGCGGCCCGGGGCGGCTGTGTCCGCAGTGGAGGGGCCCCGGCGTAAGCCCGAGTGGGCATGGCCACGTCCGAGCGTGCGTGGCCGAGCCGAG
Organism: Manacus vitellinus; assembly: GCF_001715985.3. Lineage (NCBI taxonomy): Eukaryota > Metazoa > Chordata > Aves > Passeriformes > Pipridae > Manacus > Manacus vitellinus. Next base: position 31,271,559 of record NW_021940604.1, read on the forward strand.
CCGTGCGGCGACCCGGCCTGACGAGGGCGCGGGGCCGGAGCACTCACCCGGAACTCCGCCGCCGCCGCGCCGCGGGGTGCCGCAGGCCGGTGGGGCGGGGCCAGACGGCCGCTCCAGCCAACGGCCGCAGCCGCGCCGCGCACTCGGCCGCCGTTACGTAGGCGCGGGACCCGCCCCCAGCGCCGTGCAGTTGGCGGCGCAAAAAGCGGCGCGCTGCTGGGGGCCGGGCCCCCCCCCTGGGCCACTGCCCCGCCCGCCGCAGCCCGCCCCGCCGCCCGATCGCACGCCCCGTTCCGCGGCCCGGCAGCCGGGAAGCCGTGCGCTGTCCCCGGCGGGGCTAGCCGCTGTCGCCCGCGGCCTGCGCCAGCCCGGAGATGACGGGCGCTGTGAGGCTGCGGCGAAGCAGGGACGTCTGCCGGGGAAGCGCCGCACGACACACGCGCGCTCACCTGTGCCCGTTCCCCGCTGCTGCGGCGGGGCGTGGACGAGGCAGTTTGTGGCGGCGCTCGCGGGAAAAACACGAAGTTCAATCCGGGCGGCTGCTGCTGCGGCGATCCGCTTCCGAACCCCTGCAGGGGAACATCGTTACCAGCCCGCGAGCCGCGCGGAGGGCTCCGCGAGCGGCCACGGCCGGACAGGGCACCGGGCGTAAACGCTCCTGCCCGCCCGAGCGGAAGCTGCCCGCCCGCCCCCGCCCGCGTCCGCGACCAGGACCGGTGAACCCAGACTTAAAGGCTCGCGGGGGGCGGGGCGGATCCAGCGGCAGTTGGCTCTCTGGGAAGCAGGGAGCGGCACAGGGAGAGCACAGGGCCAACGCAACCGCGCGAAGGCGGGCTCCCAGCGCCCTGATCCAGAGAGACCGCCCGCTCCACTCCCGGGCGGATCCCGCGGCTGGGGGGCGCGGCGCACGCCGGGAGGTGTAGTTCGACGCGGAGCACGCCGGGAGCTGTAGTTCGGGGCGGGGGCGGGGCAGGCTGCTCTTGTGTCCCGTGACGGAAGGCCGGGCGGAACAGTTGGTGCCGCCGCGCCGCGCCCGCACGTGCGCGGGAGCAGGAGGGCGGGGAAGAGGAAGGATGGCGGCGAGGACTGCGGTTCCGCCTGGCGGAGCAGCTGCAGTTGGTGGCGCGCAGGAACGAGAAGAGCAGCGCAGAGCTGAGCAGATTCCTGGCAAAGCAGGTGGGAAGCTCGGCAGAAGTCCCCGAGCACCCGCTCTCCCTCCAGGCGGGTCTCACAGGGACCACCGTGGAGGGGAGGGGGGCACCGCGCTGCCGTCGCCTGCTCCCCGCCCCGTGCCACCATCTCCGCCCGGCAGCTTTGTCTGCTGCCCCTCCGCCCTGTGCCGGCCCTCGGGCGGCGGCGGAGCCGCTCTGCGGGAGCGAATCCCCGCTCTCTACCTGCCCCTTCCCCTCTCTCCCCCTCTTGTGGTGTCTTGCCCTCCTCGCCCCTTTCAGGAGTGTAGTCCGTGAGGCAGGTCCTCTCCTGTGTTCTAGTCCCCCTCCCGAGTGGGCATTTCGCCCCGCATTTAAAATTTTCGGTATCTTCCATGTCCTTTAAGGTGACTCTGGAAGCGTGATAGCGAGAGGTGGGATGTTGTTATCAAGCACTAAGACAGTACTAGTGCCTACCCTGATGCTATTTGCTTGTCTTCTTTAATTACCTTAAAACTGCACGTGGGACACGTGGGATAAAAAGGCGGAGAGGCAGATTTCCTAGGGTTTACTTCGAGGGTTTTTTTTTAATCACAGTCTCACAAGTCGTAGTTGCTGGAAACTTGGTCCTTATATTCACTTTCATGCTTTGACTGCCTGAACTCTGAAAAGCACACCTGCGTTCTAGGAGAGTTGAGGCCAATCTCCTTTGTATCTCTGAAATCTTTGAAGAGATGTAATAACAGGATAACAACACACCAGATGTTGTTTTATTAATATGTTTTGTGATAAAGCTTTTGAAGCTCCGAAATTGTGTGCACATTTTGGGGCTCAAAGTCCATATTTCTCTTTTGAGTGTCTAGGAAATTTCGCAGTTGTTTGAAGATGAAAAGTCTAAAGTATCATGTTTTTTCAGAATATTGGCTTTTAGTCTGGATTGCTGTCTCTTACTTATGGTTGGGGAAGACTTTCATCCTGGTAGTCAAGGTTCTTTGTTGGTAGACAGATGGCTTTTTCTTCTGTCGCTAGAAATCACAGGATCAAAGTAAAATTGACACGAATATATATTCCTGAGATGAAGAGTTGATGCTAATTGGTAGGAAGCAGTGATGAAGGGTTGCTATCCAAGAGAAAGAAACAGCTGAGAAATAGAGCCGGGGACGATGTGGATACATGATGCAGCAGATAGAGCAGTGAACCAGAAGTGAGTCAACGAGAGCTGAGATCGGGAAAGAGATCGTGCCCTTTCCCTTCTGGTGACTGGAGATACACTTCACGTTTAAAAGTCTTGCTAGGTGGAAATTATTAAATAATGATTATATAGAGGGAGTCTTGAACAGCATGTTAATTAGCAATTATGCATCCTTTTGAAAACTGAATTGCTGTTTCCAGGCTTGGGAAGTTACAGATCTAGGATTATGTTAGGTTTATCTTGCCAGTAAACAATCTCCGTCTTCAGTTGTCATGCCTGATTTCCTACAAGTTACTTTGTATGTAACCGAGGAAGCATGCGTTCTGGAAACCCTTTGCCCTGCAGCTTCATTATGCCTTTCTGACAACTAATTTCTTCAGTATTACATAATGGAATAAAACTTGCTTACAACTGCTAAGTAAGGAACAGTCTTGAGGTTCATAGTAGGACGCTGTTTAATGTGTTGATGGAAGGTCTTGTTCCATTGCTTGAGTATGTAATAGAATTAGAGCCTTTTCTGTAGAGTATTTGTATCTAACTTAACTCTGCAAAGGTACAGCAACTGTCTGTGCTCTTAATGAGGAAAATAGGATGAAAAGCTCTCTAAACCAGTCTTTGTTTCCTACCTTACTGTTTTTGAATAATTTAAGCAAACTGTATAAGCAGTAGGGCTCCACAGACGGCTGTATTGTGCTTTTGGTTCTTTGGTGTGTCACCAAAGGTGTGTCAGGAAGACTTCCTTCATAGAATTTTAAGTGCAGTTTTTTGCAATGTATATGTTTTGGCTCCCTGTGGTGATGTAATTTCAGTAAAGAAGTTCATTGCTGTGAAGGTTAAAATGCTATTAGGAATGGAACTCTAGTGCAAAAATATCCGTATTCATTTCTGCCCTTTGCATCTACCACTGTGCAGATATGGAAAGATATAAATCAAAAAAACTGACCCCTTTTGATATTTCTTCTGTTTAGTTTATAGAACCATCTTAAGTGGACTGGAGATCTCGAGCACACCATTCTTAATTTCCTTCTTTAATTTGTTGGTAGTTTAGTTTGGCATCCTTCATTTTGCCTTCCATTTTGCAATGTAGCAGTGAAAATTATCTTTTAGTCCTTCAGTCTTAGCATTTGATATTGATAAATGCCTTTATTCACTTATATTAATAAATGTAGGGAAAAAGAGGTGACCTACCTGTTCCAAATTCACAAAGCTACTCATTTGCTGTCAGAAAAATGTCCTGGCAACCAAGGCAGACCTTTTCTTTCTCCTAAAATATGACTTCAGCTTTTTATTTAAAAGACTAATGAGGCTTTACATCATGTAGCATTATAAATAAAGGAAGATATGTTGCACTTTTGTTCCATCCTGGGCTGGATTGTCATCTTTTGCATCTAGTTTTTGAAGAGTTGGGATTTTTGGGAAACAGCCTGTTAGTGGTACAAAATCAAAGAGGAAGTTCTTGAGGGAGAGATCTGTCCAACCCTGTCAAAGATGATGTGCTGGGAGAGGTATAGGAAATTCCAGCCTGTGCTCCTTGTGAGACTGCATATCCCCTCTGCTTTTAAATTTTTTTTCTTGCGAAAGCAGGCTAGTGCTTTGCTTCATCTTACTGAACTGGACAGCTGCCAAAAAGAGTGGTGCTGCTCTGTTTTCTTTTTGCCTATTCCCAAGGCCAAGCCACACCTGTTTGTTGCTTCTCTTGTTTTGAACCCAGTGAGCCTGCTGATATGAAAAATCCGTTCAACTTTCTCACCCAGTGGAAGACTTTGTAAAAAGGATTAATTTGGATAATCTAGCAAAATTCATTACTGTACAGTCATACAATGATAGAGCTGTTGTGTGAGGGAACAGAGACAAGAACATGTATTCCTGTGTTGGAGGGGAAGAAAGATATCCCTTGCTTCCTCTTATGCCCTCCCACTCTTCAGAAGCATCCCATTGGTAAAGAAATGTGGCTTTTGTGTGGGACCAAATTGCTCATTGCTGTGATCCTTTCTTCTAGGAATCACAGGGTTTGGATTAAGCTGTTATTAATGAAGATTTCTGTACCTTGTGAGCGCTGAGTAAATTGCCATGCAGGTTGGGAAGGAAGTGTGGAACATGCTGCTAGAGCGTGGGATTGTGTTTGGCTCCCGGTCCCAATTCTAGCTGTGTGTGTCTTATTAATAATAGACAATGTTCTGTGTTTAAAGGCACAGTCTTTTATGATGGTTTCTTAAAGCAGCTGTTCAGAACCATGTGTGCAGATTTACAATCCCAGATTTGAACATTTTCAGATCAACTGTCTATTGCTACTGGTTGAGAAAGCTGAGTATTTCATAAGGCCATCTTTAGTTAAAAAACCCCAGTCTGACAGTATTCTTTTCCATAAAATTTTTAATTAGGCTCTGAAATCAAGCAGACGGTCTCTTTGTAGAATGCAATGTTGTCACTGATATTTGAACAGTTTTATATGTCCTAAGGGTACTACACACAATGACTAAAAAACCACTTGTTCTCACAGAATTGCTACTGTCATGAATTTGTCTTACAGTAGTCAAGTACTCACAGAATTTTACCCAGTCAGTCATATTATTTATTTTACTATTTTCTTGTTAACTGGTTTTATTTGATACTGAAAGATCTGGTTAATAAGTTAAGCACCCTGTTGTGCCTTGTGTGGGTAGCCAAAGATGTAATTGATTTGGAAACTGAAAGTACTTTTATTTTTTTCAGTGGAGTTTATTTCTGTTTCTTTAGAGCCATGCTGCCTTTGAACAGCTTGTCAATAATTTTGCCACTCAAAAGCTGATCCCCTGTAACAAACAGTGTCTTGCTTACTCCATTTTTTAATTATTTTTGATCCTGCTCTGATAGATGACAGGAAGATAAACTTATATCATGTTTTGTAAAAACAAACAGAAGACATGTAAGAAACTGCTTGCAATTAATGTGATAGGTTTGATATTTATAGTGTATGTATACTGCAGTTTTTCTGGTTTCTTACATACTGTTAGGGAGTGAATGTCTTTTCAAATTCAGGAGACCCAAGGAACTTGAACAGGTATGCATGTATTGTAGAAGGATGTCATCAGTGGTATAACCTTAGAAGGTCACCATTTCAAAGGACCTCAGCACTCTATATACCTTGTAACAATGAAACCAGCCCATCTGTGAGTTCAGGAGCAGGTTTTACTTGAGTAACAAGAGTCCAGGAGGAGCAGCAATTGGCTGCACGTCTTGCTAAAAACACTACCTGAGTTACAGAATATTTCTATCTTGAATAGGAAAAGGGTTCACTCAGTAAGGAGGAGGGAGAGTGGAGCATCCAAGAGCAAAACAGCTTCAGTGCAAATTCATAATCCTGATTTTCAGAATTACTTATACTGCATTATATGTTAAACATCATAGAAGTGGAGAGGTGCTTGGATAATAACATGAGAGCTCAAAGACCAGAGAAATTTAAGCATAAGACACAAGAAGTAAGTTGTTCTTCTTCTAGGAAGATTGGGGGGAATGTGAAGGAAATATGTGTTGGGGTTTTTTTCTTTCCTTTTTTCCTAGCCGATGTGAATATGTTTTACACGTATTCTAAAGCCTGGTATTTTGTTTCACACTGTTATGATCTGCCCCTGAAGGCAAGGGTAACTCAGGTTCTTTTTAATAGATCCCTTGGGGCGGATTAGAGTGAAGCAACACTGAATGATCAATGTTTATAAATATACACATGTAGGCTTTATTTTAGAACAATTTGGTTGCATGGAAAGGAGATATGTAGCCGTTTTGGTTATTAGCTATAGTAACATAGCTAATATGAAAGCATAAAAATAGCACTTAAGAAAATGTATTAGGGAAAAGAAAGGATAACAGTAGAAAGATATCCCCACCTGTGGATCCAGCAATGAGATTGATTGTTGCAATTTAAATGTCCCTTGGTCGAAGTCATAGTCTTGGTCTGTTGGGGTTGAGGGAAGCCCATGAAATACACAGTTCAGTGGGTTGATATATGTTCAGGTGGGAACACACAGGTACTTCCCTGGGGGCAGGGAGCTTTATACTGTCTGATGTAATAACATTGTGGATCATGGGGGTCTTTGTTGGCTTATTATTTTAAGACATTACAGTTTCCTCTCACTTCAGCAGCCAATTATGGCCCACGAAAAAGGGTGACTACCTTCAGATCTGCCTGTGAATGTCCCAGTACTTCCCTAGAGGGGGGTTTTCACACCTGAGTCATTTGTGTCAGGGAGGACATTGGCATGATAAAAAGCATTATCCCACCTCACAACGTCTGTTTCTTACTGGCCTCTTCCCAAATCTGGCTCAAAACCCAGCTTGTAGCTTCCAGTAGTGGGTGCTCACCCCCTCTGCACTTGGGCTGTTACCTTGCATACAGTCAGCAAAGCACCCTGATGCTTTTGCAAGTGCTGGATTGTTTTGATCCTTAACATTCCAGTCTCTCACACACAATAAATGGCCATTTCTATGTAAAAGTAAAGGAAAAAAAAGTAATCTCAACTTCAAAATTGCAGATACCTGCTGCTCATTGTCAAGAGCATTGCTTGCTGTAACTGCTATTAGAACTATGGAAATAAGGCTGTGATCATGCACAATTGAATGCTTTTTTTTTTGAAAAAAAGATAGTGAACTGGAAGCAACTTAAACTCTCTTTTAAACCTCAAATTCTTAAATGTTTTATGGCTTTCATGGGACAAAGCTGTTGAGAAAGTGAAAATTCTAGTAACAAAGATGTATTAGTTGTTATGACATTGTCCCAATTTTTTTCTTAAAGCAAATAATTGTAATCTTTTTTTATTTTTCAGCTGTAAAGTATAATTTAATATTTTGGGACTGTTTTGTAATTCCTATTTAGTGTATCATTCTGCATGTTACTGGGGTTTTTTTCAGTATTTTAAAATATGGAGAGGTGTGTCAATTAAGTACTTGCATCGGGACTTTTGGATTCCCTTCTGATTTTGAATGATTTGTTCCTGTAAAATTCACTCTGAATCCTGCATGTATAATTGTGAAGTTAAAAGTCCAGCTCATTTTCCATTTTACTTGTTCTTACTTTCCATTCCTTTAGATTTGGACTCAGCAGGATCGGCAGTGCATCCTCGATACGTTAGCACTGTTACTGCTGGATAAAGAATGTACTCTGTTGATTGGCCGTCAAGTTCGGCCAATCTTGTTGGATTTATTGGAAAGAAATGCAGAAGCCATTAAAGCTGGTGGCCAGATCAACCATGATCGGCATGAAAGGCTGTGTGTAGCCATGAGCAAGCTGGTTGCTGACCACCCTGACGTTTTGCCGTGAGTAACGTGATGTCACTTTGTGCAATGTTTGAACTTGGGGAGTATGTGTTTGTCAGTGTTCACTGGTGGTAGAATTTGGATTGTCTCCCACAGTAACAAATGTGGAAAGAATTATTTAGTAAATACGAGTTTCAAACACAACTTTTTAAAATTAAATCATGTTGTAAGATCTTTTTGTGATTTTCATCTGTGATCTAAAGAAGAGCAAAACAGTTGCCATGAACATTGTCCACAACCGAAATCTCTGCATTTAAAATTAGACCTGTAGGCCAGTAGAATATAAAGTTACGTTAGGAATCAGCATTACTTTTTTCAGTAAAAAAGAGTAATCAGAGAGATTTCACCAAAGGCAGTACTGTTTCCCCTTGATAATTAAGTAATGATTTCTAATCCAGTAAAGTATCTGTTGTCAGCTGATTGCTGAAGTGGTTTTCTTTCCCAACTGTGGACAAAGTTAATTATAGACCTTAGTTCTTAGTACCATCAATTACTGTCTTAGGACCTCTACCCTGGCATTTTTATTAGTAGCTGGTTTCCTTTCCTCTGGCTTAAATGTCTTTGTTCCATCTCTTTCTCTTCTAAAGATTTGCTTTAAGATACTTTAAGACTACATCACCAGTTTTCCAGAGGCTTTTCCTGGAGAGCTCAGATGCAAACACAGTCCGATATGGGCGCAGACGAATGAAGTTACGGGACCTTATGGAAGCAGCCTACAGATTTTTACAAAAGGAGCAATCAGTTTTCCGGGAACTATGGGACTGGAGTGTGTGTATTCCACTCCTAAGGAGTCATGACACTTTAGTACGCTGGTAAGTTAAAACCCCAAGTCTTCTCCATTAAAAAAATGTATCTGTATCTTGAACTGTAGTTAACAATGTTGGCATGCGTGTACAAATAATACCAGAAATTCCTTCCAATGGTATCTGTACCTGTACCTCTCACCTGATCTTTTGAAAGCTATGGTGATCTATCACAAAGTGAATTTTAGGCTAGCTCTTAGATGTGCTTAAAGCTATGGTCTGGAGAATCCTTTTGAATAACTTCAGTTTGCCCAAGTTGGCTTCAAGGAAGATGGTAAACATATGACTTCACCTCTGCTGTAAGCCTGTTGGTGTATTGCTCGCATTGTAGCAAGTTATCCTAGGAAACAGTAAAGATTAATATACGCTCACTCCTTCTTACATTCCAATGATATATTTTAGTATACTGCATTGATACATTATTAGCAAGTTGGTTCTTTTTTCTGTTCTGTGTCTATAGATTTCTCAGCCACTGTAAAACTTTGCTTATTTAAGCTACACTCCGTATTGGCCTTGTTACAGGTTTTGCATGTGATTTTGGTCAGATGTTTTATAGTGTCTTTCTGCAGGGCTTCAACCTAATCTCATGTTCTACCTTATTTATAGGAGTGATGGTATTGATAGTGCCTTTTATTTTAAAAAGGATTTTTAATAGTCTTCATTTTTTAAAACATAAATTCAGAATTACTTAAGTAATGCATTATTTTAAAGTAGAGCGTATAATTTAGAAAGGGCAGAAACTAGCGTTGTCAAATCTATGAGCCATTTATGACACTCTTCAGGATGAGATACACATAGATTGTCTTAGAAAAAGAGAGAGTACTTCTAATACATTGAACAGAAATGGTTTGCCTGGTGTTCAGCTAGTAATCTTAAGTGAATGAGCTGACTTATAAACTTTGTCCGAAAACAATCTTCTTCTGGCTGTTCTTCCCTCCCTCCCCCACCAAACACATTGAAAACTTAGTTCCTGGAATGTAAAAGCAGCATTATAATAAATGAGAAGTGGTTTATGATTTATGTTGAATGTCCTTTTGTTACAAGACAGCTTTATGTAGTAATGAAGTCAAACCATGAGACTTGTGGGATTCTTTTGGTCCTGAAAATTGATTTAATTGCATTAGGGTAACTTTAGAAATAGCATGAAATAGCAATTTTGGAAGGGAAATGGTAGGAGAAAAAAAATCAGATAAAGAAGACCTCATTTTCCTTGTCTCATATGTTAATGTTCATTTATTTGGGTAAGTGCTTTCCTTTACTATATTTCTGCTGATAATTCAGTTCTTTGGAGGAATGTTAGCTAATTGGTGTGTAAATGGTAAACTCTGCTGTGATAGAATTGCTTTTCTCAATTCCGAGGTGTTTCTCTAATCCCAAAGAATGTTAAGCGTAGTGCTAAAATAATTTCTATGACTTAAGTTTTCTCCACATTTTTCCGAACTTGATGTTTTGTTTTGCAGTTTACAGTTGTCGAACTACATTTCTTAAGAGTATGTTTTGACATGCTTTGTTCTGAATATAATTATAATTTTTAGGTATACTTCGAACTGTCTTGCCCTGGTTACATGCATGAACGATGAGCATAAATTGTCTTTCCTGAAGAAGATATTCAATCCTGAGGAGCTGATACATTTCAGATTAAAGTAAGGACTTTTAAAGTCTTGAATACTATTTGTTTTTCTTGATGGCTTTCAGTTGAGTTAATAAACATGGGTTTCACAGGCTACTGGAAGAATCTCAGCTGCAGAATGTGGAACAAGCTCTTGTTTTGGCCAATCCAGACTCCTCATTTTGGCAAAAGGAGAAAGAAGTGCAATATACACAGGGACATATTGTGTCAGGTGACCTCTCTGCACATGTAGTAGCTGTATGCGGCATTGTGCTGCCTAGACTACGTGTTTCTGAAGAGCAGGTACGTAACCCATGGTTAAATCTGTGCTTTCTTTCTTTTTTTTTTTTTTGTTTGTTTGTTTGTTTGTTTGTTTTTGTTTTTGGTTTTTTTTTTAGAAATCTCTTAAAGTACAGTGAACTGACCTTATTTCCTGATTAAATGCTGTTGAGATACTCTAAGTAATGTGTCGAGCTTTCTCCCTGTGTGCTGTTAAACTAGTGTCGCATAATATAGACACTGCAAAGAAGCTCTGAAGTGGAATGAAGCAATGAGGGAGCAACAGTACTGTTTGTTTTATCTTCGTGTAGCAGTATGTACAAATTACTGCAAAAGACTATTCACCCTTATGTAGTATCTCCAGTCCAAGTTAGGGTGATGATCCATAGCTGAGTAAAGCCAGGATCTGGTAGAGTTGCTTTTACCTGCATGATGTGGTGTTTTTGTTATAAACCATCTTATAAACAGCCTTTCTCCAAACATATGCTTAGTTCTTCTGTTAAAACAAAAGAAAACAAGGCTACTACTTAGTCTTCTAGAAGGCCAAAAAAAAGGGCAAGGAAGTGAGCGAGAACTTACTGTCTCCACTTGAGTGAAGTGTAATGCAGAATATAGTGCCTTATAGTTTCGGGAAGCCCAGCAAAGGCATAAATGTTTTTGAACACACAGTATTTAACCTTTTTTTCTCTTGAATTGCTATTTAACTTAAGCTGTTCAGGTTCCTCTTTGTAGCTGCAACTGTGTTCTTGACTGTTTTTCTCCTTTAGATATAGTTTTAGCTCTTAGCTGAGTTTTCTTGTTTGATTCTGCAACAGTGATCTACAAGGACAAAGAAATGAATGAAGACTACCAGTGTCTAGAATTTTTTGAGTAACATAAGCAAGGAAAAAAAGAAATTTTCCTTCAAATTTTTCTCCCTGCTCAGCTTCTGTTGTTGAATTTGCTCTTTTCTAGACTTTTAGGTTTTTTATAGGATTTAGAGAATGGTTTGAAATTCATTGTAGCAGGGGAAGAAACTCTAGAGCTGTTTAAGAAGATTGTTACTCCCATGCCAGTGTCACTGCTGTTGCAGCTGTGCTGAAGCTAGGCCATGCTATAAACTGGATTACAGAAAGGATACTCTCTGTCTGTGAGGGAGAAAAGAACTTCCCTGAACATCATGCTTTTATTTTTTTAATAGCCACAGATATTGCACTGATCTGGTCTCCAATGTAGTTCCAGTTATGCTAGAGAGGTTCCAGTAACAGCTTAGGAAGTCTGACAAAGATGTAAGAGCAAACTGTGAGGGGACGAGGTACTCTTAAAAACTAGCATTGTTACCAGACAAATACATGAAACTATTATCTGAAAAGAAGGTCAGACTTAAATAAAATACACTTATTTCAGTGTTCTGATCTCTTTCCTCTGTACCTTTTGGCAGAAAGCCCTGATTTTTGTGCCATATACTGATATATGACTGTAAGAGTCAAAATATTTGGAGACTATCTGTAGCATTGATTAATTACCATTCAATAAACTGCATTAATTTAATTTTTAATAAAATCACTGAATTAACCTTATTTTTTCATTCACTGAGTTTAATGATCTTTTATGTTGACCTCTGCAGAAACGAGTAAATATTCATATTTATTTGGTTAATATTCGTACTTACATCATCTGAATCTAACTGCTGTTTGATTTGTCCCGAGATTTGGATTCATTCTGATGACTTAATTTCGCTTACATTGTGAATTGCATTTGATTGACATACGTTACGATTAAATAGGTACAATGCCTATACTGACAATTTAGTGTGAAATCCCTTTGGGAACAGAATGTACATATACTTTTTATTAAGTATTTCACCTTTAATAGGTTTTTGATGAAATCTATTTTAATATCTGTCATTAAACACAGCTTTAGACTCCTTTATTTTATATGCAGATCTGCAGACAAAAATTTTTCTAGTTGTCAGACCCACTTTCCTAATTGTTCTGTGTTGTATAACCTATAAGAAAAGTAACAATTTCGGTGTATTAACCCAAATTTTATGTTTGAACAGGAAAATAACACAAACAGTTTTGTTTTGGTTGAATCTGCCTTCACAAATCTTCAGAACCTTGCTATTGCTGTAGCAAATCAGACTCCTGTTTTATTAGAAGGACCAATAGGATGTGGCAAAACTTCTTTAATTGAATATTTAGCAACTGTTACAGGAAGAGCAAAACCTCCTCATATTTTGAAAGTTCAGCTTGGAGATCAAACTGATAGTAAGGTAACTGATGAATTTGTTTTATGGTTGAATGATGGGATGTAATTTTTACTTAAATCATGGACTTAATTTTCTGATAAAGTAATGTTTTACTGAAGGACCTCATGGTGCCCAACTCTGTAGTATTGGTCTTACAATTGATGAGAATGAATAAATAAATAAATGTGAAGAAAAGTAATAATTAAGTTTCTATAGGTTTTAAAGTCTTTGCATAATTGTGCTATGTTTGTATCATTCAAATTGTTTTATCAGGGTTTTCTTTGTGGAAGAGCTATATTGATTAATTAAAAAAAAATTGATTTACATTGGAAAAAACATGATTCTAAAATTACTCAAGCTGGTGCCAAAGGTTGTACGAACACTTTCATTTCAGTTTGTGACCTAATGTCAGTTTAATCTGATGCCAGTTTTGTGGTAAGGGTGAGATGAAGCAAGATCCTGTGATGTTGAGGAGATTTGCACTTAAGTATAATGATCTAGCTCTATCTGGAGATATAAAACCAGAGGTGAAGATAATTTCACATTCTTTTGGGTTTTGCCTATGTAACTTCTGAATTTGAATTGATTTATGTTGTTTGGCTCAATTTTATTTAGTTTTCAAAGGTGGTTAGTGTCTACCAGAAGCGCTATCTGAAGGTTTTTCATTGGCATGCATAAGCACTTCACTTGCATGGCACATCTGGTTTCACCATCTTGCAACTGTATGTTTTCATATATGTGATTCAGACTGCCATATTAAGAAAAAGTGGTGAAGTTCAGGGTACAAAGTATGTAGTAGTGAAACCATAAACTTAATTAATTAAGCAATGCTTAAATATGGAAGTTACAATTTGAGAGAGAAGCAACACTTGACTGGTTTTTACCTTTGAATATTTTGCTTTACAGTTCCTTTTACTACCTTAGTCACAGACTTTTCAAAAATGTGAGAGAAAGTTCAGTGCAATCCTAGACAGTTTTCTGTTTGTAAGTTATGGTGACACAGCTCATGGATTCACTTCCAGTTACCTAGTTTGTTTTAATTACTATGTTTGTTAGATTAGCATACATGTAAAAGGGGGAAACTTTTTTTCATAATGAAAAAAGGTGTAATGCTGGGCACAGATTTTTAGATGGATTGTTTAGTAATATGAGGGCTAAGTAAGTGTTACTTGCATACCAACTTTGGTCATATTTGTAATTCTTTTCTCTGAGTTTCTTAAGGGATGTCATGAACACGTCTCTCATTTACTGATTGTTTCTGTCATAGACGCTGCTCGGTATGTATCGTTGTACAGATGTACCAGGGGAGTTTGTGTGGCAGCCTGGAACCTTGACACAAGCTGTTACCAAAGGTCATTGGATACTTTTGGAAGACATTGATTATGCTCCTCTGGATGTGGTAAGTAGGTTTATATTCACTTTAGGGTACTGGTCTTAATGTCCATGATGCAATTTTTGGCAGTCTAATTACCATGGGTTCTGCAACAGCATGCTGAAAATTCTGCTCTTCTTCTAACCTATCTGTCTTTGTTCACATATTAGCACACCACGTTAGGTTTTGTCATTGTTACAGAGTAGTCATGACCCTGCCACTGATGTGAAATTTCACTCTAAAGATTGGAATTGACATTGATAATGAGCTATGTGTCTATTTAATCATGTTTTGGTATTTGAAAACAAAGATGGCCCTGAACACCACAGAATATTGTCAGTGTATTAGGGTGGTGCTACTTTTAAGATCATTTTAGCGTTTTGTTGTGTGGCTGCTCTTTTGGTTTGGTTTTTTTTTGTTTTTTTCTTACACATTTTTTACCTCTAACTTGGATGTTAAAAGTGTGTTGTTGCATTAAGCATTATAGGTTTTAACAGATTTCCTGTTTTCAGCTCCAGAACAACTAGTTAGACTGTCATCCTTCCATTTCAAAAAAATGCCTACTGAAAATGTCATCTGCAAGAATGATGTGCTGTATAGGCCTGCCAGATATTCTGCAGATAGTTGTTTCCTTTAACATCTGTTCTGTAAAGCATCTTTTGTGTGACTGAATAACCTGACTGTTTGTTCGGTTCTAGGCTTCTGAAATATAGAAAATCTATAAAAAAGCTAAGAAGTACTGCCAGGGGGTCATGCACTTACTTGCTTCTGTGGATTCTACTCATTGCACTCGCCATAAGCATGCCTTGAGTAATATCCTGCATTTATCACACTCTCCCTTTCTTCAGGTCCTCCCTACAGCATCCTGTCTCCTTTCTCTGTATCAAAGTGTCTGTGCTTGCCTCCCTCTGTCCTGAGGGATCATTATGGTTCTACCTCCCTTTTTTCCTTCCACCACAATATCCAGAAAAGGATAGATTCTTTAAATAGATACCAAACTCTCCTGGGGGTAGCAGGGTATACACTGAAAAATGTTGATGTTTGAGAATGACATCTTTGAGATGCGTAGGTCATCTTTGTTCAGGCACATAAAGAAAATAAGGCTTCTGATGTGGAAGTGTCTAATAATTCATTCGACAATTTGAGAATAGTTTTGATTTGGACTTGCAGTGTAAAGGCTACAATTTCCATTCTTTTATAATTTAATCTGAATTCAGGAGAAAGAAGATAGTTAAACTTTACACCTGTGACTTCCACTGCCGATTAAAATGGCTCTGCAATTCCTGTTAGCCTCACTTGGAAAAGCAATCTGCAGGAACAGCAGTTGCTGACAATGTAATGGTGGAATTGCTCCAACATCCCAAATGTGAAATGAGTGTGGATGGTTGTGCTGTCTGTTATAGTTTCACAAAGAAAAATGTCATCTTTCACCTCCAGATCTCTGTGCTGATTCCTCTTTTGGAGAAGAGGGAGTTACTGATTCCTGGTCGTGGTGACTGTTTAAAAGTAGCATCAGGATTCCAGTTTTTTGCAACCAGGAGGTAGGTTTGTGAACTTAAATGAGATTGAAAGCATGGATATCTTATTTTTAAGTCCAAGGTACTTTTAAGTGCAAGGTACTTTTTTGGTACTTTTAGCAATTTCTACTTAACAAGCGATAGAAGCCATAGAAACTGTGAAATGTTTTTTTCGCTTATAAGCAGCCTTATGTTACTACTGGTTGAATCCATTACCTCAGCCTTGTTGAGAACCTCACTGCAGGGGAACCTTACAAAACCAACCCCTCACCAAAATAAAATACTACTCTGGAATTACTGTGTGAAGAAGGTTTATTATTGATATTTATGAGAGTCTTGTGTCAATATAGGTGTTAGTAATGTTTTCTAACCAGAAAAAGATTTAAGGTACTCTCCCTGATTGTTTCACTGTAGTAGTGGCTCATGCCTCAGATGTCAAAAACACTTCTTGTATGTTAAGACTTAATATTGTATCAGGATTAAAGGTTAGGGGGTCTATATGGGGAATGGTAGTTACATGGTTTTCAAATGTTTTGTAGTTTATTTTAAAGCCTTTCGCAAATTTTCGTGCTTTTATCTTCCATATATTTGTTTTTTTCTTTGATTTATCTGATCTGTTTTTTTCTGGAATCGAGTCTTTTGTATTCAACTCTTTTGGTTGCCTTATCTCCTAAGATTTTTTTCTTCTTAATGCTTGATTGTCATGGTTTAACCCCAGCCAGCAGCTAAGCACCACAAAACCTGATGGCTCCCTCCCCCAGAGCAGGATGGGGGAGAGAATTGGAAGAGTAAGAATGAGAAAACTCATGGGTTGGGATAAAGACAGTTTAATAGATAAAGTAAAAGTTGCTCACACAAGCAAAGCAAAACAAGGAATTCGTTCACCACTTCCCGTAGGCAGGCAGCTGTTCAGCTGTCTCCAGGGAAGCAGGGCTCCATCATGCATGACTTGAGAAGACAAACACCCTCACTCTGAACATCACCACCCTTCCTTCTTCCCCCAGCTTTATATACTAAGCATGATGGGAATATCCCTTTGGTCAGTTGGGATCAGCTGTCCCAGCTGTGTCCCTTCCAACTCCCTGTGCACCCCCAGCCTCCTCCCTGGTGGGGCAGTATGAGAAGCAGAAAAGGCCTTGATGCTGTGTAAGCACTGCTCAGCAATAACTAAGACATCTCTGTGTTATTGACACTGTTTTGGTCACAAATGCAAAACACAGTCCCATACCAGCTACTATGAAGAAAATTAACCCTGTATAACCAGCACATGGTGAACGGTTTGTATAGTAGGAAATTACAGTTTGCATTGGGCTAGTTAGAGTAGATACAATAAATCTGTTACTGTTTGTAGCTGGGGAATATTATTTAAAAATAAAAGACAAACACAATAAAGTGAATAAATAGATAAAACCAACCAAACAACAACACCAGAAAACAAAAAAACAAAACACAACCCGAAATATAACACTTTTGCATGTGCGAGACTACTTCCATAGTGGGTATAAACACATGGCTGAATAGTTATTTCTGCAGTGAAAAATAGAAAGAAACTGATGATAGAAAGGACTGTGAGTGAAGACTGAGGAAAAGTAATAGGGCAAGGCTGGGAGGTGTAGTGGGTTGACTCTGGCTGGATACCAGGTACCCACTAAAGCTGCTCTCTCACTCCTCTCTGCAACTGGACAGAGGAGAGGAAGAAAAAAAACAGCGAAGGATTCATGAGTTAAGAGCTGGGAGAGGTCACTTACCGATCACCTTCACGGGCAAAACAGACTCAAAGTGAGGATATTACTTAAATTTATTACAAACAGGATCAGAGCAAAAGAGTGAGAAGTAAAATAATCTTACAAACACTTTCCCCCCACCCCTCCTTCCTTCCGTGTTCTCCCTCCTCCCCCCCAGCAGTGCAGGGGGATGGGGAATGGGGGTTACAGTCAGTTGTTGTTTCTGCCGCTGCCCAGGGAGAGGTGTCCTTACCCTGCTCCTGTGGGGTCCCTCCCATGGGAGACAGTCCTCCACGAACCTCTCTGGCATGAGTCCATCCCACAGGCAACAGTTCTTCATGAAACTGCTGTCCTGTGGGTCACTTCTCCATGGGGTGCAGTCCTTCACAAATGAGCTGTACCAGTGTGGGTCCCCCACAGGGGCCGCAAGTCTTACCTGGGAAAAACCTGCTCCAGCGTGGGCTCCTTTCTCCATGGGCTGCAGGTCTCCAGCAGGACCCTGCTCCATCCTCGGCCTCCCACAGGGTCACAGCCTCCTTCATACATCCACCTGCTCCAGCATGGGCTCCTCCATGGGCTGCAGGGGCACAGCTGGTCCACCATGGTCTGCACCACGGGCTGCAGGGGCCTCAGCTCCAGTGTCTGGAGCACCTCTTGCCCCTCCTTCTGCACTGACCTTGGTGTCTGCATTGTTGTTCCCATGTTCTCACTCCACTCTTCCCTGGTGGGCATTTTCACTGCGTGACAGCCTTCTGTTCTTAAATATGTTATCACGGAGGCGTTACTATCACTCCTAATTGACTTGGCCTTGGCCAGCGTTAGGAAGCCCGTCCTGGAGCCGGCTGGCATTGGCTCCACCAGACAGGGGAAGCTTCTAGCAGCTTCTAACAGAAGCCACCCCTGTAGGCCCCTGGCTACCAAAACCTAGCCACAGAAACCCACTACAGGAGGGGACAAGGATGCTTTTCCTACATCTCCGCAATGGATCACAGGTCCTTTAAGATATTTCCCAGGCCACTTCTGTTAGGTTTCTCTCTGCACAAAGGATTCTATATATTGCTTCTGATAGACTTAATTACTGTCAGTTGTCTTTCTGAAAGTATCTCTAAGGAGATCATGCACTACAGGGAGAAAAACACTGTGATAAAAGAACAGACAATTTGAAAAGCATGGATAGGCAAGGTAGGGTATGTGACAGTACAGTGACAGTGTCATCTATGCATGCCCATTATGCTGTAGCAGCAATATGTAACATTTTTTGATGTAAAGGAGTGCATTGAAAATATTGAGTACACTCAGTATGCTGTGTTTCTTCATTAGGATATTCAGTTGTGGTGGAGGTTGGTACAGGCAGCAAAGCAGCCATGCTGCTCTTTTGGACAAATATTGGACAAAAATACATCTGGATAACATGAGCAAAGGAGAACTTAAAGAGGTATGGTGTATGTTGTTCTGTTGTGGCATGTGAAATAATAGTTTCAATTAAGGGTAATAAATGTTTTTCAGTAGTATTTTCAAGTTCCACAATATGCCCTCATAATTTCAGCTTTGTGCTGTCAATTTTGAAGTAAATGGACGGTTCGTCAGGAAAATTTGAAATGAATTAAGCAGAAATTCCTGGAGCTTGCTCTGACTAACACAGTTCTTTGTATGGCTCTAAGAATCACGTTACTTTGCCACTTATTAGCCCAGAGAGATTTAAAAGCAGAGAGAAAAAGAAAAATTGATCTTAACCTAATTTTGAGATCTAAGCTTTGAGTTGGAAAATAGTTGGTCAGTTATCAATTAAAAATAACTGCTTGACATCTTCTGTTAGCATCTCTGGGAAATGTTTGCTTTGTTTAGTTCTTTCGAAAATTAAAGGACCCTAGGACTCATATGAAAATAAAATTCTCTGGAGATTCTCCTTGTGATACAGAGCTCAGAATAGGATCTGATTTTGTAAGAACCTTGCCTAAGAGAAAAGGGGGTGAACAGTCTCTACCAGAAGAATTGAGAAGAAAGTGCTGCATTTTCTAGAATGAAGAAGATAGTTTTCTAGGAGAATTTATTCACTCCTTTGGATTTATTCAGCAACCAGCACAGTTATAGGTGACCTTAGATATCTGTGTGTTTTTCCTTTTTTGTCATTTGTCAGCTAATTGTTAGGAATGGGGCAAGAACAGCATTTATTTGATACTTGTAGATTTTGTTGGAGGGGAAGCACGTAGATGCATGGGGAGGCCTCTGCAGATGGTTTCATGGAGATGTGCACACTTGTGTGCTATAGCTAGAAAAAGATTCATGCGGGAAGCTCAGAGTTGCAATATTTAAAGTAAAGCTTGACTATCAAAACCTCAGGAAAAAAGGAGGCTTCAGTGCTAAATGTTTCACTTAGCACTATGTTCTTTTTGTTCTTCCTTTGTAACTTCGTAGCTTAAGTCACAAAATCACATAAATTAAACAGTGTAAGATTCCCTAGTAGTAATAGAAGAGATGAGGTTAGAGAATACCCACTCACTTGTCTTGAAAACAGACACATGTTCTTCTTAATCTTAAAATCAGTCTGACAGGGTAGGACCAGTTTTCCTGGCCTGTGCCTGTGAAAAGTAATTTTGGCAAGCAATATTTTGTTTGGCAAGCTTTAGCAGAGAGAACTGAAAGAAAATTACAGAAGAAAAATGAACCCCTTAATATGTTTTTGTCAGCGTAGCAAATAGACAACATGTATGCTCAAATAAATTCAGTTATAAAGAAGGACAAGAGGTATGAACTTCTATTATCAGTTGTAGAGTTGTATGATCATGATTTGGATTTGATAGGGTTGAATACCTTTTGTTTTTCCTGTTGGTATTTATGCAAATGTATTAAATGAATTTGATTAGAGTTGAGTTGGCAAAATTAATTTTTGGCATCAAAGTCAATATCAAACAAACCATAATAATTTCTGTTTTCTTCAGATGAGAGATTGCAGTTTTGTGTAGTTTCCTAGCTTAGGTATCTATTGAAAGCATCTCCTAGTAGAACTTGGGGGGCTAGTGGTTTCTTTCAAGGGCTAATGGTTATTTTTTTGTTGTTGTTGGTTTTGTTTTTTCTTTTAGATCCTTCAAAGGAGATATCCCAACCTTGCTCTTGTAACAGATCACTTGCTGGACATTTACATCGACCTTACAGGAGACAAGTATCAGGCATCAGAAAACAGTGCTTATGGCTCCAGTCATATACCAGAAGATTCATCAGAATCGAGATCAGAACATAGGAAACAAAATCTGGAAGGACGAGAACTATCTCTAAGGTTATCTTTTCTTTTACGTTTATTAGAAATCAACTAGCTACAGAGATAGAAAGGTTCTTTTTTTGTTATTTTTTAAAATTTTTTAAAATATAATGATAAAAGTTTGAAAAACTGGAATTTCGTAAAAACTGGAGAAATAAATTTTTAATTAAAAATAACGATTAATGTGTCTTTTAAAAAACTCAGTCTGGATTATTTAAACTTCCTATTTGCGGTACTTACACTTTTTCCTCAAAAAAAAAGGTAGGTTTTGTTATATGCAGTGCTCAGTAGGTATCAACCCATATGAATTAAATCTTAATTCATTTTAACACAAGGTATCAGTACTAGTTAAGAACTGAAATGTGCTGTGCAATGTTCTCACAGGAGCTAGAAGATAACGTTTTCAGGAACTGAATATATTTCCCTGTCTAGATTATTTCATATTGAACACTCACAGCATTCTAACTTACAGATGACTGAAAATAACCAGATTTGTAGTGTACTATTAATTTCAGAATTTTTACCATGAAATGTAGCTTGATACTCAATTATTTCTTCCTCTCATACCAAATGTCAGTTCTACTCATGTAGAATTTCTGTAACCAGTAGTGCTTTGTGAATTAGTCAGTAAATACTGGATGCCTATTATTTTTGTGGAGCATAAGAATGTCAGTAATTTTAAAACATTTATTTTTCTAGAATTATGTTGTTTCCTTTTCTTATCTTTCAGAAGATTTTGCTGTTCATAAGGAATCTGTATTTTGAAAAAATAGGGTTTTATACCTTTCTGCATTTTTAATACCTTTTAGTCTCATAGTTACTTTATGGTTTAATTGAATGTGTGTTATCTATTTCTAAGAAATGTGTCTGAAAGCAAAACTGTTGGTCTTTATGTGTTCAGCTACTGCTCAGAATTATTATCCTATTTATGTGTCTTCCTGTGTACAACTTGCACAACAACTACATGTACAACTGCCAGAAGATGATGTAGTGACCTAAACTGAACATGAAAGAAGGTGCTGTGTGTTTTGGCTTGTTTGTACCAAATCTTTGTGGTTTTTCTTTTTAGAGACCTCCTGAATTGGTGCAG
Organism: Manacus vitellinus; assembly: GCF_001715985.3. Taxonomy (NCBI): domain Eukaryota; kingdom Metazoa; phylum Chordata; class Aves; order Passeriformes; family Pipridae; genus Manacus; species Manacus vitellinus. The sequence continues at coordinate 31,293,068 of NW_021940604.1, forward strand.
CAGGATTGCTTACAACTTCGACAGTAATTCTTCAACCACAGCAGTGAATATTTTTCAGGAGGTGCGGTAAGACTTCATCCAGAAATCGCTTACCCAAGTTCTAGCATTGTCTCACAAAATATTCTATTTGGGAATGTGAGGTGGGAATTTACATTTAGTTTTGTTTGAAGCAGTTGGATTGTAGTTGGAATGTTTGTGATCTGTCTAATCAGAGGCTTTCAATGCTACTAGGAAGGTTGTTTGCAGTAACGTGCTGAAAGATTTACTGCTGCCATACAAACAGCATACTACAAAATAATTTCAGCTGATATGAGCTGGGATTGCATATGAACAAGAGTAAAGGTTTTAAGTTCTTTCCTTTTTGTTGTAACATGCATACTTTCGTATGCATCATTTTACATTCTAGGTTGGGAATTCTTCAGTGTGCATCAGTCAGAGGCAGTTTTGAGATGTGAGATCTTACAGTGTTGATTCTCTATGCATTTTGGTCCATTCATCTAAAAATAGCTTCTGGGCATTGAAAGGTTTTTACTTTTGGTAGAAACCCACTACATTACAGAGTTTAGAAGTTCTTATTACATCCTTTGGAACTCCATTGTTTGACTCTATATATGGGCTGTGAAATAATTTTACTTACCATGACTGGATTGGATTTGGGCTCATTTAGATTAAAATGGTGCTTGTGAGATCAAGTCATACAAAACTAGTGTTGAACAAGTTGTTTTTCCTCTTGACAGGCATTGGACTGTTTCACAGCTATGCTGTCCAACCAAGGGAGCAGACAGAAAATGGCAAAAGTTATTGGAAGTAAACTAAACATTTCCAAAAAAAAGGTATGTTGAGCTATAATTAGCATGATGTTTATTGCTAGTATTCTATAGCTTGCAGTTTTTCTACTGTTTTACTTATATGTGTTACGCTATTTTTTCTTAAAAATTATACCCACCTCTCTGTCACAAACACCATTTTTGCTCTCTCTTCTATCTCAGGATCTGTTTTTCTCGTGTTTTATATTCAGCTGCCTTTTTTTTTCCTGTAAAAATTCCAGTGAACCTGTTTCAGAGTAAATGGGCTCATCCTGCAAAAGAAGGATCACACAGCTGGAACAACACAGCTGCCTAAGAACATGATACTGCTGGATGCACTGAGTAGTGAAGAAAGTGTTTGTTCTTGGGTGGTTTTCTGTGAGCATTAATCACTTAAACAAAGAGATCAGAGAGAAACTGATCTTTACTGCTACTTGTTTTTAATCATTGATTACAAAATCAAGTACCTCTCTGGAGCCTAGTAATGCTCTATAAATGGCAGAATTAAACTAAATAATTTCTTTGTCAACTATTTCTGAGTATAGAAATTTGTGAAGAAAATCCCTTCTTTGTTACTTTAGGATGACAGATTGATCCCTGAAACTTCCATGTTTGTCCTTCTTTGCATGCAAATGGCAAAATATCCTTTTTTTACCCAAAGGGCTTTTTTGAGGGAGGTTTTTGTTTATTGTTAAAATAACTGTTCAAGTTTATGTAGTTGAACTACCATGGAAGTAGATGAAGTGTAGAAATACAGTGGCATAGACCTGTTACCAAGTTATTAAGTTGAAAATTGTTTGTACAGATAAAAACACTTCTGAGGTCCTTCAGTGCTTTTGGTGATGCATGTGTAAAACCTGCAAAATATAGAATCTTACCATGAAGAATTAGCTTGCTGCAGAGCAGGTGTTTTTACTGTGATGTAATCAATATTCACATTGGAAATGTTGATTCTTTTTTCACAGGTAGAGTTCTTTTGTGAACTCTATAAACCAGAAATTTTAATACGGGAACAGGAAGTCTCTGTCGGAAGAGTGCGTCTCATAAAGAAACAAACACAGGCTCTCGCTGTACAGAGGTAGAGTATCTTGTAGTTTCCATGTAAATTGAAATGTTTTGTGGCGGAATAGAATAGACTGCAAGTCACAGGGTTAAGAAAAATGCAAACTGGATATTTTCACTTTAATGGAAAGAATGTGAGAGTTCTTTCTCTTGTGATCCGAATTTTAACTTGTTTATCATGAAGCTTGTGTGCATCATACTTCTGGCAGCCAAAGCATGAAGATTGTCAGCTTCTTTGAACTAGAGTGTCTTCAAAGCAGTGTGGACCACAGCTGTTACAAGAAAATTTTGACGAATCTATTTTTATAAAGGGAGATTTTTGTAGTATGTGTCACTAACTCCGTTTTCTAGGAAGTTCTTTGGGAATCCTGAATTTCTAGGTTGTATCTTGAAAAAAATGTGTATCTTAAAAGGATACCTTGGAACTATTTTTTTCAGACCTGTAATAATAATAATAATAATAATAATAAAAATAATAATAAAGATCCCAAATTCACCCACAACGCAGAAGAAATAATAAACTTAAAATTACCTCCATGATAGATCTTAGTTTTGAATTGCTTCCTTTGTTTTTTCAGAGCAAAACAAACCTTTGCTGCCACACGGCCATCCGCAGTATTGATTGAACAGCTTGCAGTGTGTGTTGTCAAAGGAGAGCCAGTGCTTTTGGTTGGTGAAACAGGAACTGGCAAAACCTCAACTGTTCAGTACCTTGCTCATATTACAGGTAAATAAAGTGGTAAGACTGTAACTTACATGAAGATAATTTAAAAAAAAAACCAAATGAATAAACCCACAAGCTGATGGTGCTTTCTATTTCTGTTTCAAGGACACCGTTTGAGGGTTATCAACATGAACCAGCAAAGTGACACAGCAGATCTATTAGGGGGGTGAGTTACTGAACGCTGTTTTGTCTGTTCTGCATAACAAATTGGCAGTATTTATTTCATAGTAATATAAATGTCTTAATAAACATGTCTGCATTGAGAAACCTTGTAGTCCTTGCTGAAGAACAGAGCAATTTCACTAAATTGTGTGCACAGCTGTATGTGATGAAGTCACTTAAAAGCACAACCCAATGTTTCTTAAAAAATGGCTAAGCTGTTCAATATAAAAGTGATGTAATATTCACTGGACGTAGTGGTTGGTAGTATTAAAAATATTTTAATTATCAGGGTGGTCCTGCCTTTATAAAATCACCTCATGAGGTGCATTTAAATATGTACAGTTTTACTTTTTCATTAGTTGAGTAAAAAACTTCGGAAACCGGGGTTCATTCATGCACAATGTTGTTGTTTCAGTAACTGGTTTTGGGGTGGTTTTCTGGTTTTGGTTGACAGATTCCTGTGTCGTAAATAGGTAAATACTCTTTTGCTTCTCTTCAGTTACAAGCCTGTGGATAACAAGCTGATCTGGCTGCCTCTGCGAGAGTCTTTTGAGGAACTCTTCTCTCAGACATTCTCTAGGAAGAAAAATCAAACGTTCTTGGGACACATTCAGACTTGCTACAGGCAGAAACGTTGGCATGATCTGCTAAAACTAATGCAGCATATTCATAAATCTGCTATTAATAAGGAAGTAAAAGAAAATGCATCTGGTGAGAATTGAGACTGATCAAACACACATTAGCACTGAACCATTGCAGAGTAGATAAATCTGGTGATTTCTTTTGGCCTTTAAATTTGTGTTGGTTTGGGGTTTAGTTTTTTGTTGTCCCCCTTTATTACATTCTTCTGGTTTTGAAAAATGCAATGTCTGCCTACAGCAAGACATTCAACATGCTGTTAGAATAGTCATTGGGTTTGTATTTTGTTTAATTTTTTCCTTTTTCTAACTCATCACTGCTGTCAGCTATGTCTGACAGTGTGAAGGTTGATTTTTCTGATCTATGATGCCCTTGACATGTGGTCTTCACTCAGCAGTTACTTATTTGCTGTGCTGGTGAGCAGTCCTAGTCATTTGTGTGTTAGTCCTGCATGTGAATGCATTCACTTTCAGTCATGGAACCTCCTTGAATCTCACAAATATATCCTATTTAAAAACAAATAAAACAACAACATAAAAAACCCAGACCCAAAGTAATAGCTCTTTTAGGGTAGTAATGATATTAAGAGTTTGCTTTTCAATCGGTATCACTGTCAGTAACTTGCCTAGTGCTTTAATTTGTTTTGATGTGGTTTTGTCTCCATATAAGTTTGTTTTGTTTTGTTTTATACTTCACAACCCATTTTGGGGCAGAGGCAGTGTTGATAATTTGTCTTGCACGGAGTTGTTTCTGGTTCTAGACCAGCCGAACAAGAGAAGTTGTAGCTTTCATTCAGTATAGGCCAAGTAAAATTAATCATGAACTTTATCTCCACTCTTAACTGGTTCTTTTGAATGTGCAGATACTAAAATAAATACCCACAAATGTAAAAAAAAAATAAATTTAAAAATGAGTGTTTAAAGACCACTTATTGCAAGTATTTACAATCCTAAAATACAGACAAGCTGAAATTTGTAATTTGCAAAGTTACTTAAGTAATTTTGATGCTGTATGTAGCTCAGGGAGTGATTTTAAACAAATAACTGAAATCAGTGCAATATTAAATAATGTCATAACTGATGCACAACAGTGTTTTTAATTGACACTGAAGTGTTCATTGTTAATCTGTTCTGTCATAGGATTTATAAATTTGGATTTTTTTTTTTGATATGTCATTTTGTCTCTGGAAATTAGAGAGTGGTAACAGTCATTCTGGAACAAAGTGCAGCATAAGTATTTGTTCTTAAGCTAAGAATGAATGGCAAATTATCTGTACCCATATGTCAATAGTGTTCAGTTAAATTTAAAACACAGCCCTCCTCTTCCCAAAATGAAAACAATAAAATTTAAATTTTTTTTATTCATGAGATGCTATCTGTTGAACTTGAATGTTTTCGCTGCTCAGCCAAGCTTACTTTTGTATCTCTGTGCTTAAAACATCCTGATTAAAATACTGTTATTTAACATTTTTTATGATATTGTTATGATGGTACACACTTGAATTTGTTTTGCTTACAGGCTCACCACTGAAGGAAAAGTGGGAGGCATTTGGTCTTAAACTGAATCATGCTCATCAACAGATGAAAATGACAGAAAATGCTCTGCTCTTTGCATTTGTTGAGGTATTTAGAGTTGCATTTTGATGCTAGGAGGAATAAGGAGAAGTATTTAAAAGACTTTGCAATCAGTATTATATAAATAACTTCTTGGCAAGAACCTTGCTATGAAGTAAAACATATTCCATGATAGCTCTGTGAAACAAAGTGTGCTGCTTAAAGGGGGGAGTGGTTAGATGGGTGGTGGGAGAATGTTTTGTGGTAGCCCATTAATTCAATACTGTACAATAGGAATTAGGACTTGTGTGATAAAAGAATACCAGCAGTATGTCAGATCATCATTTCAACAGAATGAGATTAGAAAAAACTTCCCGATTAAGTCTCCAGTAGGACATGCTTCTGTCTAGGGATTCTTGTGAAGGATTTAATAATAAGAATCTGTGCTGTTTATCTAGAAGCGGTTTTTTTAAATGTTTCAAACCCATGATATGTTCTAATGCCATTAGATGTGATTAGGAGAAACTGTGAGGTTTATGCATGCTTGTTCCTTGTCACCCTGTTAGCCTGAGTATATTCTCTCAAATTTCATGTGAAGTGTGTAAAATGTTGACCAGTCCTCTATAAAAAGTGTGTGTATGAATAGTTGGAGAACCTTTGACTGACATATAGTTTTAATTAATAAGATATCATTTCCTTAGGAACATAATATTGTTTGTGTCTTTGGATTTCTTTGGATTAACTGTCTTTATTCTTGAGTGGTGTCAGTGAAGTGTATGCACTACAGTGTTGAATATTACTGGTAGGCAGCATTGCACAAATAAGAGAACCTAATTCTATAGGTTCTATATTTGAGCCAGTCTAAGTGGTAACTGATGTAGTGGTGATAACCATCTGACTTCTGTGGCTTGCAAAATAATTGCTGTTATTGAGAGAGAGCAGTAAAATTGCTATTGCTGTTAAAGGTCTGGAGTTGCCATTTGTCTAATCAAGCCACAGATTGCACACCAAGTATTTCCAGCATATGACTGCTTCAGTTGGTGGTGGCGTGATTTAACAAATTAATCTTATTTTTAGGGTACTCTGGCACAAGCAGTAAAAAAAGGAGAGTGGATTTTATTGGATGAGATTAACTTGGCTGCAGCAGAGACTTTGGAGTGCCTGAGTGGTTTATTGGAAGGATCATCTGGGTCACTGGTGTTACTAGACAGAGGAGACACAGGTACTATTTCTGTGCTTGGTTATGCTATATCTTGCTATTTAGTTGATTTCCCTATCCTATATGGCTCAAAATAATTCAAGAACATTTACCATTCAAATGAAAGTGTGCAAAAGAGAGCAATATGCTCTTGTTAGACTTCAAACTTTTATGCAAAAAGTGAGAGTTTTAATTCACTGTTGACTCAGGAGATTTCCACATGCAGAAATTGTAGCTTTTGCCTCTTTGAACTCAACAAGAGCAGATCTCTCCAGTGCTCCCAGTAAGCATGGATGTCTCTACAGACTATTGAAGGACTGAAATTTTTTTTCTTCATAAAGCTGAGGTAGCTTGATGGATGCTCGTGCAGATGCAGATATTTCTGATGAAATTACATAGGGTTATTCTCTGAAAATTTTTTACAGTGGCATTTTTAAAAAAAAATTAGTAGTGCAGCAATGGAAAGCTGGCCTAGATAAAGTATACCTTATTTAACATAATAAATATCCTGTGGTTATCATTAACCATATGTCTCTTATTTCTGTTTTACTTTAGAGCCTCTTGTCCGTCACCCTGATTTTCGCTTGTTTGCATGCATGAATCCAGCTACAGATGTTGGAAAGAGAAATCTTCCTCTAGGAATAAGAAACAGGTAGGAATAATGATTCTGTGACAAAATACTTAGTCACTGTCTTTTTCAGAGTTTGATTAGCTTCACGAGTTGACCCAGTGAGGAATGCCTTGTCTGAAGCCTAAGGATATAAGTTTGAACTCAAATTTACTGCCTGTGAGAGATGCTTTCCACATTATGGTGAAGGTTTTTCATGAAATAGCATTGGGAAAATACTCTGTGAAGTTGCTGAGCCATGAGCAGATGGTCTAGCAGTAGTATAGACTGTTGTCACTGGGGGCAGGGGAATGATTATTCTTTACAATTAAACTGTCAGTGCCTGGGAATGCTACTGCAGCATCCTGATGGGGATAATAAAGACAAGTGCTTTGTGTCTGCTTAGCAGCCTTTCTCTTGGTAACTCAAAAGCGTTGATGATCCTTGCAAAAAGCTGCATATCCAGCCTTGGAAGGTGGTTTGCGTGGTGAAGCAGATGTGTGATATTCAAAATATTTGCTGTGTGGCCTTAAAACATCTAAACTGTGTCCAGGAAATTGGAGTTGTGGTAAATTCATTCTTTGGTACTACCTACCTATTCCTGAATGCAAAGATCTTCTGCTTGTATTATTTGATGCTGTTTCCCTCCTGAGTGCCAAAAGTTGTGTGTGTGATGGTTAGAAAATACGTTCATTGGCTAGAGCTGCCCCTGCAGTGTACTAAATGGGAAACACTGGCATATTTAAAGGTAGTCAAAGCTTCTCTGTGTATGTGTTTACTGCTAATTTTCCTTTCCTTATTATCAAGTTTTATTATTTTATCGTTCCTGAGCTGGATATTTGTAAAAGGAGAAAACAACCTGAATATGCTAGTCATATCAAAATCAGAACGGGTGGTAGGTAACTCTGAAGTGTCCATTCTTTAAATAGAGATATCATTAGAGAGTCCACTTTGAAAAGTACTCTAGCTGTGTCACTGCTTCAGTGTTCAGGCTGTAACATTTGGGTATCCATTGCAGATTGTTTAGAATTTTAATATAAGAAAACAGTCCCATAGTTCATTTTCAGTCTTTCATTTCAGTTAAAATAATTCAGATAAATTACTTGAAATCAATAGAAGTAACTTATTTTCTTATGTACTCTGGTTCTTGAGTCTGTTTGTAGGTCATTTGACAATCAGTATTCTGCTACTTAAAAGAACGTAAATGATATATGCCATGAGATTAATATATAATGTGGTTTTTAAAATTTGGTCAGATGTCTGAGCATTATGGATTGATTTTTATTTTGATGGGTTGATTCTTATAGGTTCACTGAACTGTATGTAGAAGAATTGAGAAATGAAGGAGACTTGCAAGTTCTTATCATGGATTATCTGAGAGGCCTGAATGTGAACAAAAATACAGTACAAGGAATTGTGAAGTAAGTTGATCATAATATCTTTAAATTCTTGATGAAATAAGTCACAAAAAGAAAGTATGTAACAGTAGTCTGTGGTTAGATTGTTTTGGGAAACACTATAATGCTCCCTACCCAGCAATTTGCATAGCCTTAGGAAAAGGAAGAGAGTAGACATCCATCTTCTTAATTCTGAAGGTTTCTGTATTTGTGAGGAAGAGATTTATGGTTTTTTTTATTCAGAATTCTTTTCTTGGTGGCACCAGTTAAAGAGCACTGATGTTGCAGTACTCTGAGAGACTAAAATGTTTTGGTTTTGTGGATGATACCAATGGAAGTCCTATGTGTTTATCTAGAGTTGCCTTTCTTTCCCCTAGTATGAGGTGAACTATCTCATGTTTAGAATACTTGGAATTTATAGGCACTCTCTGCATATCAAGCTCTCTCAAAAATAATGGTTCTAAAAATACTCTGTTGCTTCGCTTCACTGGCTATACAGATGGCAGAGCTTGGCGTGGCTTTCCTAACCTGGAGCTTTTAAGAAAAGTAACAGTTGGAGATAAGCTGAAGTGTTCATACTTGGGTTTAATTCCTTAGTGCAATGGTCTGATTAGTAACAGGTCTTTGTAACTCTTTACTTTTGCAGCTTTTACTTGTCTGTCAGAAAGGAAGCAGAAACAAAGTTGGTGGATGGAACAGGCCACAGACCTCACTACAGTCTCCGGACACTTTGCAGGGCATTGAGATTTGCAGCATCTAATCCCTGTGGCAGCATACCACGCTCACTGTATGAGGTGATTACTTATGTTGGTGTTTGTTTCAGTGTGTGTTCACAACAAAGGTGGTTTGAGTAAAGGATAATCCTCTCTAAGTGCAGTGTTGAACAGGAATGGTTCTTTAATCTGTATATTTTTTCCTTATTTTTCATTTTATCACTGAAAATAGTTCTTCTTCTTAGGGCTTCTGTTTTAGTTTCCTGACACAGCTCGACAGAGGTTCTCATCCAGTAGTTCAAAAGCTAATTTGCCAGCATATAATCTCTGGCAACATCAAAAGCCTTCTCAAGCAGGTAGGTAACTAAGCTTCTAAAGACCTGTTTTTTACTTTGTTTGAAATGTCCATATGTTAACTAGTTTATTTGTTAATTTGAAAAAATATGCAAGTCTGAATAATTAAAGCATTGTGGAATGTGGGCAGCTTAATGCAATGACTGCAACTGTAAAGCTATCACAGACTTTTGAGGAGCTTTCACAGCTTTTTTAGACTCTGAATGGAGAACATATGGATACGATGCAAACATTTGTGATTTATCTCTAATGGGAAAGAAAGAAAGAATCTCACTAGTGCTGGGAGCCCAGCGTGGGTTTATGTGGAGGACTGGGCAGTGGGATGGGGAAGCCAGTTTAAGAGACAGGTATTTGTTTCAGAATAAACAAATATATGAATATGTATGAATATAAAAAGATGAAATATATATGTATGAATATGTATGAATATAAAAAGATGAAAGCAAATATCCTGCTTGGAAATTCCCTTCAATATTCAGTGCTAGAACTCCTGAACCATTCTTATCTTCATGGCACTGGCTTCATGACCCTGAAGTAATCTGGTCAGGTTTTTCCTGTGATTTGCATTCTGTGGTAAGGGGTCAGTGCTTACTGCAGGAGTACTCAGGGATTAATTTAAAATTACTTTTTACAGAATATGTTGCAGTGGTGTAACAGTAGTTTTCATTAGCAAATTGAAACTCATTTGTACAATCTGTTGTTTCTGTCATGTTTCCTTAGCAAATACCAAAACCCCAAGGTGGCAGTTTTATACTTATAGAAGGATACTGGATTTCAGCTGGGGACAAAGAACCTACTGTAGATGAGAGTTACGTGCTAACTCCTTCAGTTAAACTTAATCTGAAAGACATGGTCAGAGTTGTGTCTGCAGGGTAAGCGTTTCAACTTTTTAATTAAAAAAATAAGTTGAATATGTTTATTTAGGCCTTGAGTTTTGGTGCTTCTCTAGCCTTTATTGTTTGTATGAGTAATGTCTATTTTCCTTCTACTTTACAGTTAACTTTTCATTATAGAGTGACTTGAGTTTATACTGTACTTTTTGCTTTATTAAACCATCTTACTGCCATACCTTGTTTTATCTAAATTATAATCTAAAAATTTGCAGTTAGAATAACCTGCTTATTTCACAATGCCATGAAAAGCTTCATGGATAGCTGTTGGCACTTGGGAGTAAAGTTACTTATGTTACCCTGTTAGTCTCTGATCTTGGATACCCCGAGTGAGTTAAGTGATGATGTTTTTGTAGTGTGGTTTGATAATGTTGACATCTTGTATATGAGAAAGATAAGGCTCGTGCTTCAAACTCACTATTTTGGTTATGGCTCTTAGGACTCATCCAGTACTGATTCAAGGAGAGACCTCTGTTGGTAAAACCAGTTTAATTCGCTGGTTGGCTGCTGCTACTGGGAATCACTGTGTAAGGATTAACAATCATGAGCATACGGACATCCAAGAATATATTGGCTGTTATACATCGGACGCCTGCGGGAAGTTGGTATTTAAGGAAGGTGAGTGGGTGTGTTATATATACTCCAAAGTCCTGTCTCACTTCACTGTTGATTTTTTTTTTTCCTTCTTTCCTGCTTGTCTGTTCTATTACAATGGGGAGATGACCTGTCATAAAGTTAGTAGCTGCACATTAATGATAATCAGTTATGTGAATTTCAACAAATTCTGGAGTTCATGTCTGTCTCATCATGCTTGTCCTGTTGAACATAAAGAAGATAATTCAACAACTTCAATAAACTGGATTAGCATTTATACTGAGTGAAAATGGGTTGCTAAAAGTATCTGCAGTGCCCGCTTCTGTTAGATTTGCTTTGTTAGATTTTCAACTAGGACTTTTTCTGTTCTCTCCAAGGCATTCTCATAGATGCAATGAGAAAGGGTTACTGGATTATTCTAGATGAATTGAATTTGGCTCCCACTGATGTTCTGGAGGCTCTCAACCGTCTGCTGGATGATAACAGAGAGCTGTTCATTACTGAGACCCAGGAAGTTGTCAGAGCTCATCCTCGCTTCATGTTGTTTGCGACACAGAATCCTCCAGGTCTCTATGGTGGCAGAAAGGTCTGTATAATACATTCCTTTGAGTAGATAAGACTTTAGGGAATTAAACTCTCTCAGACATGTGTGATGTGAAAACATTTTGATGCGTAGCACAGAATTAACGTGAGTCCAGAGGGAGAGTGCTGAAGTGGCTGTGGACTAACTTTCAGTACAGCTGGGTTCTGTTTAGGGGAGTTGCTTGTTTTGCAGATACTAAATTTCTAATAATTTAGAGTAGTTGAGATTTTAAGTACTTTACTGAACTGGAGCTCATTTATATTGTGGGAGTAGCCTAGCTCATTTGGTAAGATTGTGGTGCTAATAACGCCAAGGTTATGGGTTCAATCCCCATATGGGCCTTTCGCTTAAGAATCTGACTCTGTGATCCTTGTGGGTCCCTTCCAACTGAGAATATTCTGTGATTCTGTAAATATTATACTTGACTCAGCATTTCTTTTTCAAGAACACTTGAAAAGAGATTCTGCTTAGGCTGTTGATGTCCATTTTGTACTGGTTTTGGCTGGAATAGCCACTTTTCTTCGAGGTGACTGGTATGGTGCTATATTTCCGATTTGTGATCAAAACAGTGTTGATAGCACAGGGATGTCTTAGTTATTGCTAAGCAGTGCATGCACATAGTCAAGGCGTTTTCTGCTGCTCACACTGCCCCACCAGTGGAGTAGGCAGGGTGTGCACGAGAAGGTGGGAGGAGACAGAGCCAGGACAGTCAACCCTAATTCACCACATTGATGTTCCATACCGTATCAAGTTGTGCTCAGGAGTCAAAAGTGGAGGGAGAAGGAGGAAGCAGAGTATGTTTGGTGTCTGTTTCCACAAATAACATTTCTGCCTGATGAAGCCCTTATTTCCTGGATGTAGCTGAACACCTGCCTACTGATGTGAAATGATGAATGAATTCCTAATTTTGCTTTTCTTGCACGTGCACCTTTTACTTTACTTATGAAAACTGTCTTTATCTCAGCCTACAAGTTTTCTCACTTTTACCCTTCCAGTTCTTTCCCTCATCCCATTGTAGGGAGAATGAACCTATGGCTTTGTGGTGCTACTGTGGTTAAAACACAACACATTTTAAAGTTTTTGTCTTCAACCAGACTATCTCTTATGATTTCTTTCAATATTTATGTGTGTGTGCTAATTTGTGTGCTGTGACACCATCTGTGTTTCCTTTGGATGTGTAGGAGAAGATATAACATGAGGAATATCAAAGGAAAAGGTTCAAGCAATAGTATGGTCTCCTATTTCAGGTTTTGTCCAGAGCCTTCAGAAATCGTTTTGTGGAACTGCATTTTGATGAATTGCCAAGTGCTGAACTGGAAACTATCCTGCACAGGAGATGCAGTTTGCCACCTTCTTATTGCAGCAAGCTTGTCAAAGTCATGTTAGACCTGCAAGTATGAGAGTCTTTCTTTTTTTAGTATAAGAAATGCAAGCGTATTTCAAAGTAATATGCACAAAGTAATAGAAATTCCTGAGGAGGTGAGGGGAGAGGTATTGTTATCTGAAAGATATTTAAAATCCTAAACCATAACTGATGGAAGAGAACCCACTAAGGTACTAATTCCTATGGTTAAAATAGAGAATAGGGAAGGTGATGCTGGATTTGAGAGAAAGCTAGCAGCAAAAAAATGACTGGAGACCTTGGGATTTGATACACAGAATTATCACTTGCTCTGGATCTAAAGTACAGTACTGGATTTGCAGCTGTCTTTGGTTCATGTGAAATTTGCTTTTATTTTTAAACAATAATTTGGGATGCGTTCGGACACTCCTGTGTTCAACAGACATTTGACATTTAGTGTGTAGCTGTATTTAAAATCAATTACAGCAGCACTAGATTTCCTTTTATTCCAGGTACCTATTTTATTCTTAGTATTTTTTTATTGCTATCTATATTATTTTGTTCCTGGTACCTATCAGATACATGCCTAAAGGGGGTTTGTGTTCGGGAGTTGTGACTGTACTAGACTTCTTTTTTTTCCATAGAATTTACTTGTAGAAGTGTCACAACAAAGACTTCTGCTTAGCTTTGCTTAAAGCATTTGAACAGGTTCCTAAAAAAGTGGCTCACGTTTTGTTCTCGTGACAGTCTTATCGCAGAGGTTCGACGGTGTTTGCTGGGAAGCATGGGTTCATTACCCTGAGGGATCTGTTCCGTTGGGCTGAAAGGTACAGATTGGCAGAACAGCTGGAGAAGGACTATGACTGGCTTCAGCACTTAGCAAATGATGGTGAGCTCTGCTGTGTCAGCTCTTTGAGTGTCTGTAGAATTGCGTTCCAACCCTAGTTCTTAACTGTAAATTTTTGTCTCTGATTAACCAGATAGTAATTGCTTTCTCTCTTCCTCTGTTTTATAGGTTTTATGCTTCTGGCAGGCAGAGTCAGGAAACAGGAGGAGGTGGATGTTATTCAGAGTGTCCTTGAAAAACACTTCAAGAAAAAAATATATCCTGAATCTCTCTTCTCAGGGGAAAGTGTCAAAAAGCTACTGGGTGAGTTTCCTAGAAGGACCTCACTGGTAGTTCTCTAGGTATGACTGAAACTGATGGATTGCTTTGTGTTGTGCAGCTAAATCTTCCACGCAGATGTCAGTGATGGATAGAGATTTTAACCATGTTGTCTGGACTCAGGGGATGAGGAGACTTGCCATTTTGGTGGGACGAGCCCTGGAGTTTGGTGAACCAGTACTGCTGGTGGGAGACACTGGGTAATCTTGCTTTTTATGATGCAGTTCTTTGTAATACTGCACCAGCCACTGAGTCAGACACAAAATGATTGTGTGGGCTTCAGTGCTGCTTTGATCTGGGACATTTGAGCCTCTCTCATGGCAGACTTGCAGCTCTTGTTTTTCACAGTTCCTTTTTGAGGGGCAGCAATTGCGTCCCTTTCAACACAAGTCTTTAATGGAATTATTTGCACTAAGTATAACTTCATAGAAGTTATACAGAAAGTAGTAAAATGGAAGTGAGCTGACTTCTGTCCCCACCTTTTACAAGGTGTCCTGTAGAATCTCACTGTGCCTCACTGGAGGGGCTGCTTCTGGGGAATTGTAGTGTCTTTCTATTTAAGAGTACATTCACTTTACATATTTTAAGAGCTTGAATATAGCCTGCTACCACTTCTCCGCTTCATATGCTGCAAAGGAGGTTGTGGAAGTAGATGCTGTCCCTTGGACTTGAGCTTGATCTGGGCATGTATCGTTTCCAATTAAGTGAAATGTTAAGCTGGTTGAGTATCCATAAGGGCACACTGAAATAAATTTGAACCTGCAAAAATCCATCAATACAGATATTGATTTAAATTTAATTAAAGGCGTCTTGTGCAAGTCAGCAACAGTTGTTGTGCCAAAAATGGCTTCACGTTGCATAAACTTCTTTCAAGGAAAGGAGCGGGAGGAAATTTGCATGCTGGGCCTTTACCTCATAGGTCTTCAATGAAAGTATGAATCCTGTCCAAAGCGAGTTGATTGAGTTTTGGTTTTTTTTAATTCATCCCTTTCAATTAAATTATTTTGTTGCAGGTGTGGCAAAACTACCATTTGTCAGATCTTTGCAGCATTGACAAATCAGAAGCTATACTCGGTGAATTGCCACTTGCATATGGAGACGTCAGACTTCCTGGGAGGACTGCGCCCAGTCAGGCAGAGGTCCAAAGAACAGGTTCGTCCTGCATCAGTAATAGCTTGGATAGTGTGACCACAGAAGCAAAAAGTAGCAATTATTATGACTTCTCATTTCCTTTTCTGTTTCTTAGGAAGAATCTGATGGTTCTAGACTTTTTGAGTGGTGTGATGGACCTCTTGTTTTAGCAATGAAAGAAGAGGGTTTTTTCCTCCTTGACGAGATTTCTTTAGCTGATGATTCCGTACTGGAGCGACTTAACAGGTATGTCTTAAATATGTTAGTATTAAGCATCCTCAGTGTGTTCATTACATAAAATTGAATGAGGTAAGTCTAGCACATTTGTTTCCTGGCCTAGGTGAGCTGCTCTCTTAGTTCTATAGTTCTTACTGAAAGGGACAGTGGCACAAATAACTGGCCTTTTTCATATTTCAGCTTCTGTGCCGGTTGGCTTTGTTTTTCTAATTGTCATCCATCTGTCAGTGGTGGTAGTTTTAATCACAGTAATACTTAGACCATTTTTGCTCTTTGAAATTTTGATTACAGCTAGGGTAGAGGATAGTAGGTTAAGACGACAATATGCTGTGTCTTGCTGAAGTCTTAATGTCTTGTATGGAAAAATAAAAGGTATTTCTGTTGGAAAGCAGATACGTTTATATCCACTTGACATATGTTGCTACACTGATTGTATTGATTTCAAATGTGTTGGTTGGTGCCATTACTTTATATTTGGCTTTATAGTGCCACTACAGGCTAATCTGCATTTAAATAGCTGTTTTTGTTTCTGTTTCATGGACAAAAATACAATGATTAAAGGATTTGCTTTATTCAAGATCCTATGTCCCTGGATAAAGAAATTAAGAACATAAACCTTAGTTCAGTTGAAACAGTTTAAACAGCATCTGAAGACACTTCAAACCATGAGTCAAGTTAGAAAATAAAACTAAAATTAAAATTTCCAGTTTAGCATCTGCAATATTAATATTTTCAACCTGTCAGTGAGCTCTTGAAAACTATACACCCTGTCAAATCCCAGGAACAAAATTTAGTTATTTTCCTCCTTACTGTGTGTAAAAAAATATTAAAATATAAATTTAATTTCATTATCTGCTTGCAGCAGTATCCCTCATTTTAGTCTTTTCTGTTACCCATTATATTGGGCAAATGAAAGTTTAACCAGGCCAATTAATTTGATTTTCATTTTTAAGTGACCTTTTGAAGTGTGAAACAAAATTTAAAATTAACAATTTTTTTGACCTTCTGTCTAGTGTTCTTGAAGCTGAAAAGACATTGGTACTTGCTGAAAAAGGAGGTCAAGATGATGAGGAGAGCGAGGTAGAACTATTAGTTGCAGGAAAGAAATTTCGTATCCTTGCGACCATGAATCCAGGAGGTGACTTTGGGAAAAAAGAGGTAAATGTCAAAACATCTGGAAGTACAGCATGCATTTTCAGGTCATATTTACCATTAAGTGATTAGAGGTCTAAGGTGCATTGTGCCAATTCTGGCATCCAGTGCTTTCTAGTAGGCATCTGCTTCATCGCTCTAAAAGAGGATTAGGTTGTATCTGTTTTCCATCGCTTTTGTGTGGTATCATTTTGACATTGTAAGTCAATACTCAGCAAAATGTCAAAGAAAGCTTCAGACCTCTCAATACTCTAGGTAGGCTTGATATATAGGATATTATCTTGTCTGTCTCAGTAAATATGAACATCACATCCCAAAAGGTCTTTCTTATTAAATGGAAAAAATCTGTTTCTAAACTTCAGGTTTAAGTAACTAAAAACAGGTCAAAGAAAACCCCAAAGACAACAAACTCCCCCCAAAGCCCCACAACTTTTAAACAGTGTTGGAAGCTAGGTCTAAGAAAAGAACTCTAGTTTGTGTCTGTAAGCAAAGGGAGATTCCAAAGCCATTGTTTGATACATGGTGTCCTAGAATGAAACGGAACTTGGGTGCTTGCAAACCAGGTTCATTTCTTCCCATATTGTTTTGAACTTTCTTTTCCAGCCATTTCCTATGTTGATGCTACTACTAGAAATCTTAAAATATGCATTCTCTCAAAGATTTTGATACATCCTTTTCAAAATTAGAAGGAAAGGTCTAGCCTTGTTCACTTTATTAATGGTTTACAAGTAGAGCGGCTACAAGGCTATCAGTTAACTGTGACATTAAGGAATATGATGTAATGTAATTTGAATTGCTGTATCATTCTACTTGTTTGCAGCTTTCTCCTGCATTGCGCAATAGATTTACAGAAATATGGTGTCCACAAAGCAATGGCCGTGATGATTTGATACAGATTGTAAAACACAATCTTTATCCAGGATTGTCTCTGGGTGCAGTAAACCATGAAGGTAGGTATTCTTGTGTGTTCGTATTCAAACATTGCTAAGAAAATAAAAAGTTTAAAGGTTGCCAACCCTTTCTCAGAATTTACACCACTGTGACCCTTTTTCTTCTAATTACATCTCTTTCTGAGGAGAGTTATATTTTAGATTTTGTTCTTTAATATGTATGTTATATGGCTAGCCAAATTAAGTTCAAGGCTGTATTTACTTCACCATCCAGGTAGTTGAACTATCCCCAGCTCTTCAGTGTCCCAACTTGGTTTCTATGTAGAGTGTTAAAAGAACTGTCGCTTTACTTTCTGCCAGCAGCTTCACTGTTAATATTAGTCACTTGATTCTGTCTTGTTACTTGAATTTAAAAGGATCTGTAATGACAGCATAGGCATAAACTTACTGTACCAGGGTGAATTTATGCTGATACTTTTGGTCTGTTTGGCCCTGCCACCTGTGAAAGCTTTGCTCTTTCCTTGCCAATTTATGGGAAAACAAGCACTGATAAACGGGAAAGTTGTCCTTGAAGAGAGCTTCTTGTATAAACTGTTTTAATTGGTATTCCATGATTGGCTAGTTATCCTCCAAGGTCACTGGAAGGAGAGATTGAGGAGGAGGATGACGAAGGCTCGGCCCCAGACTCAATTAAGAAAGTCCCCCAGAATGTACTGTGCGTGCACGAGGGGATTTCTGAAGTTCTTGCGTGTGCACAGAAGAGATGCACTTACATAATAGGGGGTGGGACTGAGGGCCTCTGGCTGGGTGGTGCTGGTCACACCTGGGGGTTGTGGCCACTTAATTAATTGTATAAAAGGCAGATAGTGCTTTCTTGGTGGGAGCTAACTTCACACCAAGGACAACGTTGCCTTTTGGCAGGGACGCCTGCCAGTTTGTCAACTTACTGACTCTCCAAGGATGCAGCTTCTGCTATGGGTAATTATAGGCATGCTAGGTCTGTAAGATAACTTTATGGGCAACAGCTGGGTAACTGGGGGCTTATTTCTCTCCTCCTTCCTCCCTTTTGGGTTTGTTCGTTTTGTTGGCCACCTTTTGGTAATAAATATTGGTTTTTGTTGAGCTCACAACAGTGTCTGTTTTTCACGTTCTAGTATATCTCGGACCTTCCCTAATACACTTACTCTTCAGTTATTCTGCCTGTTAGGATATAGAGTACCCACCCACGTTGCTCTGCATTACAGCTGTACCTACTTTAGAGATGTTTTTTACAACAGTGTGGTAGATGTGACCAATAAAATTATTTTCTAACTCAAATTTATTTGATTTTTATTTATTTTACTCTCTTTGTAGGGGCAGACATAGCAGAACTCATGATGGACTTTGTTGAATGGCTGACTAATCAAGAGTTTGGTCGCCAGTGTATTCTCAGTGTGAGAGATGTCTTGTCCTGGGTTAATTTTATGAATGTCATGGTAGACAATGAGTCGAATTCTGCCAAGGGATATAATCACATTTCTCCAATGATGTCTTTTATCCATGCTGCATGTTTGGTATATATTGATGGAATAGGATCAGGTAAATCTTCAGTGCTCATTAGTAGCAAAACATATGAAACTGTGTATTTGTATTAATATTTTTAGTCAAATGCAAACAAAATGCTTTGGGCCAGCATGGAACACTTCTGGGAGAAGTTTTCACTGCCATTTAACAATATCATGTATGTCATATGCCTTCTTGTGTTTCAGTAGCAAGAGTTTGAATAATACAGAAAGCTTTAAGAGAAGAACGAGCTTTGGAAATAAGGTGTCCTTAATTCTATTGCTCACAGAACAATTTGTCCATGGTAAATAGTACTGGAAGCATTTGCAAGCAAAAGCACTAAAATAAAATATAAACTTGTGTGCACAGAAGGAATTGAGTTTCTTAGTTATAAAATTAATGTGCCTAGTTATGTTTGTAAAGCACACACTTACTTAACTTTTCTAACTACAGGTACAACATCCTACTCAGCTGATACAGCTTTATTAGCTCGTGAAAAATGCCTGACATTTTTATGTGAGAAAATGAGTCAGTTCTTTGAGCTGACTGATTATCAGAAGAATGAACTGAAGATTTATGACAGAACAAAGGAGAAAGAGTTTGTATGGATGGACAGCTTCATGGGAATTTGCCCCTTTTTTATTCCAAGAGGCAAGAGACTTTATGGGAGTGGGTGGTTATTTATTCTGTGGTTTGTGTTTTCAGTAGCTTTGTTATTCGCTAAATCTAAGTAGGATACCTGAACCATCACAGAAAAATTTATTTGTTCTCAAACCTTAAAAAAATGCCTTTTCTGCCTCCACAAGTGTGTGGAATGCAAATCAATCACATTTATTAAGAAGACATATCTGTTCATCCCTTTCTTTGA
The DNA here is from genome assembly GCF_001715985.3 of Manacus vitellinus. NCBI lineage: Eukaryota > Metazoa > Chordata > Aves > Passeriformes > Pipridae > Manacus > Manacus vitellinus. Next base: position 31,312,677 of record NW_021940604.1, read on the forward strand.
TGACTTCTTAATGGTTAATGGCCTAATTTTCACAGACTTTTTTGGTTTAACAAAGCTTTTTTAATTTTGAGTTGTAATTTTCTGTCACTTTTGCACAGTCAGAATGCCTGTTAAGTTCCAGTAACTAAAGCTGCAGCTCCTCCTGGCCCTTGTGTAAAGCATGGGAAGCAGGGGTCCTGAGTACAAAGCTAAACAGAATGGAGACTAATGCTGTAGGCTCTCAAAAATTTGCTGCAGTCTTTGCAAAAATTATTTAGTCCCTTCATTTCAGTTCTTCATGGGACAGATTAATGCAGATGGGACTAGCAAAAGAGTGCTTTTTACCCTTAAAATACAGTGACAGGACTAAAAAAGTGATGACTGTGAGCTTTCTAATTCAGCTGGTTAGTTTTTACTACACGGAACTGTGTGTTCCTAATGTTGTATTGATCATTCATATTTGAACATTTTGGCATTCATGGATTGTGTTAGTCGTGCATAAAAGTGGACAAGGTAATGCTTTTTTGTAAATTGCTGAGTTCCTCTGCTGATCATAAAAGGATTCTCTTTGGATCCTTTTCATACTAAACAGGTATCAAGATGTGTAAGATAAATTGGTGATTAGTGTCTTGTATACCTGAGTAATGCTGTATTACATATTTGGGGGAGTGATGTCCCAGTGAGCTGTACTAGCCGGAATTTGGCAGATGAACTCTGTACTCTCTCCCCACTGTATGCCATAATAACAGTAAAGAGAAAGCACATTTTAATTAAAGCAGTCTTCCTTCACAGAAATAGCAGTGTATGGAAAAGATTAATACATTATTCTGTAGCATGACCGAATTGGATCCTTCAGTGTCAGTTTTTCAAGAGTTGCGTTTGAGTTTTAAATCCTCACGTCTGAAGCACAAGGACAGATTTATGTTTTTTTTCAGCGATAGCTCTCTAGTTTAGTTCATGAACCAGAAGGTGTTGAAGTTTCCTGACAAAATCAATGATATATTCATATGCTTTTTGCAAAATCCAACATAAATATGCGGAGATGGGTTGAGACACAGCTGTGGGTCAAACAGAAAGTGTATGTGCCTGATCTCTGAGAATGGCATACAAGCTTGATCTCCACTGCTTGCTGTACTGAGATCAGCAATTTACAGACATAACGATCTCATTCAGAGGCACACTGTCAGCAGCTCCAGCATAAACATTCTGGTTTAATTGTTTTCTGTTTTACTTTTCCTTTGTTTTAGGCCCTGTTCTCCAGAGGAACAACATGACAGATTATGCTTTAAATGCTGGGACTACAGCAGTGAATGCACAAAGACTGTTAAGAGCCCTACAGCTTAACAAACCTATTTTGTTGGAGGGGTCACCAGGAGTGGGCAAGACCAGTCTAGTTGCTGCCCTGGCAAAAGCCTCAGGAAACTGTCTTGTTAGAATCAACCTGTCCGAACAAACGGTAGAATAAAGTACCATCTTTGTAACTTGGTGTTATGGCAGGGTAGAAGTTTTGTTTAACTTTAAAAATGCAGTTCTTTTTAACTTTGGCACTGAGTCTGAGATGTCAATTTTTCCTTCTTGGTCTAAAGATAAAACTGAATGGGTGGGGGAACCAGAAAGAGCAGTAAGCTTCTCTGAGTGAATGCCAATTCCCAGACATTTCTATTCTTTTCAAGTGAAGTCGTGCGTATCTTTGTGTACTGTGTTTTTCTTGGCTTCTGCAATGTTACTTGAAAACAGTTTTAAGGCTTCTTAGCTTTTCTGTTCCAACTTAAATTTTTGTTTTTAACAATAGTAGCTGGTCACTGGAGTACTGCAATGGAAAACCTTTTAGCATTTTGCAGTTACTGAAATTTTTTAAATAAACCTAAATGTAGGTATTAAAAAGGAAGGGAGAAAATGCTAAGTAAAGTCAACAAAGGCTGTTTATGAACTTTTGTGAAGTCTTGTAGTTCCCCAACTCCCCCGTCTTGTTCTCTACTCCCAAAGGATGTGACAGACTTATTTGGAACAGACTTGCCTGTTGAAGGTGGGAAGGGAGGAGAATTTGCCTGGCGTGATGGACCGCTGCTGGCAGCACTCAAGGCTGGACACTGGATTGTATTAGATGAGGTAAATTCAGGTTTGGGGGACAAATAAAATGGAATATTCTAGAAGAACAAACCTGATGTTTTGGCATGTAGGAGAAATAGCTTCAAAGGTTGATGACAGAAATAAATTTTGCTTACTTTTAGTTATGTGCGTGTAGTGCCACATTGAAAGTGATCATTACATGTATGAGAAAATTAATCTCCCTCTACTAAGTCCCTTTGCCCATTCAGTCTCCATAGAGACAGGCAAGGACTAGACTTCTTTGATATGATAGAACAAGGGTTGAATCCCAGCCTAAATTACTGCAGAAAACCAAGGATATATTTGAATTACATTGGAAAGTTTTTAGGGAAGAGTGTCAATAGAAGCTTTGGTATACATGATCTTACATGAATATAATTTCACTGAAATAGAAGATGTTTTACTGGGACAAATATATTGTGTTGGGTACTGATTTAATTGATATGGAGAAGAGTTCCATCATGTGAATATAAGCTGTCCTGTCACCACAGGTTTGTTTGTGTACCATGCAGCAAATGCTTTCAAGCGTACATGTGCACAGATCTGCCTTCTTGGCAATGTGCATTCTAATTACTACACAGTGCAAATTCCTGCATTTTTTAGCCTCTTGTATACCTCTTTTTTCCCCCCCCATTGAGTAGAATATGACTTTAAACAACCATTATATTTAAATAGCCTACTCTGCCGCCTTTTAAAAAACAAGCCAGCAAAACACTGAATGTCACAGAAGTTCAGAAGAAACATCTTGAACATGCAGGTTTTACAATGGATAATTGTTTTGATATCCAAATGAAAAAAACACAGTACAAATAACAAGTGCCCATAAGGAAAAGTGCTAGTTGCCCCAGTGTAATAGCAGTCTAGCTGGAGGTAGTAACATGTCATAGTTCTAGAACAGCAAAGAAATTGAATTTTACCTTCTATGTATTCCCGACTGTTAAACTAGAGGCTATGCAAAAATGTTTTGTGGAGCATTAATATTATATCCTTATTTCTTTCCTCAGTTGAATCTGGCTTCTCAGTCTGTATTAGAGGGGCTAAATGCATGCTTTGACCACAGAGCTGAGATTTACGTTCCAGAATTGGGAATGAATTTTCACGTACAGCACAAGACGACTAAGATTTTTGGATGCCAGAATCCATACAGGCAAGGAGGTGGAAGGAAGGGTCTGCCCAAGTCCTTTCTTAATAGATTTACACAGGTAAGCTTATTTGTTTGGCTTAAACTGTGTCATGATCCTGTCTTGTAGTTTTCTGATTGTGTCAACACTCTGAATCCTCTTGATTTTACAGGTGTATGTTGATCCACTGTCAGCAGAAGATATGAAGTTTATTGCGAATACATTGTTTCCTGCTATTGATAAAACTGTTATTGCTAAAATGGTTGCTTTCAATAACAAGGTAAGTATATTTTAATTTCTTTTGTGTAGAAGTAGGCAAAATGCAACAAAATTGGAAAAAAATTAAGTCTTACGTTATGCATTTTTATAGAGAGCTGCATGGGTAAAATGAGAGGGATGGAGGTATATGCAGAAGAAAGTAAAGAACACCGCTAAACCCAGTACCTGAATTCTTGTACCACGACAGTCAGGTTCTTGGTTGATGATTGATGAGGCATTGTTTTTCATGGAAGACAAAACATGCATACACAGTAGTAGTAATCTTAAGAGAAAGTAGTATTCTGTGACCTTATGTAAAATCTCCTGTGGCAGCATCTTACTGAATGTTAATTTATAAGAGTGCAAGAGTGAACAGGAAAATTGAGCTGAGTGTTGGAGAAATAGTAGAGGACAGACAAACTAAATCAAGCTTTAGTTCTGACATATTTTCAGCAAAGTGAATGTAACTTGCTCTTTCGGTTGTCATCTGTCTTGCAAGCAGTGCCAAAGGCAGAAGTTCAGTTGAGTTTTTTAAAAAATATTTGAAACCACCTCGTGGGTAGAATAAAAGATTATATTTTTAATTACTGCTTTTTTTTTTCAGATTGACAAAGAAGTCATGGCTGAAAGAAAATGGGGACAGAAAGGAGGACCCTGGGAGTTCAACTTACGTGATCTTTTCCGCTGGTGCCAGCTAATGCTTGTTGATCAGTCACCAGGATGTTATGATCCAGGCCAGCATATGTTTTTGGTATATGGAGAAAGAATGAGAACTAAGGAAGACAAAGAAAAGGTGAGCTGTGTGTTCTCCTTCCTTGCTCTTCAGATGGTCAGGAAATATTTACAGAAATCCAAGTGTAAATTTGAAGATTCTTTGCAATTCATTCATAGACATTATCCCTTACAAAAGAAAATAGGTTTGTTTAAGATTTTGAGGTTTGACATACATACCTGCTCCCCTTGCTGTTTGAAATATCAATTTATTTAGAATAAAAGCAGAAAGCTGGTGTAAGTGAAGGCAAGTAGAATAACAAAGGACTTAAACAGAGCAAAACAGAACGTATTCTTGTGTGATTCTGTTTTAAATAATGTTTGCCACCTACTTTTCCCTCTCTTGCCTGGAAGTCTTTTGCTTTTGTTTAGTTTCACAGCATTTAAAAGGTATTAAACTAGAAGTCAAAGACTGAAGTTACTGACTGTATGTGACTGCATATTTTTCTCATGGGTTTACTTTCCCCTCCCTGTAACGTTGTTATATTTTTCTGTATTGTCAAAGAGCTTACTCATTAAGTGAATTCTATCCCAGTAGTTTGTTAAAGAGAAGCATTGCTTACAGTATTTCAAGTCACAGGAAACCATGATTAATGAAGGGGTTGCTGCATGCAGCTCACACTCGTGTTAATGGCTGGCTGTACTTTGAGTTAAATGACATTTGTGATTTAACTGTGTTAGTGACTATCACACGGCTGTGGAGCTGAGAGGAAAGGCTACTTTAGAAGTAAATTTTTAGAAGTAAATCTTTGGAACAATGGATACCTTGAACTGATTAGTCTCTACTTTGCTCTTTCGATTGTTCTAGGTTATTTCCATATTTAGAGACATTTTTGGCCAGGAGGCCCATGTCTATACAGGAACCAGGGCGTTTCACATCAATCCATATAATGTTCAGGTAAACTGTTGACAAGAGATTTTGTGAGGGGAGAGAGAAGTAAGCAACTTGCACAGCTAAACTCCCGTTTGCCTCTTGGAGTATTCATCCATGTGTCTCTCATCCCTTTCAGATTGGTTATTCAGTTCTTTCTCGTGGCAACTATATTCCTCATCCTGGCAGAAATCTCTCATTTCTGCATCATTCACTGCAGTCCCTCGAGTCCATAATGAAATGTGTGCACATGAGCTGGATGGTAATCCTGGTGGGCCCAGCAACTGTCGGCAAAACCAGTCTTGTTGAGCTGTTGGCCCATCTCACTGGCCATCGACTAAAAATCATGGCAATGAACAGTGCAATGGATACAACTGAACTCCTGGGCGGATTTGAACAGGTAAATGCTGGTTTGGTTATATTTCTCCTTCCTACCTAACAGTGACCAGTCACTGTGAGCTTAGTGTTTACTACGTCACCACAGTCTTCTGCATGAGCTAACTCTGTATGGCCTGTTTGCAGGTTGATATCAATAGGCCATGGCAGCGCCTCTTGGAAAAAGTGGAGAATGCTGTGAACACACTTGTAAGGGACAGTCTTCTCCTGACAGAAATTTGTGCAGATGACGCTGAACTTGTGCTGCGTGCTTGGAGCAATTTCATCCTAAATTACAAACCCAAATCTCTGGGTGAAGGAGGTAGAAGTGTTACAGCTGAGTTAGTGAGCAAACTGGAGGGAATACTTGTGCTTACCCAGCGACTGAATAACAAAATAAATTCTTACTCAAAGGCAGGTATGTATGGTGGGCAATTTAAAGTACTGAAATTCTCCTGTATCGAGCTACTCAACATATGATTCAATACGAGCTCTTGTATTCCTAAGAAAGGGAACTTGGATATGCTATTCTTGTGTTTTTACTCTGAAATACTTATCAGCTGATCGTTATGAATGTCAACAGAGTTGCTTTTCCTTTTTTTTATTTTTTTAATCATTGTTTAACATAAGGCATTAATATCCATCAAATTTCATCTGATGGGATGAAGGGGTGGAGAAAAATATCTGTTTAGGGAGGAAAGTGTCAGTTTGGGTTTTATATGTCTCTGCTTGCAAACCCCTTCTGTTCACATGGATTTGGCTCACGGGAGGCTACTTGAAGAGTTGGAGCCTCTGCTGTTATGTGCCCCTAAAAAGGAGGAAGCATATACGTTTATGAACAAATAACAACTATTTTTCTTGAATGGAACAGGAAGCTTCCTCAGCAATGTAAGTCTCAATGTAAGATATACTTCCTTTCAGAGTTTGCTCACGTGGTAGAAGAGTTCCGGCGCTTCAAGCTACAACAAGCCCAGGCTGCTGACTGTAACAACCATGGCACTTTTGAGTGGGTGGATGGAATGTTGGTTCAGGCCCTGCAATCTGGAGATTGGCTCTTAATGGACAACGTTAATTTCTGCAAGTAAGAGATTTTAGTGACCTTGTTTCAGTGAGTGAATCCTTTGACCTACCCAATTGACTTTGCCTCTTACTGTATGGTTCACAGCTGAACATTTTGCATTAGATAATACACAGGAGTAGTAACTTAGGTTTTTTGGAAGAGTGTCTTCCTTCTTAGCTTCCTTCCAGCTTAGCAGTTGATGGTTGTCCTGTTACTTTATAAAGTAATTAAGTGTTTTGCTTTTTGTTTAAGACTGGTACCATTTTGATTTCAGATCAGAAAGGGGTCAGATTGTTACCTTTGCATAACCGTATGAATTTCTTTTGAATACAGCCCTTCTGTACTGGACCGCTTGAATGCTTTACTTGAACCAGGAGGTGTTCTTACCATGAGTGAGAGAGGTGTGATAGATGGCACAATTCCTACAATAGCTCCTCATCCAAACTTCAGGTGCATTGCATTTCTGTTTGGTGTTGTTTTGGGTTTTTTTTTCCTTTTATGTTCCCACCTTACCAAATAGCAGGTTTAGAATAAAAATGTCATCAGTGAGCCAGTCTTTTCGTATTTGGAATGCTGTTCAGTTTGCCATGTACTGTAGTAACACTGTCTGGCAAGGAAGAAAATTGCACTGTGATAAGCATATGAGAGAGAGCTTAAGAGGCTTTGCTTTATATCCCTGTTGTAGCACAAACTATATTCCAAAAAATTCATAGCAGTGTACCACTGTCTTGATTTTCCATTTCTAAATTAGTATTTCAGCACTTCCCTGTCTCACTGTAGTTGAAGTTGAGGGAACATGTGTTGAAGATGGTGAAGTATTTAGATATGCTGGTAATGAAAGCTGGTATATGGACATAATAATTTTCTTCCCAGCTTTTTCCATCTCATCTATAAATTTGAGTTTCCTGCAATGATAGAACTTTTAACCCCAACAAACCACCCAAACCCAAACAGGCAATCTGTTGTCTCAGATCTGAATGAGTCTGTGGGGAAGATGGGAGGAGAGCATACAGAGTATTCTGTATAATTCTTACCTCTTATAAATTCATGAAAAGAATATTGGGACTGATATGCTCTGGTTCCTCTGAATTGGAAATAACATTTTAACTTCTCAGAAACCTATTTTCACTGCATTGTATCTCAGAAGTAGATTTTCCTCCTTGCTTTTAAGAGATGTCTGCTGATAGTATTAATTACTTGAGTAATTAATATTTTAGTTTTTAAACAGCACAGATTTATCTGAAGCTGTTGCTAAGACTTTTAAAAGCCTTTATAACTCAGAGGCATAGCTTAATTTTTCTTTGGAAGTGAGCAAATGATAAAACAGACATAACTCAGATATGAGTTTAAAGTCATGCAGAATATCTGTGTCTAATTTCAAAGTATAACTATTAATACAGATTTCTTATTTAAATTCAGTAGATGTCTCTGGCTTTCTAGATATTAGTGTCCCTATTTTTATGAAGATGAATTTACTTTATGGAAGAGCAGATTTGGTGGTTCTGGAGTGATAGTTTAAGGACCTAAGTTACCTCTTAAGAATGTAAGGCAGTGGAACTAGATGATGTTGTAGATCCCTTCCAACTTGACTATTCTGTTCTAATATCCAACAGGCTTTTCCTTTCTATGGATCCAGTTCATGGGGAAATATCCAGAGCCATGCGGAATCGTGGGATTGAAATTTACGTTCCTGGGGAGAATGATGGAAATGTATTGGACAGTCTGGATTTGAAGTTACTCCTGCATGGCTTGGGTTTAGTTGGAGATAGTGTCTGTGATGCACTTATGGCTGTGCATTCAGAAACCAAGGCGGCAATAGCAGGTAAGAAAAGTCAGTTTGGTGTTTGTTAACAACTTGGGCTTATTACATACATATGGATGAGCTCTTCAGTATTAAAGCTAAATGCTGTGTGTCTTTCAGGTTCTGTGTCATCTTTGTCACCTTTGCTTCAGGCTGCTGTATTGATTGTGCAGCAAATACAAAGAGGTTTTGGATTAGCAAAGTCTTTTTACAGAGCCTGTTGGGAAGTTTATGGCCACTCACAACAACTGCAGATTAACCAAAAGGTAAAAGTCCTGTATTTGAAAGCTTCTCTTGTATCATCTAGATAAGTGAAAAATGTAATTTCCTGAGGCTATGTCCTGTTTCCTAAGTGCCTAAGAGTGAGGGATTGATGAAGATGGTGCTCTTGGAGAGATAAATCAAACAATTCTAAACATCTTCTCAATTATTTGTCAAGTGATGAAGAAAAGGGGTTAAGTGGCATTGGAACATTTTTTGTATCTTTTAGATACTGAGCCTTTTTTGGCTCCGGTATAAGCAGTACAGTTCTCCATGTAACTTAACAGATTGGTTGAAGCTCCAGAAGTTGGAGCTTTTTAGTATTGAATGGTGAAGTACAGTGAATTTCATCTGTCACCTGCCCTTTCATGACATATTTCCTCAGCCTTGTGGCATTGCTACTGGAGACAGAGGTCAGATGAGTGAGAGTTGCATAAAGACTCTGAATTTGTGATATGCTTTTTGAGATAATCCCCAGGGGATAAACATGATTTGTCCTACATTTTGTAGACAGTGGCTCACTCATTTGCAGCATAAGGGATCTGGAGAATATCCAGTTTGGACTCTGAGGCTGGTTTTTAACAGCTTCAGCTGAGACTTTAGGATATTAATACTGATGAGCCTGTAACACCTGCAGACGTATTCACTTCCTGTTTTGAACTGTACAATGTGTTATTCCACTTCTGGTAGGAATGTTTTGGTACTTTTATTGTGTTTCTAGAACATTTGGTTTATAGTGATTTCATAATAAATACATGTAATTAAAGAGTTTCCTGAGCTATTGCGCTTGAATATGTGTTACATGTTTAAATATGATTCTAAAGTGCTTTTTGGTTGTTTGTTGTAGCTTGTGTTAGAATTGGTTACAAAGCATGCTTCCTCTCTGGCTTCCCATGAAACTTGGGGTGAGTCTTTGCTAGCAGTGGGACTGTGGCCAGACTCCCTACCTACAGGTCTGTTTGCAGCTGAAGACTCACTTCTTTCAACAGTCCAGAGTGATGCACAGGTCCTAATGTATTGTCTGCATAGACTTAACCTTAGAAACTGCAGGTAGGCTGGAAACATTATTTTTGTCTAATAAATAAGAAGTGATATATGTGAACTACTCATGGCATGTCATTGTTCCTTGCAAAATTCTTCATCAAACTGCACAGGCAGAAACTGTGATCTTCATGCTCTGTAACTGTGTTCCTGTTACCTTTCCATGCAACCACTACAAATAAAAGTTTAATTATTTACTGTTTTATGCTTCAGTCTTCAAAATACTAAAAATATATATAAAATACTTAATTCTTTAATCTTCATTAAGTATACATTTGACCCATTTTGAGAGTTGCTAGGAGTATGCATTTAGCAGAAAATGTGAATGCAAACACTGGATTTAATAGGTAATAAGAGCTACAAAATTTATTCCTTCAGTTTCCTTCTGAGCTTTAAAAAACCCAAGTATTTAACTAATTCAAAATATACTAATGATCCTTGGCATTTCATGTTTTCATGTAATCGATTATTCATCAGTTATTTTAAGTCCTGTAGCTTCAGGTGAAAAAACACATTTTCTTCTTTAGACAGAGCTGTCTGAGAGAAGCAGAGGCCCATGTGCAAGGGCCACATGCAAGAATTTTTTTTAATGATTTCTTGTGCAACTTATTTTCACAACACTGATGTAAAAACTTCCTTTCTACCTTCTTTGCTTAGTAACCTACTCTGGACAGGTACCGTGGTTTGCTTCCAGTGAAAGAACAAACTGTAGAAATTATTATTACTAAGATATAATGTTGAAATTGTAAAACCTTAGCAACATTCCGTGGTGTTTGCTTTTTTGTTTGTTTTTGTTTGCTTGTTTTTTAATCAATTACACTTGCTTTCTTATCTTTGTCTTTTTTTTTTAACTTCACATATCGTTCTGGTGCACAAATCAGTTAGAATTTCTCAGTGATATGCTGTGCATATTCACTTTGGGTACTGCATGAATTTTTGGCAATAGTGAGTTCCTAACGGTAGACACCCCCAACTGATTTGAAGTTGGAAAACTGGTTTTAAAGATAAATAAAGGAGGAAAGATTACTGCGTTGCTACCCTCTTGCCTGCAGGTGGTTGCATCCTGAGTAGCTTGACTTGCAAAGTATATTATTTCCTGGATCTGGCAGTTTGAGCCCTTGATTACTGGAATTCTTTTTGTTTCAGGACACTACCACTGACTCTGCAAGATCTTCAAAAAATTATGCAGTCCACTAATCCCGAGAGTCTCAAATTCAGTCCTGTTGAGATAGATGCAAACTGGATGGATAAAATGGAAGTTCTCCATGCTTCAGTCAAATTGTTCATAGAAAAGGCAACCAATCAAGATTGGAAATTACGAGTTAAATGGCTTAACTCCTTAGCCAAAAATCTCTCACAGGTGCTTGGTATGTAATTATTTAACTTTTTGTTTTGCTTAAGGGATGATTTGTTGTATTTTCACAAATTGTAAGTCTTCCATGAAAACATTCAGACCATACAAGTTATATGACATGAAAACTCTCAACTCTCCAACTAAATTGAGGGCATTGAGGCTCCACAGAGGGACAGAAACAGGTTGTGCATATTAGGGACAACAGGAGACTTTGGGCTAAACGTTGTCCTTTATTATTCAAGCATGTGTGTAACTTGTACCACTTTTGAACTATAGTTATTTTTGGATCCCTCTTGGTCTATGTATGCAAATATGCCTTTCTTTTCACTATTTCTTTTAGTGGTAGTAAAAACAGTAAAATGTCTCTGTGTATTTGGTGTTAAAATACAAATGGTTAGAAAGCCGAGAAGGTGCAGAACTGAGATTTACTGAAGCAGTGTTCACTGAACATTCAGGATAGTAGCTGAGATGAGCTATTCACTGCTTAATTACATTATTAATCACATTAAACTTATGGAGAATTTAGACAGGAGTTAGTCCAAGTAATCCACACATTTAACTTCCTTTTATGGTGTGAAATTTCAGTTTGTGTTTTCCCTACGTTAATGGGATTGCTTCCCCTTTATTTTGCTGTCTTTTCAAGCAGGTAGGTCTATAAACTAGAAAATAGCTAGAAAATTACTTTAATGAAAAGTATGCGCTTTTTTTTTTTAAATTAGAGAGAAAACCCCCCCACAAAACTAGTCGTACTGAGAGGAGGATTTGAAGGTATAAGCTCAAGGATTTTCACAAGCCATATTTTTAAAGCATACATGAAGTATCACCAGTTTAACTAGAACTCTTTACTGGATTTATGTCTTCAACCATGACGTTCTGACTGCTTTTAAGACTGCTTGAAGCTAATACAAAATAGTATAAACCAGCATATCCAGAGTGCATGCACAGATTTGATTCAGTCTGCTTGTACTGGCTCAGTTGAATTTATTTTTCTTTGTTTGTATTAAATGCTCCTTTATGCCTCTGTTCTCTCCTCTTCACCTACAGATTCAGTGCGGATTCAGCTGGAAGCAGGTGCCATAGCCCTTGGTTGTTTCTATGCCAGTCCCCTCTCATCTGGAGTCAGTAACATGATCAAGTTGCTACAGCCAAATATGACAGGTACTTTGAAAAAAAAAAAGATGTAAGACTTAGGTGCTTCCAGAGTTAAGCAATATTTTGAAGAGTGATGCATATATCCCCTGCCTTTCTGACTTGGTAGTTTAGACACCCTCTTTTTCCCCAGGATTTTTTGTGTTAGCCCACCTGAAACCCACGTTGTGATCTATAATTTTCCCTTGGTGTTTTATAGAGTTCAGGCCTGTAGTTCCCTTTCCAAGCTTGTTAGGTGCAGTGACACTGGACCTTTTATGGGTGGTTGGCGATCTTTTGCCTAGGTTATGAGTGGGACTTGTTTCCAGGCTGTCTGTTTGGGTACTCTGACTGCTGTTTAATTTACTGTCACTGTTCTGTTTTACAGAACCTGCAGTCAACTTAATGTTTTTCTGCTTGGATATCTGGAGTGAGAGAGTTCAAGACTCTGCCTTCCTCTTAGGCTTCCTTCTTTCTTTCTCTGATGTTCTTGCATAGGCAGGGGGATCAAGAAAAGTCTTTCACTGAGTAATGTTTCCACTGCTGTCCTGTCTTGTCTGCCTTTCCAGATGAACATGTGATGCCTCTGGACCCAAGATGGAATATGCAGTTTTTGGAGATCATTAGAAATTCGACGAACTTGGATACAGAAATGGAACACACAGACCAGCTTCTAACCCTTTTGAAATCTGCAGCAAATCGGTAGGTTACAAAAAAAAACAACTTGTAAAGACTGTCCAATGACTGTAATCAGTGCTGAGTGAACACTTGTGGTGTCTGCCAAGTATGTTTTTAGGTTTTGACAGATGTGATCTAAAATACCAGGCAGAGTTTTTGTACAGTATTTAAATTCTTTGCTTCTGTTTTCTGTAGATGCATACTAAAACTAATCACTTAATATAAGGAGCAGAGCTCACAGCATTCCATATAGGCTGCAGTACTTCAAAGACAAACCACAACTGTGGGACAAAGCAGTAAAGAGGCTGAAGCAGCAGTGTGAAATCTCTAACGTAACTTAAATAGTTGCCCTACTTTTGAATTTGGACTACTTTTCCTAAAAAAGTAAAAATTATACAGATTTTGAGGTTGCAGCATAAGGAAGCAGCTGCTCACATATCCTACAGGCCACGATGTTGCTTCTGTTTAGTAGCTCACTACTGTTTTGTGCCTGATGAAGTCAGGAATCAGCTCTTTGTGAAGCCTGCTTCTCCAGAAACCATATTCAAGCAATTCTGCAAGTGCTGCACTTTGTTCTTTCATAATACAGTGAATGTAATATGGTTCACTTTGTAGTTCATCACCCACATAAGGCTGAGGCTTTAAAATAGTACTGGATTTTTAACAACTTTATTTTTACTTCAGGGCAGCATTATTTCTTGACCGAGAAAAAAGAAGTCACACTGAGAAGAATTTGATTTCCAGCAAGAAGCCAAGAAACAGTGTCTTAAGAATGTCTGTAGATTTCCGCAAAAGTAGGTTGATTTTCACTGTTCCCTTTGGTTCTATATTCAATTTGAAATACGGTTAATTTGCAGTATTATGAAATGTGTACTTTAAACATGGTATGTCCTGAGCGTGCAAAGAATGTGTGAATGTAAAGCAGTCAGATGAGGACTAATGTGGTATCTAACACTTTATTCTTAAATTAGATATACCTTATTTATGTCCTGCCTTTACTAGGTAATGAGTGAATATAATTTCTCTCTTAATTATCTAAACTTTAGGGTAATGGTGGAGAGAAATTAGAATAGTGTTTTGTCTTGAGCTAGTAAGAAGAGCCAAGTTCTTCAGACATGCTTTTGTTTTATGTATGTAGGAAGTTTAACTTCTAAAGCAAAGGGTAAGAATTCAGTGATGAAGTTACTGTGCTGCATAGAAGCAGTTGATCAATGATTCCCTCATTATGGGTTTTATATCTATAGATATATATAAAATGCATAGAGGTAATAGAGAATTGTGCAAATAGCGAAGGGCTACTTTTATTACTTCAATTCTTAGAACTTTTCAGATTGTTATTTTTTTCTCAACCTTAGAGAGGATCTAGTGATCAGAAGTTGACTCCTATGTATCATGTGATGTGGCTGGAATGTTTAGTCTCTCTCTGTCTTTCTTTCCCTCTTCTCCAAACCTCAGATCCAGGAAGTTACAACTGTCTTCCTCATGCAATTGTGGTCAACCTTGTTGCTTTCTTTGAACTTTGGGATGCGTTTACACTTCACTGGGTGAAGTCTACTCAGGTGGCCTTAAATGACGATGACATGCATGATGTGAGTAGACTTTTTGTCATATGGAAGTTAAATGAAATGAGATTGTGTGAAGAACACTATTTTTAGTTTCAGGGACCATGGAATAAAACACAGTGCTTCTGTGAGTATTCAGAATATACCTGGCAGCAGGCAAATGATCATGTTTGTTTTAGTGGCTGTATTTGTACTCTTTCTTCTCATTTGTTCTGTGTGGAATGTAGGTTTTCAGCCTGCAGATACTTGGGGTGGGAATTATCTTTCCTAAATGTACATACCTGGGATGCAGATAGTCAGAACTTGATCATCAAGCCTTCTAATGCCTGCTTAGGATGGCATGAATTGTGCTGTAGAAGTGCCTCTTTCTCTCCACTGATGGTAAAGGGACTATCCACATCTATCCGCGATAAGAACATCTGAACCTGGTGGCATGCAGGTCACGGGGGTGGTTCGCTTCTCCCTCTTCCTTTTCAGACCATGAATATCATTTTGCTGAAATCTTGACATTGTAGACATGGTGCAGGGATTGCTTGGTTTTGGCTTGTGGTTCCACCTGCCAGTACAGCTGTGTGATATTTTTAGAGAACCTATAGTTGAGTACTGGTTGTGTAGCAGTAAATACAAAGCATCGTGGGAGCTTGAAGTTAATGCAAGTGGTAGTGGGTTTGCTCTTTCTCTTGCTTGAAGTACAAAGTATTCTGTAATATGCAGCAGTGGTAAAACTGTGACCTTTTTGGCTCGTTAGATTTTATACTGCTTGCTGTGGCGTGACCGGTTCTGGGCAGTCTCTGACACTGTGACAGTGGATTCGCCAGGGTTGTCACTTCTGTCTCTGCACTGGCACTGGGTTATGAAACACCTAATTGACAGAATTCCTCAGATGCTTACTGGATCAGACCAGAACAAGTGAGTGGCTTTGTGTAGTGGCTCTTGATTTGTTTCTGTTAAATGTCTCTGTAAATTACTATTTTCTTTAGTATTATAGCTAATTTGCATTGTTTGCTATTAGTGATGCAAGTACAGTATATTAAATAGCTGTTCATTTTTAAAATTCAGGGTTCCTAACATTGGGCTTCTGCTTGCTCAAATGATCATCTAGAATTTTTACCCCATTGGTAAAAGGATAAGAGAGGGACTTGCCTTTCTTATGCATCATTTGGCCTTGTTTCTTAAATTTCTGTTAACTGGTGGGCTTTTTTCTCCCCCCTACCCCTCTTTTTTTTTTTTCCTACAAGGATTTCCAGGGAAATTCAGTCTGTTTCACAGCAGATTCAGAGCTGCTTGGTCAATCCTGCTGGTGTTTCTGCCAATATGAAGATATTACAGAAGTCTCTAGGAAGACCTCTTCCTTTTAAGGTAATTACTTTGGGGACTCTGAAGAACATTAAATGCTTACTAAGAACTTGAGGAGATTTTTCTAAGAAAATGTATTTAAAGTGCAGGTGTAAACTGCATTTTCTTATAAATGACAGTAGCTGCTGGTATTTTTTATTATTCTGTGTATTTATTGCCCCTAGTTTAGTTAGGTTGCCATGTTGAAGTGTTGTTTGTCTGCATATTTTATGTAGTTTCTTCACGAGAGAAAAGAAAAAAAAATTGACAAGGAGGAATTGTGGGCAATGATTTCAATTTAGGTTTTCTGCTGTATTGAGTAGGGCTACTAAAAGGTTGTGAACTTGTTGTGCAGTTGTGTGCATGTGAATTTGAAATCTTAGTTTTGACTGCAGTCACAAATCTTGTTTGCTGTTTTGTTAGTGCTGCTGAAACAAATTGTCCTTTCCATGTTTCCAGGATAAGCTGGGCATGGAATGTTTTTCTCAGTTAAAAGTCCTCAGCAAACCACTTAACATCTTGGAGCTAAGATTGGCCTTTGGAGAAAGTAGATGGCAGGAAAAAATGTGCTGTCTGAAAATTGCTGCCACTGGAATGAAGACGAAGAAAGCGTTGCTGCAAGCTGATGGCCTGATAATAAGAGCCAACCATTTAGAAGATGTTAGT
Source organism: Manacus vitellinus (assembly GCF_001715985.3). NCBI lineage: Eukaryota > Metazoa > Chordata > Aves > Passeriformes > Pipridae > Manacus > Manacus vitellinus. The sequence goes on from NW_021940604.1 coordinate 31,329,047, forward strand.
CTGGGTAGGTCACACTTTTAAAGAGCCCAACAGGATGATTTCTGTCATCTCCATCCTTTCTGTATACAAATTGAAAGGATGTTAAATGTTCACTGGCAAGAAATACGGTACATGCATTTATGTACCTCTTACAATCTGTCAAACAGGTCAACTACAGATTTTTTTGAAAGCTGTGCATTCATACCTGAGAGCAGAAGGAGTTAAATATAGTCACGCAGAAGAAAGGTTTCCTGAAGACACCATCTCCAACCAGTTAGACCCTGCCTTGCTAAATCAGCTCTGCAGTCAAGTTCAGCTGTGGCCTGCAATGGAATACATAGGCGTGCTCTGGCAGTACAAAATGACAGCAGATTTTGTGGCCAGGGCTTGTACAAGAAGGTAAGAAGGCTGGAGAAAGAAATCCTGTATTCCTTCCATGAGATTCAGAATCTCTGGCTAGAAGCTGCAACTTAGGTGCTTTATTTCTGCATGTAAATCTCCATGTCTGTACACATATGTTATATATATATATATATATATATACATATATATATATAGCTGTGTGTATGTGCATGTATATCTCTGTAGGACACAAATATGTGTATTTGTGTATACAATGCATGTGCACTCCTTGTCTGCATGCAGAATTGCATCCGGGCAAATATAAAAAGTATCAGCAGAGAAATGGTTTAGTGTTATATTGAGAAAGTAATTTTTTTCTTTTCTAGCTTGCTTTATTAAGGCAAATACAGGGATGCTGATGTCCAAGCCCCTTGAAGTAAACACACGAGACTCCAGAAATTGCTTTATTAGTGGTAGAATGGGTTATAGATGACTGAAAATTAAAACCTTTTATGTAGCAAATGGCACATAGCATTTTTCTTTTGCAAATACATATTTGCCTTTTAATGAAATAGAAGAGTCCTTCAGGTTAGGAATCAACGTGAAGATGTTTATCACCATGTTGTTGGGGGCTGCTGCAGTCTGGATTACACCTGAAGACAGAGAAAGTACACTAGCATGCATGCTTCCTTTTGTGTGAACTATACACACATAGAATCATAGTTTAAATTAACATTATTAATTTAGGATGTGTTACTGTTGTTTTAAGGGGCCAAATATATTTATTTTTTATCTGGCTTCCCATTCCTTAAAAGAGAGCTATTCATTTATGGATTTTAGTCAAAGTATTGTTTGTGCAATGAGACTTAGGATCACTGGTTCACTCTTGAATTCAGCGAAGTTCTGGTTTTTTACAAAAACTATAAAGCTAGAAGCCAGTTTGTTCCCAAATGTTTTGTATGTTTTGTTGAACATGTAGCTTATAGCTACAGGAGTTTCCACTTCTTCCTCTTTTTCTTGTGTTTTTGTCAGCTTGGAAGGATTCAAGGTATTGAGTGCTTGTTCTTCAATGTTTGAAATGCTGTTGTTTTAACCTTTCAGTGACTTTGCCTGCCATTCTTGATTTGTTTTACTATTCAAATAATTTATTTCATGTGCCCTGCTTAAACATTACTTAGGTTGTAATTTTTTACCTGCTACAGGGAGAACTGCAGTCAAGAACTAAGCATGTGTTCAGAACTAGCTCAGTTTATAGCTTTTTCTCTGAAGATGACACCAGCTGCTTCTCATCAGCTCTCTGGACTGTGGCACTTGTTACACCTTAATGAAGTAAGGACAAGTTTTAGTTTAATTAGCCTTGCAGATGTTTTCAACAGATTATTCAAAATATGTATATCTCTCAGTTTCTTGACATGCAGTTTTCCTCCCCGTGCCTGGCAAAATCTGTTCCTTCTTTTAATAAGGAACGTTATTAACTGTGAGCCTTCAGAAAATGTAATTAAAATATGACGTTAAAACATAAATAAAATACAATGAAGTCTTAAATAACATAGTTCTGTATGATCTGTTTTGGTAGTATTGTTCCATTTATCCATCTGCGACCTAATGGAATGGCAGGTGCCAGCCTGGTTGTATCTATGTATTCAAAGTAACATTATGCTGAAAAATACCTCTGTTCCTGTGCATCTCAGTTTTCTTAGCTCTATGTTGCAAATCAAATAGACTGATAAAGTTATTTGATGCATTTTCTGTAGAACATTTAATAACTGGTTGATATTTATGATACAGTGGTTGTGTTCCCATAAAGCATAGTAAACCACAAGTTCACTTTCAATGCTTCAGAGCAGAGTATTGGATAGCTTTACCTGTTTCATGTTTCTGCACCCCTGTATATTGTAACAAAAGGTTGCACAGTCAAAGACTAGAAGCTATATTCTAACAAGTTGCTCTGTAAACATGCTGCATATTTCACAGGCAGGAGATAGTGCAGACTTCAGGAAGTGTACTCTTTTTGTTGAGACGAGCATATGCAAGAAAATGCTATATGAATTTGAAAAAGATCTAGAGTAATATCTTGTACTGTCTGTACTGAAAAACAGTATCATACTTTTTTTGTATGTGTATGTACCTAATTCTCTTTTGCTCCTGTACATTATTATCAACTCTAGGTTTTTCTTTTTCCTTAGATAACACCTGAAGAAATGTCTGTTCTGTCATCTCAACTAGTTAATGCTGTGTTAGCATCCTTTTGGAGCAGTACTTTCACAACAGACCCAGACTACTGGTTGACTTGGAGGCCACTGCCTGCAACAGAGGAAAAGAACTTTTCTAAATCCTATATGAACCGTTCTCTGAAGGTTTGTCTCTTCTGACCTAATCAAACTCTAGGCTGAATACTCTTATTGAATAATTCAGCAGTTTTCTAAAGCAATATTGAAAGTTCTAGCTTAGTTAGTGCAAGTTGCATCTGAAAAATCTAACTCTTGATCTCTTAATTTAGGGCCCAGGCATTTTGACCCGAGCCATTTTCTCAAAGTGCTTCTTTGAAATTCTAACTAGCAGCAGCAAGACAAGCCAGTGGGATGTGAGTGAGCTTCCTGTTCTGTTATCATCCCATGTAACACTGGGAGAATGGATGGAGAGAGCACAGCAGCTTCACAAAGTCAGCACAGCACTGTGGACCAACGTGGCTGTCTTTTCAATAGCAGATTTTAGGTATTAAGACCTTTCTTCCACATATATGTTATATAAATAAAACACATTACAGAAGCTTGCTTACCATGTGTAAACTTCTCTCATGCCTTTTCCTTCAGACATACAGATGCTAGACTACAAGGAATAATGATAGGCAGACAACTCTCTGCCCTGATTGATCTGGTTCCAGTGGATCTTCAAGAAGAATTTTTGGAGTGCTGTGAGAAGCTCTACCTCAAGGATCCTGTTGCATATGAGTACCTTCTCAGGACACTTGGAAGCATCACTGATCAGGAGTTACTTCCTAAAGAATTCCTGTTTCTTCTGCTCACTTGCTTGCATCAGTTCTATGGGGAAGGGCTTAAGGAGTTACCAGAGACAGCTTGGCGAGGAAGTCTCTGGGTGATTATTGGCTTGGTGCAGCTCCAGGTGTGGCTCCCACAGACCAGGTTTGATCCAGCTGTTAAAAGAGAATACAAGCTCAAGTATGCAAAAGAAGAGGTGAGTATGAAGCTGAATTGGCTTTTACCTTTGTAATGTATGGAATCAACACAGAGGAGTTTGGCTTGGGTATTCTTGGGCAAATATTAAGTCATGATTTTTAAACTATACAGTTAGAACTTCTTTTAATGTCCAAGATGATGATGTACCTACTTGATTATAAAAATCAGAACCTCTGCAAATGGTTTATTCTTTCCTTTTTAGTTATACCAGCTGGAGTGTGAATGGAAAACATACGATTTTTCGTCCCAGCTACATACAGGAAAAAGTATTGATGATGAAGCAGTCAGCAACTATATTCATCCACATATCAGGTAACATCCAGGCACTTAACTTGTCTCTTTTAGATTAGACATGTCATCTTTGTATGGTCAGGCTCTGAAGGTTTTCTCCAAGGCTTTACAATGTTTCTGTCTTTCTGTAGAAACAAGAGTTGCTGATTTTACGGTATCAATTTCCATATTGTGGTGGTAAAGATAAGTGCAGAGGCTGTGCTGTTTACTTGCAGTGACTAAGGAATTATCTGTACGCTCTTTTTACTGCTGTAAATAGAACAATTAAAGGATGTGGCCTTTGTATATTGATAAAGTTGAAGCCAGGCCCAGAAGTAAAAATAATGCCATACATCTAAAGTACAGTACTTTCTTTAAAATGTGACAGTGTTATCAATGAGTTGAAATTAGCTGGATTGCTTTATCTATCACTGTACTTCCTCGAGGCCTTTCTGCATCCCAGTGCTATTTTGCAGAGTTCTTCAGATGATTTTACTGGGGAGAAATCTCCATATGTATATTTTAGAACTAGCCTTTGCCTATGGTGCTGTGAGTGAATTAAATTTCTTACCACATAGAATACACTGTTGACATTCAGAATTTGTAGCCACTGTTATTTTGTTGGTTCGGTTTTTTGTTTTTTTTTTTTTAATCTGAGGAACTTGAGAAGGAGATTTTAAGTGAACAGAGCTTTTTCCTTTGCGCAGGTGTCCCGGTGTGTTCCTTGTACATGGAGATAAAAGCTGTCTATTATTCATGATTTTCCACTATTAATGGAAGTTTTTGATTTCACAGTGTTACATATAGAAGATCTGGTAGTTCTAGGCTATTGCTGAAGAGAAAGTCACTGAAAGCGGGTTCTGAATGACTGAGTCTTAGCAATTGCTTGCAGTGATATTACTTTTTTCTAAATGCTCACAGAGCTGTCAGGTAGCAAGCAAAAAAAGCAATTGAAGTTTGTTGAAGTGGTGGGGGGAAGAAATATACATCTGCATGCTATAAGGGTGTCCCTTTTTTTTTCCTTATTTGCTGTTTCACACAAACTAACAGAATATTTCTAATTAAACTTTTATGTATCTAACTGTTGGATATATTTAAGAAGTTTATATGAAACATGTTTCTATGTTTAAACTGGTTAATGTTATTTCTTAACAGACTGTTGCATGAAAGAATGCAGAAGTTGAAGGAACAAATGAGCAGCCTTTCTAGAAAAAAGGCCTTCAGGCCTCCAGCTCCACTATATGATTGCTTATTCCAGGAGGCCCACCAGTACATCAACAGCATAGCACGGGTTTCTTCAGTCCAAGATCTTCTAACCCGCCTTCTCCAGGTCCTCCGTGGAGAAACACCAAAATCGCTTCAGGCAATACAAAACCTGTTGAATGAAGAAGCATCGTGGCAACAATCCCACCATCAGTTTAGAAAACACCTGTCAGAGGAGTATGCTGTATTCCCTGATGCCATCATTCCGCTGCAAGCTGCCATCTTGCAGTTGCAACATGGCATGCGACTAGTGGCTTCTGAAGTTTTTGGAGTACTCCAAAATTTTGTGTGTCCAGCTGACCTCACCAACCTCCTCACTTCTTTGTTGACATTTCCTTCTGTTGGCCATGCCTTCCCCACCTACTTTGCTCGGGCAGAAATTTTATGCTCAGTGAATTCAGTTGAGGTCCTTCATGGACTTAAAAAATTTTCTCTGAAGCACTCTGAAGGAGAATCTGAGGGAGCTGAGCAGCCTTGCCCAACTTTGGAACAGCTCCTAGTGAATGCTTTGTTGCATCTTCGATGCCATATACTATCCAAAGGAGAGATGGACCAGAAATCTCTGCAGCTTTTTAGACATCTGTGTCAGGTAACATCTGGATGCCAGTAGCTGGGATTCTTGTACTAAACCACCTTGTCCCCTGCTGAAGACATGGATCTCTTAAGGCAGGTCTAGAGGAGGGCCACAGAAATTCTCAGAGGTCTGGAAGAGCCCCTGCTGTGAAGACAGGTTGACAAGGCAAACTTTGTAGAGACTTTCTTTATAAAATGGTTAAGAAAAGAGATTAGAACTTGGCCAAGCACTCTGTTGCACACTATTGTCTTTGTGTTTTCCTTATTAGCTTGTTGAGAGGGCAGTTCACAAATCTTAGATGGCTTTGATTTATACTGTTGTAGACTGTAGAAAGGGGAAGAGCCAAGCAAAATAGATGCTGTCCCTTTGATGAAAAATGAGATGATTTTAGACATTGACTTGTTTAAAAGCATACTGCTTTGTGTTTCCTTAGGCAATTGTAAATGAATGGGATGAACAGGAACGCCGTGCCCAAGAGCAGGAGGCAATGGAACGCAGTCTGTACAGATACAGAAGTAAAAGTCATGGGAAAAGACGGAGTGAGGAAGAGGAGGAAGAAGAAGAATTCAGGAGGAGATTTCCTTTTCATGAAAAGGTAATAATTGTAACTCTGTAAAGAAATACAAAAATTACATCTGAAGTAGCTCCTGAAAATACATGCCATAAGATGAGGACTGAAACTATTTTTCCTTTAGCCAAAAGCAAAATGTGGGGCAGATTTTGATAGGTGTTAAGTATTGTGCTTTTATTTTATTTTATGTTTTGGTTTAGGAAAGTTTTTGGAATTAACTTCTGGACTTGAAGCATGCTGTGGCTCAAGTGAACAATCCCAAGTTACGTAACTGAATGACAATATAGTTAGTTATTTGTTGTAAAATTCTGAAATTTGATTAATTTAGCAAATAAGGTCATATGAGATTGTATTACCTGGGTAGAAGGTTATTCTTGATTAAATAAAGCATCTGGGATGTAGCAGTTCAGGTCTTCGAGCTACCACACAGCACTGAGGTGTTTTATCAGCATGCACAGCTGCTGCTGCTTTTTCTGAAAGAGTTTTAGTTGGTAGCAGCTCCAAGGATCACTGTACTGCACCCTTGCCTGCTGTGGTTATGCCCCAAAACATTCTGTAGACCTGTGTTCTGTTTCAGACTGACATCTGAGATGAGAGGCAGGCAGTGCTTCTGTATGGTACCAGCTGCAAATTATTAGCATGTTGTTGCAAGGCCACAAAAAGTGCAAAAAGGCAGATGGGGAGAGAAGGCATTAAAAGAAGAAATTATAATTTACCTTTGATTATCATGTAACATGCAGGACTTTGAAGATATCACAGCTCAGCCAAGCCTAGAAGAAAAAATGGAAACTGAAGATCCATCAGAAGACTACCTGGAAGTTGACAGAGCCCTTTTGTCCAAGAGCTCCATGCAAACAGTAATGATGGTTCATCAACAGTTATGCTTAAACTTTGCTCGATCCCTGTGGTATCAGCAGAGGCTGCCTTCTCATCAAGCCAAGCATTATTTCAGTACATTTATTTCCTGCTATCAGACTGGAGCATGCCTGGTGAATCAGTTCTATCCTTTAATTGGTAAGATTGCTGGCAATATTTCAGATATGCAGGTTTAGCTTTCTAATGATTTGTTCCAAATTAATTGCATTACAGTCATGAAACAGATCTATTATGGGGAAACTGAATTTTCTTTTTCCAAAGAATTTGTCCTGTGTTCAGAATTGTCTTGTGGAATGCTTTGATTTTTATTCTTTTATCCTTTTATAAAAAAATTATTTTTTTTATTCCGTTTGGGAATGTATAAGACCAACACAGTTTAAAAATAAATTGAATGCTAAGTGAAATTTTGATCACATGGATCTGCATAGTCTATGGAAGATAATACACTTGCAGAAATTTCCCAGAATTAAAATTTGCAATGAAGTCCATAAAGGAATTGGTTTAAATGTAGCTTCTATATATAATTTAAAAGAAAAAAGGGGGACTTTTTTTGTGGGGTTTTTTGTTGTTTTTGTTTTGGTTTGGTTTGGTTTGGTTTTTTTGTTGTTGTTTTTTTGGTTTTTTGTTTTGTTTTGTTTTGTTTTTTGGTTTTTTTTTTTATTTTTTCCCAGCCTGAATTTTGGAACACTTGATATGTAAATTGTTTCAAGCAATTGTGCGAGACCTCAGGATCATCACTTTTCATAGCAGAGCTGTATATTTCAGTTCTGATCTAACAGATGTATGTGTGCAATTAAGGTGAAGCATATAAGGGCTGCTGTTTCTACAGTACCTTGTTTTTGTGTTTATATCTGAGGTGTAATGTATGTGGGATTTTTCTGTGTTTTGAGTTACTTTTCCACAGAGCCTGTGTTCTTCTGACAGGATCACAACCCACCTTTAGGATGCTGATTTTACTTTTACAGAAAAATTTGACAAAATAGAGAATATAAACTCTAATTATGTCTCTTTTGTTCCACACTCCCATCTCATTATTTATGAGTGGCATAGTCTAACATGCTAAGGCTTGGGGTACAGGGGAAGAAAGTCCCCAACTTCATCTATTCAACCGAAAAAGTATTAATTGCATGTGTGATGTCTTCCTTACTTGCCTCCTAGGTGCCGAAATGAATGATAGTCTTTTGGGAAGCCAGCTTCTACTTAGCACTCTTCTTCGCAATACCTTTTTTGAGGAATTAACTTCAGATCTTGTGCTGCAGCAAGATGGCCCATATGACTTCTACCAGCACCCTAATATTCAGCAAGTCCGACAGTGCCAACCTGTACTTGATAATTTTGCTAAAGAAATAAATGGGCTATTGCAGGAATGGCCAGAGCATCCAGTACTCGTGCAGGTAAAAACACCTCAACAAGTATTTGGGGGAAACTGGAGCATTTTAGGATTGCATTATGTATATAGATATGCATAAACGTGCAGAGAGGTTCATATTCTTGCCTAGATGTTGTCTGTAATTCTTACACGGATGTTTTGAAGTCATATCTGTTTATTCTTTAGAGGTATTAGGTATTATTAGCTGTTCTATTTTAGCTATGAAATGTTAAGTGGTATTCTGCCTACTCTTAGAGCTTTAAGCAATCTTCAGTCTGCCATAGCTCAGAGATCCCTGAGGTCTTTTGCTGTTTGTGCTCCTGTTATTTTCCAAAGTTCTTTCTTTCCTAATTCTTTAGTGTGCTTATTTTTAGTACCACTTATGGGACCTGTGTGACTATCAGGTTACATTTCTTAGAGCAATACAGAAACTCAGATTCTATTGGAAGTCTTTGCATTAGGTCATTTGTGCTCCTTTCCCCAAGTGCACCGGTCTTCACTGAACTAGTAGTGAGCTTATACTAAATTGAGAAAGCAGTTTAAAAATGAAAAAAAAAACACAACAAAACAACCCAAAACCATTCTTACTTCTTGCAGGGGAGGGTTACACTTATAAAAATTAACTTAACTTCATGACTACTTTTGTTGAAAAACTCTTACTATAGGTGGAATGCTTGTGTTTTTATTCTGCAGCTGTTAGTTGTGTTGGACAGAATCCGGAGTTTTCCACTCTCTAGTCCTCTCTCAAAGTTCCTGAATGGCTTGGAAATTCTTCTTGCAAAAGCACAGGTAAGAAAAAAGCTAAGAGGAAGTTTTATTTTCTCTTTCATACTTCTTTATTTGTATGGATACCATGTTTTTAATATGAAAGCAGTGTGCTTGCCAGGATTTGAGGAAGTGAACTTGCTCCAGGCTGACAGTTTGAAGTATCCAAAGTACTGCGAGCCTTGCCATGCAAGGACTAATTTCTGTCTTTGTATAAAGGGTAACTTTTTTGTTTTCCAGGACTGGGAGGAAAATGCTAGTCGAGCTTTGTCCTTGCGGAAACATCTTGATTTGGTCACACAACTGATTATTCAGTGGCGTAGATTGGAGTTGAAGTAAGAACTATCCTTCCATACTGCTTTTTCTTAGATACTGTAACCCTCCGTCTCCATATGAAGGCACAGTCGAATGGTGAATTGCCTTAATTGTGGAAAATGCTTCTATGTGCCTGTCCTTGTAAAAATGTGTGGGGAAAAAAACCCCATTAGCAGCTGTAGTGGTTCAGAATGAGCATGTCCAACCTGTGGGGACCCTATGTATTTGCCTCAGGAGAGGAGGAGAAGCAGGACAGATAACTACAGTATTTCATCCTAGTATTTTCCCAGTGCTCTCCTGTTTTCATCGTAGGGTTTACTCAACCTGCAGTGTTTTGTCTGTTTAACAACCCCCACATTAAATTTTCCTTAAAAATTATTGTCTGGTCTCCTGTTAAGACCATGTAAAATTTTTATAGCCACAGTATGCCATGATCAGGAATTCCACAAGCCTGCCTCAAGTTCTGAGCAAAAGAAATTTTTGAACCTGCCTCTGATGGGTTTTGTTTTACCATCCCTAGTTCTCACACTTCTTCTCTCATACTTCATACTATTGGCAAAGCAGTGATCCTCGAGAGTTGAATGTATATATTAAGCATGTGTGCAGATTATTCCATCTTGTTAAATCTTCCATTAGTTTAGTAGAAACAGAGAATAAAGTTTGTGTTGTTTTGAAGCCCAAATTACCCATGATATTTTTGCTTTATTTTTTTTTCTTTTCTCTCCTTCCTTATTGTTTCCAGTTGCTGGTCAGTAAGTTTGGACAATATTATGAAACAGCATGTAGAGAAATCCACAAAGCACTGGTTCTCAATCTATCAGATGATTGAGAAGTATGTTCAAGAGCAGACAGAGGCAACTACAGAAGGTAAGTGCTTGCCTTAAAATGAATGTGTGCTGCAGTTCTAGCAATTTCTAAGGATGCTTGATTAAGATCCTAAATGCCAGAGTTTGACAATGCACTTTCAAGTGTAGTTCTTTGCCCTACAATAAATTTCATGACTGTATAAGGTCTTATGTATGGAGTGAACTTTGCTTGTATGTGTTTCTGAAACCACCTGTGGCTCATAGGGCCAACACTGTAGGTGGTGTAAAGAAAAAAAGATGTCTGTAAAAAGCACCTAAAAGAACGTAGAACTATGGCAGCTTATGTCATGCACATATAAACATTTCAAACAGATTTGGAGGGTAGGATGCCTCCAACTGCAACTCAAAAAGGCTTCTCATTTTTTAGCTATAGAAAGCATTATTCATATTGGAGCTGAACTGCTTTGAACATTGTGTATAAAGCCTAAAGAATTCTTACAGCTGGTATGTTTTGGTACATGCTGTTCTTAGCAAATCTGTCTGCAGCTGTTCACATTACATAAAATAGGGTAAAGAATACAACTCTCGGTCGCTTGCCTCCCCCAGTTTAATGGAATTATAAAGATGAAAGCAGTATCCTCTGGCATGAGGCAGAGTTCTTCCAATCTCAGGATTAATTAACGCACTTCTGATGAGCTTCAGATCCTTGGGTTATATTATATAACCCATGTTATGTATGTCTTCTATAGGTAATACACTGTATTCTCTACCAGATTCGTCTATGATATATTTCTATCTTCATGATTTTTGAGGAGTTAAGGAACTGGCAGCAACTAATTCATAGTATGGCTCACTATGACTGAAAAAGCCATTCATTATAGAGAATAGCAAGTGTTCTTTAAATACTTGATGGACTCTGAAATTGGACACCTAAATGGCCTTCTCAGTCGCTATCTTAATGTTGCCTCTTGTTCCCTGTTCTTTTCTTCCACTGTGGTGTTTGTTGGTTTTACTTCTTATTAAATTAGAATTCTTGCCCTCCCTGCCTCTTTCCTATTTTGTTTGGAATCTTTCCTAACAAAGACCTGATGTTTCAGCTGAAAGTTTACAAAGAGCAGGCCACAATTTTCATGTTGATCTTTTGGTTTGTTTTCCCTTACTTCTACTCTAAATTTCTGATGCAATGTTCAGAAACTGAGCAAATGGATCTGAAAACCCTGGTCAGCACATTGCAGGCTTTCATTGAAGGCTCTACTCTGGGAGAGTTTCATGCACGGCTTCAAGCACTACTGGTTTTCCACTGCCATGTCTTGCTGATGCCTCAAGTAGCAGAAAAGGGTAAGTTGATTACCTGTGTTGAGTCACCTTTACAGCAATATGGCCATCGGGTATTCCAGACTTTCCAAGCTAAACTTTGTGATTCCAGATAGAACTGGGGTGCATTTATCATTGTGATAATGAAGAATATCCTATTGTAAAATAAGATTTTTATTGTCTGTCTCTTCTAGATGTTCTGTGCAGCATACTGTGGAATCTGTACAATTATTATAAGCAGTTTTCAGTGTGTGTTGAGGCCAGAATCACTGAACTTCGTCAACCCATAGAAAAGGAACTTAAGGTAAAACGAAACTTGGTTCAGACAATACACTGATCTAATTAAAGGAAGGGTGGAGCAGATATTATTTGAATTTGTATATAATAGTTCTGCTGGCCACTGAAATCCCTACAACACATTTTCTTTGGCAGGAATTTATTTTAGAGGGGGAGGGAGGGGGGCTGGTTGAAGGCTTTAAGGTTTGATCATTCCCATTTATCCATGAAAATTTCTGCCCACTGGTGAAGCCCATTTATATTTCACAGCATTTGGCTATGCAGCAGTTTTAGCATAAACACATATATTAATAGAATAAGATGTCTATGCAATAATATGCTCACTTATTGAAATGTCTTGCATTTTAAGACTACCACATCGTCATAGCTGATCAACTTTAAAGATCATCTTTGATATGGAAATACTTAATTTTATTTATATGAGTAATCCCACTGATGATTTATTTTCCTAATAGGAATTTGTGAAAATTTCCAAGTGGAATGATGTCAGCTTCTGGGCTATAAAGCAGTCAGTTGAAAAAATACGCAGGTAACTCAGAACTTGAAATTAAGGTCCCTATTTAGAAACTTCCTTCTAGATGATTTCTCTATGACATTAAATTTGAATGTAAGAATACTTCTGCTCATAACACAGTGGAAACATTTATTTCAAGTAGATGAGAGATTTCTAGGATTATAAAACCCAGTAACATTTCTGCTTTCCTGTGGTAATCAGAACCCTCTTTAAATTCATGAAGAAGTTTGAAGTTGTTCTGGATGAGCCGTGTCAGCCTGCCTTGGTGGAAATTGGTAAGGAAGAGCAGCTGGACTGCATGCAAAAGCAGGAGGAATCTGAGAACAAAGAAACCAAAGTTCAGAGGCTAAACAACACATTAAGAAAGATTCTCTCTGCTAGAACAGATGTTGCCAAGGTAACTATGTTCTTTATTCCACATGTGGGTAGAATATTTTCTCTGTTTTCATCCATATGTTGCTTTTCACTGATTTATGCAGAAAAATCTTATGTAAGTGTCAAATCTGTTGAATATATCATAAACTTTTTTAATCTTACTTGTGTTCAGTGTTATGAAACACTGCAGATGGGTGGGGATGCAGCATGGAAAGACAAGCATGATCTGTACTGATCTGGCACAGTGTCTGTGCTCTAATACAGAGATGAAGATTTCATCTTCAAGTTCCTTACATATTGTCTGCAACAATTTGTTACTTCCCTAATAGTGCAGTAAAACAGACTGCAAGTTGAAATTATTATTAGCTCATTTTTTCTAAACAAGGACCCAAACACATGATCATGTAGCTGTAGGATTTGTGCGCACATAAGCTCTTATTAAATATTGAATCACTTTGGGCTTGGATGATGAAACAGGGAATGTACTACATTGTCTTACATTTGCTCTTGACTGGCAATTTGTGTACTGTGAACATTTGCCTTGGACTAGCTTGGACTACACAGTGTTTAGCTTGGACTACACAGTTTTGTATATCTCCAATTAAGTTACCCAGCTCAGGGAGGAAGTCAGCTAATTTTCTTCCTGAAACAGATTCCTATTCACATCATTAATTTTTATTAATAAGATGCAAGGAGACAATTGTAACCCATCAGAATTTGGCAGTGAGTGGGAAATGCTCAGTTACTCTCAGTTTTATGCTAAGTTGCTCTCAGTTTTGTTCAGTTTCTTCAGACCAAGAGGGGGCTGATCTTGCACGTGTCCTGTGACAGTCAGGAGGGTAGAGTGAGAAGGCAGTAATCTAATGCAAATCTAATGTGCTTGATTGATTGAGGGTTTGGTTTGTTAGTTGGTGACTTCCAAACCTATTACTGATAGTTAATAGGGTTATTGGTTTTACTTCTTGAAGTTTCAAGTTGTCTTCATTCCTTAAAGAAGATGCAGCAAACTTAAATTGAACAAACTCTAGGGATTAGCTTTGGACATGCTGGGTAATTACTTATGTTATTTAATGATTTCTACTTGCATACTGGTTTTGTTGTTCTTTGGGAACAAAATTTGTGTCTAGTGAAAACTAAGTGAGGGTGTTCTTATCTAACACCCTGGGGGCTTTAGTGATTTAGGGTTGTGCTTTTGAGCTTGTCAGGCAGAGGAAGCTGACCTGAAGCAGTGATAACCTCTATGGAAGCGGTAATGACAAACACCTAAGACAGTAGGATCATACCATCTTCCATTTGATTGATTGTTTTTAAAACTAATGTATGTCTGACATGCATGTATTATGATTTTCCTCAAGTATTGGTGCTGAACTGTTCAAAGGATCATATGACGTGTTTTGGGATTTCAGATGAATGCAGAATTCAGCCCTTCTTTTTGCAATGATTTACCCTAAGTGGTAAAACAAGACAGCTTTGAGTATATGTGTATAATTTGTTTTCATTTTTTTCTCAGAGGGCACTCCCAGAAGTATGTCAGGATGGCATTACATTTCATACAGAATCTCTTCAGTATCGTCTGCCTAAGCTTACTAAAAAAATGAAGAAGATGTGTACAGCAGTTACAGAAAATAATTCATTCTTAAGTCTGGTGGAAGATCTTGACCAGTTCACAGGTTAGGTATTCTTGTGATTTCCATACTACAGTTGACCTTTGTAAAATAAATGGAACAAATCAGGAAAAAGTACCCTAGACTGTCTTCCCATGGTTGCTTTGTGTACATTAAATTTTCACATCTCTTACCTTTGTCTGCTGTCTTCTATACAGGTGGTATTATTGTTTCTGTAGCTGAACTGCAAAATTTAACATTTGATCAGACAGCAACTAAGGAGAAGCAGAAATCAGAGGCAAAGCATATTCAGATGCAAAAGCAACGGGCTTTGTCAGATCTCTTTAAAAGTCTTGCTAAAACAGGTGAGCTTTGGCTAAAAATAGGCTTGGTTTAAAAGCACAAAGTTCTTGAGCATTTTATTAGTTTTGCCAATATATCTAAACCCACCATAATATAATATGATTTCTTAAAGTCATTAAGTAACTAATAAATTTAGAAGCATTTAAGTCTCTCTCTTTGTCTGTTGACTATGAGGCCTGGTGTGTTTGCCATTTCAAATACTTACTATTTTTCTTACATTCCATTAGATTTGTAACAGTAGCTTTTCTGTAGCAGAAATCTTCTTTATCTCTAGTCAGAAGTCACTGCCCAGCTTCTAGAAACAAGAGGAAAGCTCATTACTTTGTAACCCTTCTCTGATATAAAAGTGAAATGAAGTTAGCTAATTAAATGAGAGCCCATCTCTCAGTTGACAGACTGTCAGAGATCAGATTGACAGAGGTGTGGTTGAGTTCTGGACACTGAATGATCTATTAATGGCATTTTTTGCACCCACTGGTGACAAAGGAACATCTGCCATCACTGCCCTGTGAAGTCTGTGCTGGAGGAATGACATACTATGAATATTTAATTAACACATGGGATTCAAATTCTTTACTGGGCTCCATTTTTGACTTCAGGTGACACCTTTACTTTCCTCATTTATCAACCTTTTCATATCTTTAAAAGGAGGTGATGACCCCTAACTCAGCTTTCTTAAAGGACCAGGAGTGGTGAAAAGTCCTTTATACACACAGGTCTATGTTTGTCTTATTTCAGCTGCATTGTTCAGCTTTATTCAGCTGAAATAGCTAAGCTACAATATGTTCTTACATTACAAAACTTGCAGCATGTTCAAAGACTTATCAAAATCAGACAGCATCAGAAAACCACATCAGAAGATTTTATATCTTAATACCATTAATAGTGGAGTGACATTTCTCATATAAAAGAATGAAGGGATGTGTGCTCGGATGTCATTCCAGGTTTGTCGTACCGGAAAGGTCTTTCATGGTCCCGTTCAAAAGACTATCATGAAGTGCTCTACCTACATCCACTGGACTTGCATAGTGCATTGGCTGTACTGAATTGTGCACATGAACTGGATGACATGTATGTACATGTACAAGTATTTTTTACTTTTAGATTGTGTTAATTACAGTTGGAATATATAGAATTCATTGCATGTTGATTTAGACTCGGATTTCTGGACTGTAATTAAGTCAGGCTTTGGCATATTTCCTTCCTCCCATTAATTCTCAGTTTGAGAATCCTGTACATACTGCACTGGGATGTGCAAATGAGCAAGGGTCGGGTGGGTTTTTTTGTTTTGGCTTTTTTTTAAATTTGCACTTTTGACAACTGTACCCTCAGTTTCATTATTTCCATGAATTAGGTTTCAGTTAGCCCTCCTCCACTGTCCTGCTTTGCCTGGGATGCTTTCCTAGCATCATATTAGAGTGTAAGCTGCTAATGCTTTTATTGAAGAGAGTTGTGATTTGCAGAGATTACTTAAATGTTTTGTCTTCATTAAATAATGGGATATTTCAAGAGAAGAATACATACACTTCAAACTGGGCATTTCTGGAAAAACTTTCCTAGAGGAAAGATGCTTTTTAATGTTTTCTTACTGTTTTCAGGCAATAAGTGCTTTTTTTTTGTCATTGAGACATGCTGGTTATTATCCTCCTCAGATGTTAGGGTTTAGTGTATGGTATCTTTTATCAAGGCCAAAATAAAGGCTTCCGTATGAAGCTGGATTTATCTGCATGAGGAAAGAAAAACAAAATCACTCTTTAAGTGTTAGATGATATTCAAAAATAGAGATCTCGATGCTATCACTTAGGATTTCCTTAGAGTTTATTATAAAAATTAAGTGTTTTCTTAAGATTAGGATACTTGTAGAGAAAATGAAGAATTACAAGATCAGTGCATTTGCAAAACAAGAAATTACAAGCAAAATTATTAGGTTGAAGAGCTGACCCAATGCCTTCCATGTGCTGAGGTACTTTCTAATACCAGATTTTTTGTGCTCTGTCAGGTTGCTGACAGAGATTTCTTCTGCCTGGGATGGATGCCAGAAGTACTTCTATCGGTCACTTGCACGTCACTCTCGTCTCCAGACAGCACTGTTAGCACCTGCCAAGGTAAAAACAACGAAGTGAAAATAGAAATCCTGCTTCTGTTAACTTCATTTTACCAGCTTGGACTGAAATTTTCTAGTAGCAGAAAGGTGATGTTGCAGAAACTACTTGAAAATAGAATTTGTATGCAAGATATATGGAAGATGCAGAAAAGATGAACATGGGGAAACTGTAATAATTATAACTCTTGTCTGTGTTTTAAGACTTTTTCAATTAAACCATAGCCTTTCAGCCTGCTCAGTGAAATGAAATGGAGGGACACAGAATGCTATTGTCTGCTTGTTCATCTAACTGTTCCCTCCCACTTTTTCTGTATCTGTTTTCTTTAGGATATTGGATTAGGTAGCATTGAACGATGCAGAGGGTTCACTGCACACCTGCTGCAGATGCTTGTCAGACAGAGACGGTCTCTTACTGCATTGACAGAGCAGTGGGTCTTACTGAGGTATTTGTCATTTTCCAACATTTTAAATGCTGGCAAGGAGTCTTGACAGTAAGCAATTCAGTTCAATAAAAATGGAAAATAAGGTAGAAGAAAATAAAAAAATTCCTTCTGCTTCCCCATTTCTCTCCTCCCCTCAATTTAGCCTAGTAGAAAAGATTTAAGTTGATCCTATCACTGCAGCCAGTATTTTGGAATCAAAATAATTTTGGAAAACAAGTTAGGCATACATGAAGACCATGAAATAACACAGTTAAACCATTAAACTTACAGATCGTTAAATCTCTCTCATTTGGTATTGGCCTAAGTTAATTTTGGTTACATTCAAGTTGTTGGCTTGATCTGAAGCAAATAAATGATCTGGATGCTACTTTGAGCTAAAACAACAAAAAAAAAGAGCTTACAAAGACAAATTCTAGAAGGGTGGGAGATACTAAATCTTGCATGAAAACTTTAAAAGGAAAAGTGTGTAAGAAATCTTTCTCGCTTGATTTTTCACTCCATTGCTTGACTCATCAATTTAATTGCAAACTCCACCATTGTTTGGCATATCTGTGCTCACTACTACTGTAATCCATGAAACTTTTTGAAGTCAGGTTAGGAACTTGTACCTTTGTATGTAGAAGGAAATCTGGACTGGAAATTACTGGTGCAAAATTTACTTAAACCCCATGAAACCTGAAAAAAACCCAAATAAAAAAAAACCAACAAAACAAACCCCTCAGCATTACAGTTGCAGGAATAGTAAGACTTCTGAGATATTTATCTGCACTACTGTGACTTTCATCACAAATCAGACTAATCATTTTTATGAGCTGACTGTTACACAGCAGAGAATGAAGGGGTGCTAGAATCTAATTTGCTTTTATAGTGAGGAAAATGAACAGTATTTGAGTATCGGGCCAGGAGTTTAAAGATTGTTTGAAAAAATGGTATAGATTGTGAGAAATATTACAAAACCCTGTTTTCAGGACAACTCAATGCAATGGAGAGAAAAATTCACTAATTAAAAAAATTTTTTTTTAAATACCCTGTCATTATAGTTTTCCCAGATAAAGTTTGGCTTCCACTGAGTCCATATTATCTAGTTTATGTTTAATTAATTTAGACTGAAGGTTGAGCTTTCAAAAGGGAAGTATAACATAAAAATCAGTGATTATAACTTCTTCTTTCTTCTCATCTAGGAACCTCCTGAGTTGTATACAAGAGATAGATTCTAGGTTGACTGCTGACAGAGAATACAACGTAGCATTTCCTCCTCAAGACAGTATTCAACAGTGGACTGACAAACTGCAGCAACTTTCCATGCAGTGCATGATGGTTCTCGAGGAGCTGTCTTGGTTTATCCAGTGCTGCCCAAAAGAAGAGTTAGCCAAGTGCACTGACAGTGAAAGGACGGATGTCAAAACAAACATTTTTCAGAGTTTGGAACCTGAAATTGGAAACATTTTTACGGGAATATCTGACCTGATTCCCTCAGAGCTGAAATACTTGTCTCCAGTAACAATTGAGCAATTGCCTCCTGGATGTAGGATGCGAAATAAGGATCAGTTATGGCTGCAGGTGGCTACACAGTTGACCACGATGCTGGCAAATGTGAAGGCAATGAAAGCAGAAGTGGACAAAATAAGACAACAGTCACGCGAGACCTTGTTTTACTCCTGGTGAGTTCTACATATGCATGAAATTGAATCTCTCCTTTGTTTTCATATAAGAAGTTTGAAGTCATCTTGTAAATGTTTGCCTATGCATATCTTGAGAAGTGGGTTCAGGTGTTTTTGAAACATTTTTTTCTGTTAATTTTTTTTGCAAAATGCAGTGCCTGACTTTTTAGAGGAGAGTATGTCTTCTCACACTCCCCTGACAAGTCAGAAAAACTGCTCCATCTCAGCTTCTCCCTTTGTCTTTGGTCTCCTAGGATTTCATCCCCATAGCTCCTTAGTTAATGAGGTGAATTCAAGTGTCAATTTAGTGAGGAAATTTTTATTTTAAAAGAAAACTGTAGCTTATTTAATAACAATTCTCTGATTTTCTCTCTGCTTCAAACAATGTGAGTATAAGCTTGTTGTCAAACTTTTTATTTAATAAATTCAAGATGGGAGATCACAGAATATTCTGAGTTGAAAGGGACCCACAAGAATCATCAAGTCCAACTTTTAAGTGAATGTCCCATACAGGGCCATTGTTGTTATTAGCACCATGCTCTAACCAACATCTGCTACCTCTCCCTTATTCATGCCTCAAGAGAAGGTTTAATCTTAAATTGGACTGTTTGTTCTTCTTTCACTATTATGGTATTTCTGTTGCAGGAGAGATTTTGAAGTTTGCACATCAGCTGTGAGTTGTTTGCTGGAAGTCTCAGCTCAGTTACAAGGCATAGAGTCCCTGTTTCTTCCAAATGGGGAAGACAGGCAAGCTGCAAGTCAGATGGCCCTAATCAAGAGCCTAAGCTATATTCAGGAAGAAGTTACTAATACATCTGCAGACTTCACAGCCTGGAGAACACAACTTCTTGCTTCCATGTCCAAGTGCAGTGGTAAGGACAATTTTTCTTTGCCTGGTTTGTAATATAGATAAAGACACAAGAATTCATTAGTTTGGGTATTGTTGAAGATGGCCCTGTGTTCATTCTGATACCCAAAAACACTTCATGAAATTCAAACTTGCAAAATTTTGTCCAGACTTAATTTGTTTGGTATAATTTTTTTTACCATCACTGTTGACGACAGATCTTACACCATAGTTGTAGGTCAGGATTAGCAAGATTTTGGTAGAAGTGTGTAGAAAAAATTGCATAATGGTGTCATGGTCCTTGGATAAGGAAAGCATAGAAACTTGTAATCTGATGTGTTTCCATGTAAAACTACCTGTGTTATGGTTTAAAAGGAAATCAACAGTCGGATGAAGAGTTCATGGAGCAGTTCACAACAAAAGTGGAAACTGTGATCCGTGTTGTTCTCTATGCCATTCAGTGTTTGGTCGAGAGGAAACAGGAAGGTGAAAAGGAGGAAGAAAAATCTCCAGAGGAAGATGGTAAATTTGTTAATTTACCTCAGTGGTATAGGGGTAGGTGCGCTTTCGGAACAATTTGTAATGGGAAACTAGAACTCATTTTTCTCTTGGGAAGCTTTTTTTCTGCCTGCAAAGTGCAGCTCTCAAGAGGGGTAAATGGGTTTTTTTCCCCTTCCACATTTCAGAGAAAGTTGCAGAGAGGGTGGTGAGTGAGGCCTCTCTCTCTGCTATGCAGAAGAGAGAAGTTCTCAGACATTTACAGGGCCTCCTCGGGCTGGAGAGGGTGGGGGAGGACACAGAGAAGACAAAAAAAAAACCCCTGGAAGAGCGCAGGAACCTGTCTTTTCCCTGAGGCCTGGTGCTGTCTTGCAGCACTGTCAGGTTTTTGTAAGTTTTTAGTGTCCTTGCCTCCAAAATAAACCTTTCTGAATCCTTTCCAACTGCCTTGGCATTTTTGGGGAAATACCTGCATGTATTTTACAGTGGGGAAAACAGTTTAAACTATGCAAACCTTAAAATTTCTTAAATTGTGTGTCTAGCAGAGGTACCAATACACAAGGAAATTGCCATTTTAGTAGAAGTTTCTATTTAAATAGATAGAATGGGTATTTCTAGATTGCTTACTGTAACGTTTTTAGAATGTCTGACTTGATTTCCGGGTTTTTTTTATGTATTTCAAACAAAGAGGATGCAGCCTCATTTGATGTGATTAAAGCAGGACATATAACTAAACTTTTGGATGAAGATCTCTCTGCTGATTTGGATTCTTTACATGTGCAAAAAGCAATTTCAGAGGTTTCAGAACTCCTTGAAATCCTGAAATCCTATGGGGAAGATTACACTTCAAATAAACATAAGGTAAAATTGTTCTTCTCAAGAGTCTTTTGGCTTTAGGTGTCTCAAGAGATTTGGAATTGTGAACTTCGGCACTTAAACGTGCATTGCTGCTTCTTGCCCAATATCTCAGAGCTAGAAGCATGTGAGAAATTATGGCCGAATATAGGTAGTCTTCTGTAGTGCAAAAGCCAGATGTTCCTTTAGTGAGAAGACAAAGCTTTAGTTTTTTGTGAAACATCTAAAAAAAGCTCCAGAAACTTTAGAAATTGTACTTAAACTCGTCCACTGATACGTTTGCTTTGAGCATCTGTTTTCCGTCGGTACCATCACCCTCTCTGAGGCACATCTCAGTATGTACCAAATCATGTTTGACTGCTGGTTTTTGTTTTAACTGCAGTTCTTCAACCAGTCCTGCTATTTGCTGGTGCGTCTAATGCCCATGCTCTGCAAGTATTCAGATCTTCTCCTGTTCTATCTCACTGTTTCACTGGCGTCTCACAGGAGTACTGGAAAATTGCTTTCTGTTCTAACCAGCATTTTTACAGAGCTTGCCCAAAAAGTAAGTTATTAACAGTGGATATATGGTAAGCATATATTTAAGGTGTACAAAAGTCTTTAGTAGAAACTAAGCTGAAAGATGTACTTACTACTACAGAAGGTTTTGCATTTCTGTTTGCCTTTGTAGGGGTTTTGTCTGCCAAAAGAATTGCTTGAAGATGAGGCTGGAGAGGGAGCAACAGAGTTTCATGATTATGAGGATGGTGGTATTGGAGATGGGGAAGGCACGAAGGATGTGAGCGACAAAATAGAAAGTGAAGATCAGGCAAGTGTTTGGGGTTGGTCTTGTTTAATTGAAGTAAAACTGAAAAAGCTCCTGAAATCCACAGTGTGGATGTTTCGGGTAAAAGAAACATGAAGTTACCTTCAGTATCCTATTTCTGTTGGCTTTTAATTTTGCATATCAGCTATAAATATTGTTGTGGTAGTTAAATAAGCTTTAATACATAGGCAAGATCCATTGTAATTTTTGACTTTACCAATAATTCAGATAGAAGACAGTTTTCGAAAGGGTGAAGAGAAGGAGAAAGAGGATCAAGATTCTAAACCAGACATTGAAGGAGAAGACAATGCAATTGAAATGTCAGAAGACTTTGAAGGAAAAATGCATGATGGAGAACAGGAGAAAAAAGGTTTGGTTCTTCCACTATGGCAAACTTGTAAGAAAAGTTATAGATGGTTGATACTTTTGTATAACAAAACATATACTGAAAAGTCTGTGTTCTACAACAAAGAATATCCTAAGTTGTAAAGGACCCACAAGGGTCATTGAAGTCCAGCTCCTGGCCCTGCTCAGGACCATCCCCAGGTGTCACACCATGTACCTGAGAGCATTGTCCAAACGCTTCTTGAACTCAAACAGACTTGGTGCTGTGACCACTTCCCCGGGGAGCCTCTTCCAGTGCCCAGCCAACCCTCTGGGTGAAAAACCTTTTCCCAGTAGTGCCATTTGGGTACTAGAAGTATTAATAGGAATGCAAAGAAGCGTACGAAGGAAATACTATCTCCTTTCACTGTGATGGTTTTGGAATGGAGACACTCTTTTCTTTCTGTTGTAAGTTGACCTATAGACACCTTTTAAAACTAGTCACAGACTTTGTGGAACTGTTGAAGATCATCAGAATACTTTGAGAACATGGCTGCAGTTAATTTCGGAATGTGACTATGAAGTTATTGCTAACTTTTAAGCAATGGAAAGAATGTAAGTTTACCTTTTTAAAACAGATAAATGAGCAACATTTGGTAGATTTGAGTTGCTACTCACCCAAAAGGTAGCAGTTCTTCGCTTTGAAGGGTAACAGCTTGAACATCTGAAACTAATGTAGCTTAGAAATTACAGTAGTGTTAATCACTTCCAAATCTCTGAGAAAATGCTAAGAATAATTTCATCTGCACAAGAAGGGAGATTCCAAAACTAATAAATAGGTAAAGTGGAATGGATCTTCCCCAAACTGGTAATGCAAAAAATATTTTGAAAATGGAGGATATTGAAGGTAAGGAACAGAGAATTTAAATCATCCAGGTTTTACACGTGGGACTTGTTAGTTGGAGGGAGAGAATGCTGTGTGTGAACACAAGACTTGGAAGCACTTAATTAGGACCCTGCTTGTTTGGGTGTTGGTGCATGTGTGTCATTTTCCACCTATCTCAGCTGCATAGGGTGATGAAATTAAGATGCTAGGTATGATTGCTTTTTTGTTTATGAAGTTAACAAAAACATTATCTCTTCTGTACTGAAACACATTCTGAACTGTACACAGAAAATGAGGAAAACTCAGATGAAGAGGAGGAACTTGATAAGCAGATGGGAAATCTTGATAATGCTGAAGCTGATGATAAACTGGATGAAAGGCTCTGGGGGGATGAAGATGATGATGATGATGAAGATGCTAGTAGTAGTAAAACAGAAGAAACTGGACCAGGAATGGATGAGGTAAAGAGAAAACGAGTGGGAACAAAAGTATTGAAGGAATTAAACTCTGTGAACTTGGCGTGACTTAGAGTGTGAGCTCTTTTTCACAGCTCTTGATTCTGGAAAGGGATAGTTTAAGGGGATAAGTTTTGTTTAGTGTTGTCTTTTTTTCTGTAGAAAATGATGTCTTATCACTGAGACTTTGAGAACTGGGTAGCATAAATGAGTTTCTTTTGGATTTGTTGGTTAATAGGAGGATTCAGAGCTCGTTGCAAAAGATGACAATTTGGGGACAGGAAAGAAGGATAATAAAAAACAGCCTCCCAAGGATGAGGAAAAAGAGCAACAGGAAGAGGATAGTGGAAACAAAGAGAAAATCCATGAACAAATTGATGAGGTAAAAATTATTTGGACTGCATGGAGTATCTTGCTGTTAAACCACATTGTGTTGCTCATATCACATGTTTCTGAGAATTTTAAATACTCTTTACTTAATAGTGAAAAAAGTTAGTTCATTTCAGAGCTAAAAGTAAACCATATTATATCCATTATATTATAAATATATTTTCTGATCCATATTCCAGAAACAATTTTTGTTTGCACTAACTTGAACTTGTAATAGCTGCCAAAACAGGCTTTACACTGAATTGATGTTTTAACAGAAAAAACTCTTATTCTGTTGTGTTTAGCAGCAGAAACACTTTAAATATGCAGAACTCTTCCTAAAACCTGTGTAGAGTGTGCTTGAAGATTCTGCTAGGATGCCAATTCTGTTTAGAATGTTTCAGCTAGGAAAATTGGATTCTGAAAACAAAACATTCTGGTTTTAAGTACCACCAGTTTATGTAAATGCATTTGCTGAAATTAATCTTTCTGCTCTTTATGCGTGAGGATGTTTACCACTGGAAATCCATTCTTAACTGATCAGAATGTAATATTGTATCCAGTATTTCTTTGTCCTAGAGAATACAATAGAATCTTATGTCTTATCTTTGCCTTTCCTCACACTTATTACATGCCTGTTATTTTTTCCCCCATTCTTTTGCTGGCAGCGTGAGTATGATGAGAATGAAGTAGATCCTTATCACGGCCAGCAAGAAAAGGAGGCTGAAGTTGAACCTTTGGACCTTCCTGATAATTTGAATCTGGAGAATGATGAGAAGAGTGATGAGGAGGAAGAGGATGAAGGTACAGTGGAAAAATCTCTCTACAGATTCTTAGATGAAAGCCAAGTGGAAATAGGGAGGGACAATGAGATAATGAGCCCTTTTTCTCTATAGAAAGAAGAGAGGTGGTGGTGAGATTCTGTAGAACCACCAAGAAGCTGCAAATTCATTTCTGTGTATCAAAATAGCAACATACCAAATGCAGGCCAGATAAGAACTCAACATTACAACATTCTCCTTTACCTCCCTTTCGTGAACTCTGTGGAGCAGCCTTTCTCACACTATCCAAGTGATATACCCTGTCTTACGCTGGAAGCTCCTTATTTAATTGGCCAGTTGCTTTTGTGGTTTGGGGTTTTTTTCTTCTATTGTACTTACAAGTATTTGTACTCTTAAGTCAACTGACCCTCAGAAATATTAGGTTAAAGGAAATTAGTAGGAATTCATCCTACTGTATTGTTAGTTAGAAACCAATTTTCATTTAAAGGAATTATCTTGCTATAGAAAATCATAGATTCTGTGTATAGAACTCTCAGTATTTTAAGATTTTTTTTTATATAGACTGGGCAGTTTTATTCCAAATATCTGTAATATTCAGTCTCTGTACTTTACTGAAAGTTTTATACACCTTTCTGATTTTTTGTTTAATCCAGAAGAGAATGCTTTTGAAATAGATGAGAAACCTGTGGATTTAAATGAGGCAGAGAAGACAGAAGAACAGAATCAGGAGGATACTGGTGAGACAGAAAGAGGTGATCAAGATGCAGAAGCAGCTGAAGAAGACCTTTCTGAAGATAAAGAGGAGAAGGAAGATGAAGGGGACAAAGATGCTCATGATCAAGAAGAAAATGCAGGGAACACTGAGGATGCAGAAGAAGAAGAGGAAGAGTCACAGCCACCTGATGAGTCAAAAAATGAATCTACTGAAGACAAGGGGATCCCTGCTGGTGACCAAGGCCTTCAACCTCAGGTAGAGAGTAATAAATAAAAGCCTGATTTTCTTTGTTGTTTTAATTACCTTACACGAGAGTTAAGAAATGGATGGTGTTCTGTGATACTCTGAAACAAATTTGACATTAAGTAGGTGTAATGTTAGTGAGAATCTTCATCAAAATAAGAACTGTGCTTACTACTAAACATGTATTTCTGCCATCTGTATTCCTACTATCTCCTTGGCCTTGTGTTAGAACAGAATAGACTATTTCAGTTGGAAGCAACCTACAGTGATCATCTAGCCCAACTGCCTGATCACTTCAGGGCTGACCAAAAATTTAAGCATGTTATTAAACATGTTGTCCTAATGCCTCTTAAACACTGACAGCTTTGGGGCATCGACCACTCTCTCGGTAAAGAAATGCTTCCTAATGACCATTCCCATGCATCCTGTCACTGGGTACAGGGAGAAAAGGTCAGCATCTCTTTCTCTACACCCCCTCAGGAAGCTGTAGAGAGGAATGAGGTCACCCCTCAGCCTCCTCTCCAAACCAGACAAGCCCAAAGTCCTTAGCTGTTCCTCATAGGACACTGTTTCCAACCCTTGCACCAGCTTTGTTGCCCTCCTCTGGACACATTCAAGGACCTTCACATCATTCTTAAATTGTGGGGCCCACAACTGTACACAGTGCTCAAGGTGAGTGTAGGTGCAAGAGACCTTCAGAAGAAATAGTGAGGAGGGAGAGCTTCCTCCTGCTCAAGGAAACTTTTGCTGCCAGGGAAAAGCTTTAATGTGGGAAGGAATTCGTTCTGATGCAGGATGCTGTGTATGTTCACTTTATCTGTCTGCCAAGAGGTAACTCTCTTGCTACAAGTGATAAAATTCTCACAGACATGCCTGGAGGCCCCTGCAGGGGGGCCAGGAAGGCCATAAAGCACAGGGGAGAATTCAGCCTGGAGTTTTATTGCATATGCAAAAGGTGTTGTTATAAAAGCAACAAAACAGGTTGATGTTTTCATCTTCTCAGATAGCTGTATTCATCATTAAGATATATATATATATTGCAGTATATAAAATAAGTTTTCTTTAAAACTTAAGCCACAGCCTGGGTTACCTGCATGCATGTCAAGCCTTACAGCAAGGCTGCACCAACGCTGAACAGACCAGGACAATCACCTCTTTTGACCACGTGGTGTTGCTCTGTTTGATGCACCCCAGGACAGGGATTACCCTCTGGGCTGCCAGGGCTCACTGCTCACTCACATTGAGCCTGCTGTCAGTCAGCACCCCCAGATCCCTTTCTGCAGGGCTGCTCTCCAGCCACTTCTCTCCCAGTTGTGCCCAGCATTATTCCATCCAAGGTGCAGAATCCAGAATTTGTACTTGTTAAATTTCATCCCACTGATCATAACCCAGTGCCTCAATCTGTCTAGATCCCTCTGCCAGGCCTCTTATCCCTCAAGAGAGTCAACAGCACCTCTCAGTTTGTATCATCAGCAAAACTTGCTAACAGTGCATTCAACTCCTGTATCCAAATTATTGATAAATATATTGAACAGGACTAGTTCTAGAGCCGAGCCCTGAGGAACAGCACTGGTGACTTGTCACCAGCCAGATATAGCCCCATTCACTACAACCCTTTGAGCCCTGCCCTTCACTCAGCACACTGTGAATCCACTCATCCCACAGCTGAACAACTTGTCCAAAAGGATACTATGAGGGACAGTATCAAAAGCCTTACTAAAAATCCAGAAAAAAAACATCCACTGCTTTCCCTTCATCTACTAGGCTGGTGACCTCATCACAGAAGGCTATGGAATTACTTAAATAGGACTTTCCCTCTGTGAACCCATCCTGACTGTGCTGATGACTGCATTTTTCTCTAAATGCCTTTCAATAATACCCAGTTCCTGATGTTTTTTAGAATGTTAAAATAATCATTATTTCAGGAAGAAGATGGTAAAGATAATACAGAGATGGATGAACAGATTCCTGAGGCTGAGGAAAGAATGGAACATGAAACACAAGGGCAGACCGGGCAAGAAAACCTGCAGAGTGACAGTGCTGTTGAGCTGGCTGGAGAGGCTTCAGAAAGAGACCAGTCTAAAGAGGTAAACTACATGGAAGTGTCTGAGTTAAAAATGCTAAATTTGTGAATACATTTTTGAGTTACAGTCAAGGAATTGCTGCCATAAATTTTAAGAACTGTGTATAAGATTCAGTTTACACCAGTTATAAATTCATTGAAAAAAATTGAAGACCATGTAGATACCCTGCAGTTTTCACTCCTGTAAAGGTAAGTTTAGGGTAATTGTTGAGCTGCAGAACTGGCTTGTCTGCTCTCCATAAGAATAATACTTATATGAGCCATTTGTCATTCACAACAGAAGGTAGCAGAGCTTCCTTCTGAAATTTGTTTACAGTAGTTGCTACAGTTACAGTTGAATTTTTTTTTCTTTCAGGAAAGTGGAACTGGAGCTGCAAGTGCAAATCAATCAGAAGGCCATGAATCCACACGCATGGCCCGGATGGCTTCTCAGAAGCAAAGCAGGAAAAATACACAGGTTCATCTCTCCATTTTAATTTTTTAAAATTTTTATTTAAAAGTCTGAATATTAACAAATAGGCAGGACTCAGTTTCTCCTTGTTAGAACACTGCTCTCATTAGTGTTGGGTTACACCCCACTTGAAGTTCATGGTGTTAATTTATTCTTTTTCAGAGTTTCAAGAGGAAGCCTGGCCGGGCAGACAATGAACGCTCAATGGGAGATCACAACGAACATATCCACAAGCGACTGAGAACCATAGAATCCAGCAGTGAAGCAAAGCAGGATACAACTCAGCCTAAACAAAACGTGGAGGAGGCTGATGCATTTGAACATATTAAACAAAGCTCTGAATGCTATGATGCACAGACATATGGTATGGTGGCATTTCTGGGTGTAAAGAGTTATTGCAGAATCAAATCCTGAAACAGTCCCATTTGCTGTAATTTTCTCTGTTTGCTTTTTAAAGTTATGTTTAACAATCCTTGCAACACCATTTTGCTATGATAAATGCTACTCTTTCGCAGTCAGATTCAAACTAACAATAACATTTTTGAAAATACTGAATTGACTCATGAAATGGATTTTAGCTTAATAAACATATTTAAAATCTGTTCTCACCAAATCTTACTTCAGTATATCAGGTTTCCAGGGCAAGAGCTCACTGACAACACAACACAGTGAAAGATAAAACTGAGGTCTGAGACAATAGTTCATATTTCTTCTGAAGTTCACTAAAACTGATTCACAGTGGCCTCAGAATGCAACATTTATTTTGCAACTTGACTACTTCTCCTTCCACTTGCCCCTTAATAAGTATTGTTGTCTTTGTACAGATGTAGCTAGCAAGGAGCAAGAGAAATCTATCATGCCTCTTGAAGAAAAGGAAGAGGGAGATTCTGAAGATGCAGCTATGGAAACAGAAATGCAGAATGAGGATCTCACAACAGTAGATGCAGAAGAGCTGAAGCCAGAAAAAAAGAAGTCTACTGCCACTAAACCTTCTGGTACATTAACCTAAAAAACCATTTTAAATATACACTGATGTGGATCTTTAAATGTATATGTAGGTATTTACATTTGCATGTAATGGATGAATATCATACGACTCATCTGTCATAAGATGTTTCATAAGACTAAAATGTCTGCTCTTACTTGATTTTTCTGCAGAAGTATTCTTACTCAGCATTAGCCTTGCTAAATTGGTTGAGTGACAGAGGGGTTTGCTGCTTTCTTTCAAGTTAATGGTCTCTAATCTTTATCCACTACTTTGAAGAAATAAAAAGCAAACACTTCCCCGCTGTTCAACACAATGCCAATTCAGTTAATTAATTGGCATATAACAATGCATTCCAGTGTCACCACCATCAGCACCACATAACTCAACTTTTTAATTATAACTTCTGAAAAAAAAGCCTAGCAAGAATTTGAGGAGCTGGTCTGAACAACATCCGGTGAGGAAGCACCAGACTGTCACTATCTCACTGGTTTCTTCCTTAAGTGGGAATGAAACAAAACAAACCCAAGCTGCTAACAGAAAATGGCTATTGGATGCAAATGGTTGGTAGATGAGAAGACAGGTCTGACTTGTCAGCCACCCAGCCCCCCCCCTCCTTCCCCCAAAATAAGCAAGATAAAAGCATCTCTTGCCAATTGCATCAGAATAATTTAATTTTGATGAATCTAAGTAAATGCAGCATAGTTTGGAATTTTATAGTTTTCTTCTCAAACAACACACAGGCTGGCTAGAGAGGGGAGACAACTCTTACAAACCTATATTCTTGCTTTCCACTCCTTTCAGGTTTAATCACTTAAATATCTTGCTAGACTCATTTGCATTATGGTACAGGTGTGCATGGAATCAGCCTATTTGTTTTTCCACATGATTCTCTAACAGGCTGTTCTGAAAAACTAGAATCTCTGAAACATCTCCTACAGTGTCATATTTTTTCCTTTAAAATAATTATGTAAAAATTAGTTGTTAAACAGTGTAGTATAGTAGAAACAATTATAAAAGAAAATCTTTAATCCATTCCTTTATTTGTAAATTGATTTTTGATTTATAGAAAACTGTTCTGTTAAGATCAAGAGTGTAAAAGCTAAGAAAAAATTGCCATTTTTTAATGATAATTTTCTGAATGTTTTCTAGTTACCTTATACTTCCTGTCATCCTGTCAGAGAGGCTATGAAGATCAAAAAAACATACTTCACTAATGTAATTTTCAGGTTATAAAGATCTGTTCACTCATTTGGCAAGCAGGTTATAACAGAGAAAAACAATTTCCTTTAGGAAATGCATATTCATCTGTTCCAGTGAGTTGCAAGATGTATTCATCCTATTCCTAGAATTAAATGTCTTAAAATTTGGGCACTTCTCTTAAGCAAAGTTACGTCTGGACTGCACTACAAAGCATGTGAGATGCTTCATAAAAGAGTCAGGATACAATATTGCTTCTTGTATGATGTGTGATCCACAAAGTTAGTAATTAGTTTTGTGGTTGTAGGACCAGGTGATGTGGAGCCAGAGATCCAGACTTTTGACTCAGAGGATGTCAATGACTCTGCAACAGAAAAGGTGCCAAAGGTGACTGAAGAGAAGCCAGAGAGAAGCAAGGACTCGACTATACATACAGCCCATCAGTTTTTGATGGACACTACCCAGGTATGATACCCAGTTTGCCTTCTTACAGATACAGTAGCAGAAATAGACTCTTTTACTTGACCTGCGTTAATGGAGTTCTATGAATGCAAAAGTTCAGAATTACTTGTGTTCAGACAACTGAGTAGCTTGCTATTATTTAATAGCAGAATGAAAAGTAACAACTAACTGCTGTATATGCAGCTGAAAGATGCCTTTAAAATGAAAAGTCCTCCCCATCCTTAGGGTGGAACCTTCCCATGTCACTTTTTAAAAAAACTTCTTTTTTTCTAACTGTAAAGAACTGCTTTGCACAGATGAATCTGCAGAGGAAAGGCTTGGGTAGATTGGAAAGCAATAGGCAAATGTGTAGCCTGAAGATAACAGAAGGGTTCAGAGTGATGAGGGAACTAGGCATCAGTGACTTTAAAACATTGTTGTGGACAAAGAATTCACCTCAGTTAATTGATCACAGTATACTACTTCTTCATAAAAGCTGATTGCAAGTATTTTAGAACCTTTTGAGCTTTTTATGAATGTCTCAATTCAGAAAATGTTATCATAACCTAGAAAATCCTAGAGCTTCATGTGACACTCATAGTTTCCCAGTGCAAACTGTTGGCTGTGAAAAAGCACATTTTATCATAAAGACTAAGGTGTAGAAGCACATGGTGGTGGATAACCAGTTGATAAAGTAAAAATATTTTCAGTCTCTGTTTTTTTAGAAGTATTGACCTTTCATTCTAATAGTTTTGTGTCCCAAGTACATACTTGGAAGGCAGTATTTTACTGTTTCTACGTATACCACATAAAGGATTGTGTGCCAACTACACCAAGTGCTTCCGTCTTAATGCCAAATGTTGCAGCTGTTTGGAAAAAGGCTGCTGAATGCAAGAGTGTTCTCCTGTTGTCAGAATAGTTAGGTCCCTGCTGTTTTCGGTCTTGGGGATTTTCCAGTTGACATGCAAAACGTGGAACAGGAGGGGGAGCTCTTGCAGCACCAGTTCAAGGGGAGGGGAGAGACGCTGCTGGGGGAAAAGTGCAGGTCATCACCTTTCAGCAAAAGGGAGAGGAAAGAAGTCCCCTCCACGTGTATTCTTCCTCCCTTCCTTAAACCTGCAGTCGGTGACCGAAGGGACAGCTGCTGCTTCTTGAGGAATGAGAAGTTATTGGGACTACTGAGTTTGCAATCATGGGCTTATTTTCCTTAATCCATAAGTCTGCAAGTTATGCAGACTATATAGTGTTGTTTGGCTAAACTGTGGTTTTGTAAGTCAGGAGCAGAGCTTGTCACTGAAAGCACAGTGAAAGTAAAAGAAGTATCATAAAGCTTGAGTGTCCTTTAACAGAAGGGCTTATCGAAGAGTATTTGCTGGGAGGTGAAGAGGAAGATGTCATGCAATTCTTCGAGTGGTTTGAATGAAACTTTTAAAAAAACATAATTAAGTGAAGTATACTATATTTTGGAACATACTAGACAGGTAGCATTCAATAGTTTGGTCTCCATTATGTTGTCATTAAATCTGGAATTTGTCAAGATAATTTCACTGATTTATCTTGAAGTTCTGTA
Organism: Manacus vitellinus; assembly: GCF_001715985.3. Lineage (NCBI taxonomy): Eukaryota > Metazoa > Chordata > Aves > Passeriformes > Pipridae > Manacus > Manacus vitellinus. The sequence goes on from NW_021940604.1 coordinate 31,361,558, forward strand.
TTTTATTATGTTCAGTGTTGGTATCATACATGTCCTAGCTTTCTTTCTATGTTGATTATGTCACATATGAAGGTATTTCTGGGGAGATACTTATCCTTCCTGTACATGGAAACTATTAAAGGGGGAAAAGATTTAGAATCTTCATTCAAGTGGGTTTTTTCAGGTCTTTTTGTGTCTAAAAGAATAAGAACAATGCATTTATACTTTTTTTTATGGTTTGCTATATTTTGGGGGTCACCAGATGTGTAAACTTTTTTTTCTGTCTCATAAATTGCATAACTACACTTCTAGCACATTGTTAGAGATCCTGAAGAGCTAAGAAAGGAACTTGAAAGACAATTGGAAGCTTGGCAGACACAGCAGCCTGGAACTCCAGAGGAGGTTTGTGACCTCATTTTAATATAAACCTGTTATAAGAATCCTTTGTTGCATTATTTCATCTTGTTTTACTGCTAAAACATTGAGGAAGCCAAGCAGGCTGCAATCTAAATACTCAAAATCACATGATTTAGATGCTATTTTTGTTATTATGTTTAACTACTTCTGAAAAAAAATTACATAATTCTTAAAGCAGGATGATGTTTCAGATCTTGTTTTGAATGTGCTATGTGCAGGAAGTTACTCTGTTGATAATGACTTCTAAAACTTGCATAGTTAAAAACATTTTTCTTAGTCCTGTCAAGTTCCTTCCATTTTGAGTTGTTACCTTCAGTTAAATGCTGGACACACCACTTCCACAAAATGATGATAAAGAGAAGCCATCTCCTTCAGTTGCAGTGGTGGAGTTTGACCCAACAGCAAAACCAGAATATTGTACTTGCTCTGACTAGTCCTAGTTTACATGAATTGTGAACCATATTTGGAATTACTTCTTGAATATAATTGCCAGTGTAGAGCCTCAAGAATTGTGCTGAATTTTAATTAATTTTAATTTTTGATGGTCAGTGAAGAACCTAGAGGACTTCACAGTTTGCCTTTCTGTAATACCAGCTATCAGCACCTGGCTGTTCCAAGATCATCTTGTATCAACAACAATGCCAGAGTTGCTTTGGGTACCCCTAGAGAAAAGATCATTGCATGTTGCAGCTTTGTAGCAGCCAGGAGCATCCTAAGTTGAATGCAAATTGTCATAGGAGACACCCTGACAGTTTTAGCTGGTAGCTCCCTGCTTACTGCCTTCCCCTCCTACACTGAGGCTTGTTTTCTTTTTTCAGACAGTACTTTCCAACTTTTTTGGTTTTTTCATAATTCACTTTTATTTCTTTGTGTAATGTTTTAGGAGAAGGAAGCAGCACAGTTGTGGCAGAGGTATTTAGTACTGACAGCTCCTCTATCACAGCAGCTTTGTGAACAGCTGCGACTCATACTGGAACCCACTCAGGCAGCCAAGTTGAAGTAAGTTGGATCTTTCTGAGGCTTCCAGTTTCTTTAAACTCCTGGTTTTTGGCAGCTTTAACTTCTGTAAGACTGCGGCTTTGTTATTCTTGCTTTATAGTAATTATTCCTGTTTGCAACTGCATTTAATTTCCTTTTGTAAGGGAACACTAGGTTATTTTCTGAAAAGCAAATATGATATAGTAGTAGGCACCTATCCTGAGGGTACTGCCTCCTACTTTTTTTTCTCCTGTGCAACAGGTGATCAAATCAACTTAACCATTTAAAGATAAGTCAAAGATTGTGTTAAATGTCAAAACATTTTATGTTGTTGTTAACATTAAGTAATCTTTTTTAAGAGATCTAGACTTGTTTCAAACTGGAAGAATCTAAATTCAAAGCCTGCCTTCCATTTTAGGCACATAGATATAAATTTCTTTTAAAAACACTGAATATCCATCTTACATTGAAAATGTGATATATTTTTGTCTATAACTAGATATGAATATTAAACTATTAATTTTGGGTTTGTTGTATTTTACAAAGAAAGTGTTACTTTGGTGTATATGGTGCATAGGCCAGGGATTTCCAGAATGAGATATTTACTGATAATCCCTGTCCCCGTGTCTTTTTTTTCTTAACTTCCAGAGGAGACTACAGAACTGGGAAGAGACTGAACATGCGCAAAGTGATCCCGTATATCGCCAGTCAGTTCCGAAAAGATAAGATCTGGCTGCGAAGGACCAAGCCCAGTAAACGACAGTACCAGATTTGCTTGGCTATTGATGATTCCTCTAGTATGATCGACAACCACTCTAAACAGGTAAAATGAAACCCCAGAAGAAGTATGAAGAAACTGCCTTTTGTTGATGAGTATGTCAGCTGCTGACCTATTTCATACTGGGCTGGTGGTTGCTGAAAAGTCCGACTGGTAATTCCAGAGCAATCAGCTGATGCCCTCATGCAGAACTAGTGCAGTGACTGTCTCACATAACTGTAACAGGTAAAAAGATAGGCAGTCCCTTAATTTATTTTTCTAGATGATGGAAAACTAATTTCAGTAACATTCTTCATATTTAATACTGAGCTTTGAGTAAAACTTTGAATATCCTATTTTTGATGTAACTTTTTTAACAGCTTGCATATGAATCCTTGGCAGTTATTGGAAATGCACTGACTCTTCTAGAAGTGGGACAAATTGCTGTGTGTAGGTGAGTTTATTTGAAATACTGGGTTTTCTTCAAGACTTCAGAGCAGAATGTAAATACCAGTTTTGTGCTGTAATTTTTTCTTCTTTTCTAAAGCTTTGGAGAGAGCGTTCAGCTGCTGCACCCATTCCATGAGCAGTTCAGTGACCGGTCAGGGACACGGATATTGCGTCTTTGCAAGTTTCAGCAGAAGAAAACAAAAATAGCCCAGGTACACAAGAATGCCTCTAGGGCAACAGGTTTGCCAATCTTTTCCCGACAAGGTATCGGCAGCTTCATGGTTTCATGATCACACTGTAATGTTGACCAGTTATTTATATTTGAGATAACAAAGAGATCCAGTGGTCATAATTTTGTAACGGGAGGAGTGTTTTCTCTTTTAAGCATTCATCTTTCTCTGTATTGGGTCTTAAACAGTATTTTGGGTACAAGCTATTGAGTACCCCAGCGCCAAATACCATCAAAGTTTGTGGGACTTTAGAAAGTTTTCATGCCATGGATTCCACAGTAGTAGGAGGAGGAAGTTTGTCAGACTTGACTGATTCATGAAGAAAATAACTTTCTATACTAGTACTTTCCAGAGAGCTGCTAAGTTGTCTTCTTTTAGGAAGGTTTTAGCATTCTTACCTTTCCAAACTCAAATAAGATCTTCTGTTAATATTAAATGGAAACAGATAAGACCCAAATAGCTCAATGGCAGTCTTATAAACCAAAATTGGGAGAGCTTGACTGTTGATTTTCTTAATTTTAATGGGGATTATGAAACTAGATACTTCTATTTCAAGTTGAAACCAAAGAAGTTCAAGCTAGAAATAGGATATATATTTTTAATTATTCCATTAATCACTTCAGCAATGTACTGTTTCAATGGCTTTGCTAGCACTGGAAAAAATTAAAATCCAGTTCCAAGGCTTCTTGGAAGATTCTTTAGTTCAAAAATACTTATTAAATTTGAAGCAGGAGTTAATATAGGAAAATGCCAAGGACTGTGTCTGTGTTGGATGGTCAGACTATCATGGCATTTAAAATAAATATGTTCTTTAAAATTTTTTCATTATTAAGTTTATTATTTTTATTATGAGATAACTTAATCTTCTTATTTGTTTCCTCTGCAGTTTCTTGAATCATCAGCAAATATGTTTGCTGCAGCACAGCAGTTGTCTCAAAATACTAATCCGGGTGAGCTTTTTTTTTGTTACTGTGCTTGTTGCTGTGGCAGCAGAATGCTCACTACAGTCCCAAAGTAGGATCCTGCCAGGAAGGCTCCTAGCACTGAAACATGACTTGCATTAGGGCTTTGGGTTTTGCTTTGTCAAAAGGAATGTTTGGTTGAAATGTAGCTCAAAACCCAAGAGACACCTACTTCATATTTGTCAATAATTCACTAAAATTTTAAGACTTTTTAAAAAGGCACACATTACATGTCTCCCGTTACCTTATGTCTCCAGACTGTATTTAAGTCTTAGACACTCCCAGCTTAGAGCACTGTCCAGCTTCCCAGTGACCTTGACTCTCCAAACACTTCTGCTCTTGCTTGAGAGCTTGAGTTCTCTAAGTACCCAGAAGCACAGTGTTCTGAGGAGGGCGTTTGCCTCCTACCTGCTGCAAGTCTAGGTCATGAGCTGCTTGAATTTCCTAGAAAAGCTGGAAGACTGCTTGTCTCACATCTGACTCACAGTTACTCGAAGGAACTGCTTTGTGATAGTTAAAAGCTCGTCACAGAAGCACCTGTATTTTTTATAAGTTCTTGTTAAAATAATACAAGAAATGGACAGTCAGGGATTTAAAATCCACTCGTTTGCCACAGGGTGGCCAGGCTGTACGAATATTCAGAGAGGGAGCAGCATCCAGTCCTTTTGACTTAGGCTGGGATGCAGCAGCAATCAGCTTGCTAGAATTGGGGAGCTGGCAAGAGAAAAGGCAGAAGGATCCATTACTCCTTTTTGTAAAAAGACAAAGCCTTGTCACATTTGGGGCCTGTCTGCAGAAGTGTGCTCTGCATCCTTCCATAACCCTTGGGGCTTGCATTCTGGACTGTAATTACTGTGATTTCCCACATAATTAAAAGATGAAAGATACATAAGTTAGAATGTTCCTTTACAGGGATATATCTCTGACTTGGGGGGCAACTTGGGTTAAATAAAGTGTCTCCAGAAGATTGCTGGTGCTGAGGAACCCAGCATCAGTGCTGTGTATGTTTCAGGAGGTTTACTTCAGACTGTCTCCTTTGGTCCCAGGGACTCAATGCTCTGCAGTGGTTGACTGCCTTGACTGTGCCTTTGAGGCTAATCTTCTTATTTACTTTCATCCAAAAATCACCCATTTTGGGCAGTCCAAGATTGTTCTCTGATGGAAGCCACACCTGTTAAAACAGGGACAACAGGACAAGGTTTCAAAAGCCCTGTCTTAGTCCAGGGTGAAATGCTAATACAGATGAACCCATAGGTACCTGCTTTGGGAGGAATAGGTTTGGGCTCTATTTCATAGCAGCAGCAGCAGGTGCTCTACTGAGCCTAGTGGCTGGACTCTTATGGTACAGCCAGTATTCAACCCCTGGACACTTACCAGGCATGAAAGACAAGACCATGACTGCATTTTCCATGCATCTCATCCTTGATTATATTACTGATGGATGGTGGGTTCCCCTCCCTCCAGTATTCTCAATGGTGTCACCCAGTATGTTCTTTCTTGATCCACTGTTAACTGCAGCTAAGCAGTTGTTTAAGTCACCAAATTCTATTTGATAAAGACTTAATTTCCTTAGGAATGCTCCTTTTTCAATTATACCCATAGGGCAAACAAAAGAATAGGGGGTTTTTTGCCTTTTGAACAAGTTAAACTAACTTAGTTAAATTTGAAATGTCCTTTGTGCTCAGAAACAGCGCAGCTGCTTTTGATCGTATCTGATGGAAGAGGCCTTTTCTTGGAAGGCAAGGAACGAGTGACAGCAGCAGTTCAAGCAGCTCGGAATGCCAATATCTTTGTTATTTTCGTAGTGTTGGACAATCCTAATTCCAGGGTAAGTAAGGGAGCAAGGGAAAAGTATTCAACTGCAGTGAATGAGAATCCGATACAAATCTTCCTGTCTTTTGTAGTGCCATACAGCTACCTTATCTTTTGTGTAGGTTAAAGATATTTAAGCCCAATTTCAGTTTTTCACATCTGTCAGATCTATGATTTCTTCCTACTGTGCTTCTTATATCCTCTTTTGTACTTAAAAAAACCCTCAGCTTCCTAGCCACAGAAAGGCTAAGTAAGAGCTCCCATCTTCAAATGTAATGGTTGTAGATCTTGGCCACCAGGGAAGTAGCTGGCAGGTTGATAGATTTGGAGTCTGAGAGATGCTTTGTTCCATCACAGTTCTGATTCAACTTGATAATTTCTGACAGCAGTCTCCATTTGACATGACAGCTGGAGCCAATATGAGATTAAACATAGACAGAAAGGAGTATGTGAGAGTTATTTAGTGCCTGAATTGGAAAAGTTGAGTTCTGTATCTGGTAGTTGGGGGAAAAAAAACTGTTAGATATCCTTGGCTGGGAAGCTGAAATACGTGGGAGCTTTTCAGGAAGACTCTGAGTGCAATAAGTGAGGAAACTTAAGCTTTATTTTGAATTATGTGGTGAAGACTGATTTTGTAGTTCACATTTTCTTCCTCTATTTTTTCATACAAAACTCATCTGCTATATTTATTGTTGAAAAACTAACAGATCCCTTGCTGACAAACTGTTCTGATGAAGCCTGGCTGTTCAGACACTGTTGCCCAATATCAAGCAAAAATTATGGGTGTTTTTCGTAAGCGTTTTTCCTAGGGAGAAAAAAGGTGTTTTTTCATAAGCTTCATTAATTTTCTGAGCTGCTACACTGAGCAACTAAGAAGTTACTTTACAAGAAGCACAGGTGGACTTTAATCTGATTTTTGTCTTTGTAGTATTTGTTGAAATATTTTGAAGTAAGTTGCTAAAGAATCTTGTATTAGAGCACTGCACAAATACAAGTTGAACTCAGCCCTAAAGAGCTTAAAGACACGAGTGTCGGAAAGGCACCAAATATATAAAACTAAAGTGGTAACAGTAAACTCGACTTATAAAATGCTAGGGAAAGGCAATATTTACGGAACTTGGTATTGCAGAAACTTAAGCTTAGTCTCTTCTAGCCTGTAATTCATGGATTAGGGCACTTTTATCTAAAAGGGCAAAAGTATTTAACTGCTTTGTGTTCAGATTTGATCTGATTTACCATTGAATGCTTACAGCTTTTAATCTTAGAAGTATTTTATTAACTTTTAATCTAATGGGAGAAATTATAAGTATTTGAAAAATAGGATAAATTATATCAGTGGTCATAAAAGATGCATGTCATTTAGCAGTAACATAAATACTTTTTTACAGGATTCCATTTTGGACATTAAAGTACCTATATTCAAAGGACCTGGAGAATTGCCTGAAATCAGATCTTACATGGAAGAATTCCCATTCCCATTCTACATGATCCTCAGAGACGTGAATGCACTTCCAGAAACTTTGAGTGATGCGCTCAGACAGTGGTTTGAACTGGTGACTGCCTCAGACTCTTTGTAGACTTTGTAGACAAAGTCAGGACCCGATTGCTGCTAAACTGCTGAAATACATGAAACGGTATTTCACTGGAGGGATCATAAAGTCCCTTCCTAAGTAGGATTAACCTGCAGGAGCTGCCCTTGGGCAGTCAGACTGCACAGAACTAAGTGATTTAGGTGCATTCTTCCATGTTTGTCAGAGGACAATTATGCAATGGCAAGACTGTCTCCTGCTATTCCTACAAATAATGTAAAACTTTCAACTTCTCTTGTAATAACTTATTACCTTAAAAAAAAAGTATTTGTAATATTCACAGAGGTACAATTATTCCTGCCACTCTGCTGCCGTAGGAAAAATGCTTCTGGGAAGGCATTTCTGTGTTAGAACTTGAGGTGTCTGGCAAAAAAGCATTCTTTAGCTTCACCCATGTGGCTGTTGCCTCTGGGAAGGCGTAGAGGAGCATGGAAGCAGGTGGTTTTAAACAACCAAAAAAATGAGTACTTGAATACTTGGAAGTACTCTGCGGTTTAACACATCCTATTTAATTATGGCGGATTTTTGTCTGATGATATCAACAGGGAGTTTTCTGAATAATGCCATATGCTGATCTCCGTACTATCAGTTTACACTGTGAATTTGCCCCTCTGTCCGAGGCAGACATTGAGGATGTTTCATAAATCCAATGTCTTAGGAGCACGGACGTGATTTTTCATTGCAAAGGCTATGCATCTTGTATCGTCTGTACTAATTAAAAGAGGTACCACTCTTTTTAATTATTATGTCTGTTCTTTGAATTGATCAAAGCTGGAATGAATAAGCCGAACTTCCCACAGGGAAGGAGCACCGCGCGCTCCCTCCCTGTGCGCGGCGGTGAAACCCCAGCAAATGGCGGCGGTGGCCCCGCCCGCCGGGGCGGCCCGGCGGCCCGTGCGGGGCAGAGGGCGAGCCGCGTCATGGCGGCCGGCGCGTCCCGCCGGCGCGCCCTAAACTTGAAGCAGGACGGCGGGCCTTGGGCCGGGGGCGGCGGGGCCTTGTCCCGCGGCGGGACGCGGGCAAGCTGCGCCTTTTAGAAAAGGCGACGGGGCCCTCTGTGTTTGGTTAAATGTCCCTCGAAGCAAAGCCGCCGAGGGTGCGGCTGGCAGCAGTGTCCTGGGGCAGCGGGCAGACTTCCTCTCTTCTTCCCAGTTCCTGAGGCGGCAGCAGGTCCTTCAGTTATACCGCAAGATCCTGCGGGCGATCCGGGAGGTCCCTGCTGAACAGGATCGCCGCTACTTAAAGGACTGGGCCAGGGAGGAATTCAAGAGAAATAAGGATGCTACAGAAGAGGTGAGGATCGGGAACCCGCAGCCCTGACCGCCTGCCCTCGAGAATGGTCACTGCTATCCTGTCCTGTGTCTTGGGGGGGGTTGTTTTGTAGGTGTCACTTCCAGACTGGTGAGAAGTCTCCTGTTACTATTTTCTCATTTGTAGAAGAAATAATCCATCATATCTATAAATATTATCCCCCATGTTGGTGGTAGTAATGTTTCTCTTAATTTCCAGATAATAATCTGGAATTAAAAAGCTAAAAAACAAATATTCTGCTTACTCAAACCACAGATCAGGCAAATTGTACTGAGTAATACGGTAACTAACATAAACTTATTAATGGTTAAGCTTTTTTTTAAAAAAAAAAATCTTTCAACTACATTCAAGCAGAATACAATGAAATCAGATGGTTTGGGATATGACACAAGTATGAAATGCAGAAACCTCCGCATTTCTTGTATGTCTCCAGTCCTCCTTTCTTGTTTGTTCCTTTTTGTAGCCAGAGCCCAAGGAATTTGTGGCTGAACTATGCCGACAAAGCCTTAGAGAACATATATAATGTTGGGAGGAACAGCCACCTGCTCTGTAAAAGCCCTGTCTCCATAATGCCCCACAAGCGCCTGTCACTACTGACGTGCAGAGGTGGTAGACACAGAAGCATAAAGAAAACATTGTTAGGAGTTTGAATCCAGTTAAAAACTGAATTATTAAACAAAACCACAACCAAGCACATCATTAAGGAACTGGGAAAAATTAATTCATTTAGGCACCTGTTTCTTAACCACCTCAGTGACTACAGTGTTACTTCACACATAGAAATAGATGACAGCAGTGCCGGTAAGAATTTTATGTATTTTAATGCCTTAGAAATCTGCATGGTTGTGTAAAACCTGTGTACACTGTGTTCAGTTCAGTAGACTCTATTTGGTTTTACAGGATGCAATCAGGATGATGATTACTCAAGGCAACATGCAACTGCAGGAACTTCAGAGAACACTTAAGTTGGCAAAATCCTGATACTGATTTTGTTGACAGTTGGACTTTCATCTGCTGCAAACAAGAATAGTGGTTTTTTTCAGAATGTGGTTATAATGGCAGCTTTTGCTGGCAACCTGGTAAAGTTTGAAGGGGGAATCTACCACAGTGGGGATGTTGTTTGGTTTTTCCCCTTCCCCTTTCACTTCTTGGTTTGGTTACCTTCCTGTGTGGAAATCACTCAGACATAAGGAACCGAATGGATGATGTAGCATGAGCTGTGGGAAAAGCAGAAAGCACCAAAAATTACAACAGCAGTGTTACACCTGTGAAATAGAAAATAAATATGAACCAGATTTTTTTGTCTTATTTTTTACTGTGGCAAGTGTAGGTGGTAACATTGACAGTGCTAACAGCTCTCCATGTACTGTGCCAAGGATTTTTACCAAAATTTATGATTAAAAAAGCATTTGGGATAAATAAATGGGCCCAGAACAAATAAATGTGACAAAACTCTGAAGAAAGTGTTTTGTATGTAGATACTAATTTTTCAGTAGTAGCTGAATAAAACTTATGTATGAATATGAGAGATTTTAGCCCCAGAGACGGTTATTACCAAGTCAACAGGAATTACCTTCAAGCTAGTATTTAAAAGCCAATATAAAGCAGAATTACAGCTAGAAAGTACTAACTGCAAATATTGTGGTTTGGTTTTCCAAATATTACGATACTGCAGTTTTGTTAGCTTGCAACTGTTCTGACTTTCTTTGAGCTGCAGTATATCTTTTATATCACATATATCACATAACTGGATGGACAGCAGCAGAGAGATACCTGACTATCCAGTACTGTGTGCAATTTAGGTTGTGGTTCTAAGACTTGCAGAACTCCTTCCTCTCGCACTTTGCTGTTGCAGTTCCCTTAGGGAGCCACCCCCCCATGCCAAGGTGGCTTTCTGCTGGGTTGGTGAGCTGGACAGCAAATCCAGTAAGTGCCATCACTGGCACAAGAGAAGGGACAGGATGCTACTCCAGGCTACAGGAGGGATGACAGGCCCTAGATGAGAGCAGGAAGTATGCTGCTTGCTGGAGCCAAACAAAGCCTCTTCAAAGTTGCTTCGCAAAAAGCTGCTGCTTAACAAGGAGGAATGCCTTTTTTTTTTTTCTGATTATTTTTCTGAAAGTCAGTGTAGAATCCTTTCCTATGATGTTTATTTAGCTTTGCAGTAAAGAATGTGCCTCAAGCAACCACTAAGGCTGCTCACAGATATGGGTTTGTATAGACAGAAGCTTCTGAGCATCAGTCAGTCAGTGAAATATATGTATGTAAAAACATTTTGTTAAACATTTACATTCTGCTAACATTTTCTGGTAGGATACACTGGCAGTATTAGGGTGTTGGGGATTGATTTTACATGTTAGTGGACACTGCTGCTTAAAAAGGAATTTTGATTAAACAAACTGTAGCCAATTTTGGCTGTTACCACAGGTAACCTTCCCTTTCCCTTCAGCCAGTGCTTGGATTTCTGCTCCTTAATTAGGAGGCTTTATGCTGCTGCCTCGTTTTGGAGCCCTGCACCTGCATTACTCCTGTGACTCCCAGTTTTTATGTTTCTAGGTTGTGGGCACCTAATCCAGGACTAGAATTGACAGGCAGTGCCTGGACAGCTGCTGACCTCATGAGTGACCCTGAGACTGCCTTGGTTGCTTAGAGCATGGTGCCAATAACACCAAGGCTGCGGGTTTGATCCCTGTGTGGGCCACTCGCTTAAGGGCTGGACTCAATGATCCTTGTGGGTCCCTTCCAACAGAGAATACCTGGAAGTGCTGCTGCCTGTCATCTCCACTGCTCTGTGGGCTTGTTGAGGTAAAGCTGCCTGCCAGAAGTCTTTAGGAGTCCAACATAGTCTGTGAGAGTAAGTAAATTTACCAAGTATGTCCTGCAGAGGAAGACAGAGGTATTTGTAAAGTCCAAGGAATTAGGATAAAATGCCTCCGTTTCTTTTACCATACGCTCATGAGCTTCAGAGAACCTCTAATGTCAGTAACCTGCAGCCAGGTTGCTGTCTTAAATTACTTGGATTTACTTAAATTACTTGGACATATGACCTTAGTAGCGTGGTCTGTATGTGAAACAGATGAGCTGAAGCCATGGCCTCTCCCTTGTGCTTGGGCAAGCTCAGGAGTGTGTGTGATCAGCTGCACAACTCAGCCCTGCACCAGTAACTTCTGAAATGGTGGGTGCCTGCACCAGCTAAGAAACAGCACTCACTCCCTGCAGCCTCCCTCGGGACAGATGGTAGGCTCTGTTCCCATGGTTTATAGCCACAAAAGCTTAGAAGTTGAAGTCTAATTTTCTGCTCCCTCTTCCAAGTGAAATGAGGGGATCCAATCAGTTTTCCCTGGCTAGAAAATGTTACGCCACAGATCTCTGAGCAACACTTACTTTAATTGCTTGGCAAAACATTAACTTTATCCAGATGATACAAAACTTCAGTAGCATGCTTCTGCATTCCTACATAGCTTAAACAAAACTGTAAACATAAGAAAGTGTCTATATTAGACTACAGAAGTCAGAGCAACAAAACTAGTATTTCCATAGATGCAGATACATTTGTCTTGATAGTGCATTAATAGGAACTTTAAAAAATATTGTTATATGATACAACTTTCTTTATACATCTGCTAAGAAGACAAAAGCTTAATTACTAATTAGTCAGTGGTGTCTTCAATGCTGTATAAAGTATTTTGTACTGATTTTAGGGCTCCCCAGTACAAAACTATTTTTCTCCTTGGCAGTACCATACTGTGTTAGAAATCAGTTCAATCATGATCTGGTAAGTAAACTTACTTTCCTAACAGAATCTGATGGAGCCTTCTTAGAGGTATAAGGAGGAAACCCTAAAGGCAATGAGTTACACTGCCTTTAGATCATTTGGAGTTTGTCAGTGTGGACAACATTGGCCAGTGTAATTTTGATTGTATAACAAAAGGCATAGATAAAGACTTGAAAATGCTGTTAAGTTCTGTTTTGTGGGACTTTGTCCTAAGACCTTCAAACTCACCAGGGCCTGGTCTCCTTTTTAGAGATAAAGGAAAAAACCAGAGGAGTTATTCACAAGAACAAAGGTAGACAGTCCAGACAAAGTGTCTGGGAGAACATCCTGACTGCAGAAAAAGAAATATTGGAGTAGAGGGAACCAAGCTTTCACTTCTTTAAATAAAAGACTTTTTCAAGCTTCTTCAACAGTTGAGAATTCAGCCATTTGCTGCTTGAAGGAAAAGAGATTTATATAAAACTTACACCTAACAAGTAGACCATGGTTACAATAAAATATTTGCTATCCAGGCCTTAAACAAAACTTCTCTGTCAAATTACAGGAGTACAGCCCCAACAATTGTGTAACCACAACGAGCTCTGCAACCAGGACACCATTTAAAAGACGATAAATCTGATTTAGCATTCATTCTAATAATGTAAAACCAAGAGTAAAGCAAAATGGCAGCCAAAGCCTATGTCCCTATTGGGATGAGTTGCCTTAGCATCTCCATCCACGGTTGCCTGCCCTTTTCCAGCTGGAAGCCTACATCTGTCACCTACCTGGGCTTGATTATAATTGGAGTGGGTTCTGTAGCTTTTCTTCATTGACTAGAGACAGGCCCTGGGGAGTATCTAAAATAGGATCAATAGCCCTTCATCACTAAGGAATTCTGTCAAAAGCTCTCAAACATCCTGGATTTATTTCAGTAATGGTATGACCACGTGTTTACATGTAGCATACAGTGGAACCCTCTAGCCACACATGACCTATGTGGAAATAAGGGAATTCCCTTTTCAGAAAGCAGTTTTGGTTGCTAATGCATTTGTTTTCAAGCAGCATCTGAAAACCGAGAGTGCAATATTAACAGACTCTTGGAAATAACAAAGAAAGGATCTAATCTGCAGCATCTCATTGTTATCAGTGTAGTCTGCATATGAATTCTCCTCAGTTATGGAGCTTCCAGAGTTATTTCTACTCCTGAAAAAGAGTGTTTTGTTTGGATGTAACAGGCACTACAAATATCTGTCAATATTCCAGATTCCCATACAGCAGGTTCCAAGATGAGTCCTGTTGCTTGACTGCCTGCTTGGCAGTTGCTAGCTGTCTTTCTGCACCTTAGTCCTTAATTTGCTGAGCTCCTCTTCTAAGCATTTAATGTGCTCCTTGAGTGCAGCTTTGTCCTGTTGCGCTCTCTGGTTTGCTTGGCACCGGGCTTCTTCTATCTTCCGCTCATACCACTTCTCCATCTGTGTGGACACGGCCTCGAAGAAGTACTGTGTTATCTCCAGGGCCTGGGAGGTGTCTCTGAGGGGAGGGGCGGGTGGCTGTCCTGCAGGCAGGGGGCAGGGCTGCTGCTCCTGGCTCTGGTGTGCCCCGGCGTGGTGCAGAGCTTTGTGCCTTGACTGCCCACTTTTGCTGGACTTTTTTGTCTGAGTTCCTTTGTCAATGAAGTATCCACTTTGTGGTTCAGTCTTTGCAGGTTCAGTCAATGGCTGCAAAGCAGCTTGAACCTTAACATGTCTTAATTTGGAGCCCAAAAGCTCAGAGGAGGGCAGCTCCTGCTGGAACCTTTGGAACGTGCTGGCACTTACAGCTTTGTCCTTTGGCCTGACATCTTGACCAGGGGCAGAAGAAGAAACCGGTCCACCAGCCATTGACTGTTGCTCTGTACCTACAGAATAAAATATAGATAATATGTTAAGAAAAGCTCTGGGCATTTATTTTAGCATTCAGAAGCCCTCGTTTGATGAATGATGCAGTACCATGCTGTGTACATTGTACAGGCTTATATTAGTTTAACACATCTTCACAGTCAGGTGATGTAGTAAAGGGAAAAGCTGGCTCCAGCAGGGAGGTGCTGCACTGTGGCTGTGGGTCTGCACACTGACCACTGTGAGGGTGGTGAGGCACTGGAACAGGTTGCCTGAAGAAGTTATGGATTCCCCATCCTCGGAAGTGTGCAAGGCCAGGTTGGATGGGGCTCTGAGCAACGTGGTATAGTGAAAGGTGTCCCTGCCCATGACAAGGGGGTTGGAACTAGATGATCTTTAGGGCCCCTTCCGACTTAAAATTCTGTGATTCCACAACTTCATCAGAAGGACGTGTAACAAAGGTCAGCCTAGATTTCCAAAATAGGTCTGCTGATATTTACGAACACTCTGCTTTTATAAAACTTGAAGCCCCAGTAATTATGAAAAGGTCTCACATTTTGATACTTTTGAACTGTTCAATGCAGAATAGCTCACACTCATGTACCACAAGATCTCCCATGTGCCTTTCTAATCTGATGGGGCATCCATGTCCATGTCTGTTCACTCTGCATTCTACTTGGCTGTGGAGACCTGGCCACTCTGCCCGCATCTTCATTTTTTCTCAGAAGTTTCCAGAGCCAAGCACAGAGAGGTGGCTTAAACCATATCTTCAGGTGGCCTTGATCCCTGAATGGGCTTCAAGGTTCTCAGCTATTTTTATTCTTGCCAAATGAACTAATAATTAAACAGACTTCGGTTCAAGAGAAGAGGAAAAAGAGGTTTATCTATATACTTGCAGTTTGAATATTAACATGGGAAATGAGTATTTTAGGTTCACATCTCTGCCCTTATAGGTTCCAAACATCTGAAAAGCACTAAATAACAATACACTTTTTTCAGTAGACTTTGGATGATCTGCACAAGCCCGCTTTCCTGACAGACAACAGGGTGGGAGCATATTTGGAGAAGGTGGAGAAACTTCAAAAAACAAAGTTATTCAGAGCACCAAAGGACTTGGCTTCAAAGACACCAGAAGTATCAGGAAGAGTCAGTAGAATTCCACCCAGCCATATCTTAAAATGTTCCCACTGGCTGCCTTGAAAGCATATTCTAATCCCAAAACATCAGGTATATGGATGGGGGAAAGCACACAGCTAGAATTAATATATGAGATGTTAAAGCATCCCTCAGTTAATCAGCTTGCCCTTGAATGAATATGACATCTAAGTACCTGGCATGGTTGTACCTGATGCACCATCTTGTTTAATGCAAAAGTGTTTCCCAAAGCTCTGTTCTGGCATCTGGACTCTGCTCCTTCCCCCATCTTCCAAGAGGCTATTTGGAAGCGTGGTATAGGAATGCTGGTGGGAGCCCTCTGACTGCAGCACAGGCTGGTTGGCTTTACAGTCCTTGGCACTGTGGGGGTTGTTGTCAGTATCCAGGGTCTCGGTGAGAGACTCACAAGTGGACAAAGTTGATTTTGGTCTTGATGACCTCGAATCTCCAGAAAGCTTGAGCTCCAGATTCTGAATCTTCAACAAGCACCAAGTCTTCAGCTCATCGACCAAGGAAATCTATGAGAAAGAGACTGCAAATTAGACAATCCTATGATGAGATCTCACGGTTCCTGGACTGCTGAAGATGTGTGGCAAGGACAAAGAGAAGCAAGCTGGGTATCTGGGCTTCAACTCCCTGTACAGATGTGCATGCTGTCACTGAGGATATTTAAAGGACTGCAAATCAGACAAGGTGAAAAACTGCACATTATCTAATGAAAGGCACCCTCCTTCCTCCAAGCTACCTCCTCTTAGATATGACTTCAAATGCAACTCTCAGTCCTCTGATCAGGGATGACTTGTTTAATCATACAGTCGATGATACTTTCTAAGTGCAAGGAACATCACACGTGGTCAAAGCTGACATTTTTTTAAGAGTGAAATTTAAATTAGACACTTCTGGGACACAGCTTTATATCATTACCAACCTGTGCTTCTCTGTTCATTCAGTGATTAAGAAGAGTCCCACACTAAATGATAAATCACTAACAGCTTTCAGATTACAAAGGTGCTTAATAAGTGTCAGCTGCAGAGTCATTTAAATAATTTGAAAGAGGAGTAGCTCTTTCACCCTGTTCAAATGACATCATGAATTTAGGTCAAGCCTTTCTAGGCACATTTAGTCAATGTGTTTAGTAAAGGCCATTTCTGGTTTTCCAGCAGTTTCAATGAGACCCAACAGAGCAGGAACAGCTGATATCGCTTAATTCAGTGCACCTGATGTATCACTCCAGCATCTCATTTCTTAAATGGAGATTACATGGAGATGGAGTATAAACCTAGACTTTCAGCAGCTGATATAATACTTATGTCTCTTATAATGAAATAAAAACTAAAGCTGCCTTAGTTTGGTAAGTAGTTTTCTTTGGAGAACAGTGTTTTGTGGATGTTAGACCCAAGTATCTTAATCAGTAATTTATGCAAGGATTATCAGAGCTGCCAGTCTTTTAAAGCAGATTTGGAACAGTCTTACAAAAACTCATGACATTTTACTAGCATAAAGTGTATTTCCCAATTCTTGGAAGAATACTAATAATAAGAAAATGAACTGTATTTTAAATTTACCCATGTGAGTAGAGAAACACAAATTTCTTAGCAGGTTTTAATGGTGAGTTTTTGTAGAGGCTAGAAGGACAAGAGCTGGATCAGCTGGATCTCTATGGGAGCAGTTATTCTTGTACTGCTGGTTAAACAAGCATACAAAAAGGATTTGCCTAATGGCACTAATACACAGTTTGGAGATGGTGCCCTGTTGCTAACATCAGAGGGAAGAACTGCAGCCTTTTAATACATGGGGGGAAAGAGATCAGAGAGAGAAGGGAGAGATTCCCAGGGCCCACAACCAAATGGATGAGAAGTAAAAGGAACGACATAGATCTTAGCCTTTGTTACCATTTGCAGATGTTCCTGCAGATGTCCTTTAATAAAACAAAAGCTAAAAACACAACTGCAAAAAATTTAGCAGTAGGAATTTCTGTAAAGCACTACGTTAGAAAAGCAGTATTTTGTTATGGATCCCACACTTGAGGCACACCAAGTTAAATTACAACAGTGGGACTGGATTTCACATTCCTCATTTCTGATGCAAAAACTTTATAAATTTGGTTTAGAGATTAAGGTGGTGGATAGGAATAACTTGGTCTTTGAAGCTCTTTTCCCTGTTTAAACAGATGAGATAAATCTCCGATATTCTCTCTGCCTACTGGAATGAAATTCTTGAGCTGAGCTAGCAGGGAATGAGCTAACAGGGAGTAGCTGTTTTGAGCCCTACCTGCCGCTTCTCCCCCTCATTCTTTTCCAGCTCAGTGTGCTGCTGCAGGCGGTGAAGGCACTCTGTTCTCTCTGCAGACAGCCGCTCAGCCATAAGCTTGTCTAAAACACGGAGCTGTGGAAAAAACCACAATTCAGCTGAGATGATCACATTCAAAACCAAACAAAACTCCCATCTGTGAACCTTGTAAGTCAAAGTACAGTCTGGCTTTCAGTTTTTGTTTCTAGGAACTCTGCCAACTACAATTAGATATAGCTTGCAAAGGGGTTCAATCACAAAATTATCAACTGAATAACTATTAAATAAAAAATGATTTAAAGGATCTTGAATCTCAGTGCATATGTAAGTCAGCAAGACAGACTTTTACAATTATGAACTGACCAGCTCTAGGGCTGCCTTGTTTCCCCCTTAGTGGTTCAAGCCATTAAGATTCCTTGTCTAATGAAGCACTGGAAGCCATTTAACATATTAAATGTGTCTTTTCTCAAGACCCTAGTTTGCAACATTAGATCCCTGTGGAATGTCACAATTCTCTGGTCTTGAATATTATATTTCACTGTATTTTTTTACAACATAAGAAGCAATAAACGAATCATGACAATAAAAATAGTCATTAAGCTTAGGATACGTTTCTAATAGTCATATGGGCAAGCAGAGCTCTGGGTCATATTCTTACTTGATGTTGAGTTTTGCTTTCCATCTGGCCCAGCTTAATATTCATCTTATCTTGTACTGTCCCAAACTCAGCTTTTAGCTCTTCCACTGTTGCCTCCAGCTGATTCTCCAGTTTATTTATCAGGGGCTCACAACGACATCCATTTATCGGTGCCTGAAAGTAGTAACACATTTAGTTGCTACATCCCACCATCCTCTTAGCGCACTTGGGATATTATCTCAGCCTCCCTGAGTCAGTCTTGGGCTTTTCTGTATCATATAATGTATCTCACTGTCCTGAAAAAATCTTACAGTAGCTCAGCAAACAGGCTATTAGTTGAAAAAGCACAGACTAGAATAAAAGATTGATCTGATTTATATGGACACATCCTAACACAAAGCAGTGTTGATTTCACTGGGGCTACAAGGAGCACTGAGCTCAAATCGTGTATGCTGTGGTACTGAGTGCTGTCTGAGGGGATACCATATTACAGGCCTTATCATTATAACCCTTGTCTCAATGCCGTAATTCTGAATTCTGTAATCCTGCTGTAAAAAAAAATCTGATTTTGTGGACGTGTGTAGATTGTGTGCATTTGTTTTTAAACCTAATGACAGCTAATCCTCATTGGCCTCCTCTGCAGCCCAAAGGCAGAAATTGGCTCCTTCAGGGGTATGCCAGTAGTCCAAAATGTCTGTTCTGAATCTGTCTGCAGAGGAGCCTCCCTCTCTCTTTTGGCAGCACTGTTTCACAAACTGGGGGTTATTCCCTTGGCATGGATAGGTGGGTGGTTTGCTGAGCACTAAAGAAAGCTTCAAAGTACACGTACTTAAGAAATTATGTTTGCTATTCAGGGCCTGAGGGCATCAAAGAATACAGACAAGCAAAAAAAAGAAGAGAGGAGTGTCATGTATTTCAGGAAATACTATATGGGAGTCTAGCTCTTTTAAGCTAATCTTTGTGAGTAGATGAGATTTGTATAGAAATCCTATCTGCTCTCTGCACCTCTCTTTCTGCTTCCCAAGTCCTTCCTAATGGCCTACCCTCCTACCATCAGATGCTTGGGGCAGGAAGATACTGCTTTTAACATATAAAAGGTCCTCCATCCTTCCTGATGTCTGCTATAGGATAATAAACTATAATAGTGCCCCTGTCTGGAAATTTCTTGAACATTCCACAGAGAGATTGGAAAATACAGCCAAAGTAAAACCTTTGTAGCCTGACTTGAATGATCTTCAGAATCTGCTGACTTTCTTAGCTACAGCAAGGGACCAAAGAGAGCTGGTGGATGGATGTGACAAACTAAGGAAATGAAAGGACAGACCTCCCAGGGGTACAGGAGGGCAATATTAAGAAAACGACAGTGCGGATGTTTACAGTGTCTACAGGGTAATTTACTGACAGTTTTCACGCTTTCTTGTAAATGTCTACTGGTAATTAATTGTGTAATAAAATGATTAAAATAATATCAGTCTCAAAACTGGAATAAATGCATATGAGTTGGTAGCTTCAGGTTTATTTATGAATCAGTTTCTGTACAGGTTCTGCCTCCAGGAAACACAGAATACCCAAAGACATGTTGCAGTACACAGAAAGAACTGAAACAAAATCTATTGAGCTTACTCAAGCTCTTGGTTTAGGGAGTAAGCTTTCAGTGCTCACATGATGCTTTTCCTTGGAAAAGTTCTTTGCATTTCCTGTCAGAAATCTTAATGTTTCAAAGTATATCATAAAAGTTCTTGTGTCATTTCCCATCACTGTTCACACCTTATCTCCAAAAAGGAAATACTTTGTAGATCAAAACTACTTATGTCTTCTTTAACAGGCACAAAACCAGCTTATTGTTTGCCAGACTTCAGGCCAAAACGCAGCTGGAACCCAAACAAGGGAAACGAATCCAGTCATGATTTCATGCCCCTGAGAGTGCAGTTAACTGAGCATATTTTCTGTCCGTTACCTAAGTGTGCCCCAACTCCAGGTGCTGCTCCCAGCATCTCCCTCACCTGCAGTGCCAGCTCACCTGCATCACCTTCCCGTCCTTTCCTCGGTACAGTGTGTAGAGCTGGTAGGCTCGGACCTCATGGGGAGGGGGTGGGGAGGAGCAGTGATGTTTGCTTCTGCGCTTAGGCACGTTTTGCTGGGGCTGAGGGAGTGTCTGCTGATCAGATGGGGAGATGGGGTCCGAGAGTGCTGAAACCTGCATAAAATACAGATGTTTTCCCTATTTATGAGCCCCTTGGTAAACTATTCCAGCTGGAAACAGGACAAATCCACTCTGACAATTACAGCAAAAATTGGTTTTATCTGAAGACTATCTCTGCCCCATGAGCACGGCAGGGCTGCTGCCCTGACTGACCAACACACCAAAGGGACACCCACCTGCTGCTCAACAACTCTCTCTTCCCTCTCTTTGCTGTTTTAAATCTACTGATACCTTTTCCTTTGGCTTTTTCTTTTTGCTCTTCTTCCCTTTGGGATCTGGTGAGGTTGACCGGGGTTCATCCTTCAGATTGTTCTTCCTCTCCCGGGGCTGGTCGCTGCTCGGTGTGTCAGCAGCTGAGATGCTGCCCTGCTTGAAGCAAAGATGGGGAGTTCAGAGCAGTTGCAGAGATGGGGAAAAGGAGCCTCTTTGTCAATTGCCCAGTTTTAAGCTGCTCTGCACATGGGAAGCTCTTTAGCAGCAAAGCATGACAGACTGCCTCAGGCAGCTGCCGTGGCCATGCACAAGTGATGGCTCCAAAAAGACTGAGTCCTCATGGGTTTTTAGTAACTCCCTCCTCACAGCAGATCCAGCTGGTAATGCCAGGCTGTACCTTGCTCTGTGCCACTTCATCCCGTGGCACTGACTGAGCTCGCCTTTCCTCCTTCAGTCTCTCTCTCTTCTTCCTCAGGCTTCTCCCACGGTTAAAACGCAATACCTGAAGGCAGACCACACTGTTACTCAGTGATGTCATGCTCTTTCCTACCACAAAAGACAAGTAATAGATCAGACTTTTTCCACGTCTGTACAAAGGGCAAAGGATAAAAGAGAGTGCACTGCCAGACGGACACTGGTGGGCCAAGCAATGTGGGTGCTTATGCCTGTGAAAACACACCACTGAGCTCAGTCTACTGGGGCACTTTGCTGTCCCCTAAAAGGATAAGCAACTCTTCCTCTGTCCTCCTGTGTCCTTGGGCTGTTTGCCAAGCCAAGCCCAGCCCTTTTCATGCAGAGGTGACAAGGAGGAGGAGGGAAGGGATAGTGCCTGTTCTCATACCCTCCCACCTCCCTTCCGGCCTGAAGAGCTTTGCAGCATTTCACGCACAGCTGTGAAGTATAAACAGGACATTTTGTCCCCATTTCAAAGCATCTTCCGTCTTGGGGATGGGACATGCCTGATGCAGGCAGCAGAGTGACACAACTCAGGAGCTTTTGGGTACAGGGCAACTTTCTAACCCCTAGGCCACTGCAGGGAACAAGTGTCTCTGACTGCTCCATGCTCTGCCAGTCAGGATAGTGGGACCTCTGACAGCACCTTAATGCTGAGGCTTAATCTGCACACCTTGCTGGCCTTGGGGGCTGAAAGGCTCTGCATCAATAGACCTGAGGCCAGCCCACGATGCCAGCAGAAATGTAGGCGCCTTTCACAGCACAAGATAAGGACCAGGGGATGCAGCCTCCCAAGGTTAACTGGCCTCAGCTCCATGTGTATGTGTGTGCTGGGAGGAGATGCATAACATACCTGTGATGCTTTAGTGAGGAGGAGTGCAACCTCGGGGTTATTGTGCTGTCTAGCAACCTCTAGAGGGGTCTGACCTGCCTGAGAGGAAAAAGAAAACAGCATTTCCTTTAAAACACAAGCTACTGGAAATGTGGAATTTCTCCAACCAAGTTCAATACATTGTGCACAAGAGTAAAGCGACTAACTGCTTTAATTTACCCAGATATAATTCAACACATATCAACCAAGTATTTTTTACCAAGCCTATGAAGAATGTTGAAGGGACTCTACATTAATATAAAATACCAAAGAAACTCCACGTCCTGCTTACATTGTTGACAACAGATGCATCAGCCCCTGCCTCCAGCAACAGCTTCACCACCTTCTTGTGATTTAGAGCAGCAGCTACATGGAGCGCCGTATCCCCTGCCTGCAAGGCAGAAAGCAGGAGACAAACTTGTGAGACAAGTCCTTGGGTCTCACTACAGAATTCACACCTTCATAAAAGATGCTCAGAGGTGAAAAGACCTACACTTACTGATGTGACAACTAAGCTTAAATAAGGCCCGGTCAATAAAAATTTAAAAAAAAAAAAGCTGAATTGGGAGGAAGGTGACAGGAGGGGCAAGGAGCTACTTCAGCCTAGGTTTGAGAAATGCAGCTGGGGTGCTGGTGATCTAATTAAACCAAGTGATACATGATGCAGCTTGGAGACAGCCCAACTCTATCTCCAGTAAAGGGATACAATATCTGAGGGCAGAACCAGTTTTCCCACCACAACCTTCTCTTTTTTTTCCTTCTCCTAGTTTTGATTCTTTGGTGCGCAGGTGGCAGTGTATCACATTACTCAGAAATAATCAGATAAGTACCAGCAGCAAGATGGTTGGCATTCTCTTCACAAGATTCCTCAGGAAAAACAGATTTTGGACCAACGCCAGGATGCAATCCAGGTCCAGCACTAACACACTGCCCTGCCCTTGTCCTGGTGCAGTGAGGTGAAGACGGCCATGATCAGATTTAAGCACCAGTAACAGAGCCAGCAGCTGTTCAAGGGAGACCCTACACGTGCATATAATGCCCTCCTGTCCCCCTTGCCTTGCATTTTGTCTTCACAAATTTCAATCTCCGTGGGACTAGGGGTTATCTATTGCTTGTTGCTAACTTAGACAAGGCATATGCCTATATCAAATCATTGTATGTGCAAATACAGAACAACTTCATGTAGTGCTCGTGAATGAAGGGAAGGGATATCTTCTCTGGGCCAGGTTCACAGCAGTTGATCCTAATATTCAGTAACTCATTTTGCAAGTTAAAAAACTGATTTCCAAATAAAATCACATAATAAATTTAACATGCTGAAACCCATTTTGTTTGCTGTATTATCTCATAGCGAAGAAAGAAGATTAAATGTACAGATCAGAAAATATCTTTATGATCTTCAACTACACACGGAAAATTTCCCAGGAACATGGGAAAATGTGGTTAAGCACCACATAATCTGTTTATTTAGCAGATTTAACATATTTTAATGTATTAAATTTATTTGCTTCTACCACCCAATTAGGGTATGCTATAGGTACAGGAATCAATTACTTCTCTATAAAACAACTATGGATGATTAATCCAAGGCTGGACTGATCATTACTTTGAATTTAGAATATACTTTTTCTTCACTTTTATGTCCTTTTAATTCCCCCCACTGCAAAATGCAGCAAAGAAAAGTATTTCAGAGGAATTCACACTTCAGTAGCATCTAAATGTCCGTGAGTTCTGCTTCATGATGTCTCTGTAATGGCCATAAGATCATTAAATCACCTCATAAATAAGCAATGTGTTAAAGAAATGATGCAAATGCGATGGCAAAATAATAAATCATTGATATGCCATTACTTAAAGGCTATTCTTAAAAGCTTAGGCATTTGGTGGTACAGTGGAACACAGAGTGAAGTGGGATTACTTGGGTTGGAATCCCTCTTTCCAACAACTGGCCGTATGCAAAGGGCACAGAGTCACAATGAGGTTCATGCACTGACCTGGTTCTTTTCATGGACAGAACAGAAAGCACTGAGCAGCACCCTAATGATGGGCAAGTGATTATAACGAGCAGCCACATGCAGACAGGTATCTCCTGCCTGCAAACAGAAACAAAGCTCTGAGCATGTAACCACAGTGAGAAAGCCTGCATTTGTCATGGTGTTTGGGGATGAAATAATCCTATTAAACCAGAAAGAGCCATAAATACCACACACCTCCACTGAATAGCTATGCTGTCTTCTCTCTGGTACAAAATGTGCTATCACAGGTGGGAAAGTTTAACAAGAGGTGGGGTCAGGCAAGGTGGGGGCATGAATTCATTAACCACTGATGGGAAATACCAGAATTATAAAATGCTGGTTTACTGCACTACAAAACCTGAGTTACGTTTTCCCATTAAATCTCTCTTTCTGAACCACAAAACCAATGCGATATGGAATCTCAATCAGGGGGTTGTACATAATGTAGAAAACATGAGGAATGGGGGGCCAGGACAGCAGTCCCATGAGGAGTGGCACTTGTGCAGCTGAGACTGGGAGCTGGGAGCAGAGCCACACACAGTTTCCACTTCTGTGTGTCTCTGCCCACTTTGTTATCAAGCAGAGACAAAAACATCTGGCTTCCTTTGTAGATTGGTTTTTTTCCTTTGTCATGCCAGAATCATTATAAAGTAGGAGGAAAGCTGTCTGCTACTGAGGCCACCTTGAATCTACCTCCTTTGACAGACTGACACACAGTATATATGATCTGCAGGTCTGAAGACTTTCACCACTCTGGCATAAAACCCCTTTAGGTTTTCCATCTTTTTGAGAGAGGAGCCCTTTTGCAGAATTGCGCAACAGTGTATGGGTCAGGCCATCAGGACCCCAAAAGGCAAGAAAGACCAGCTGCCTCAGTCTGTGCAACAGCTAAAACCCTTTTGGCTCCTTCCATCCCTGCTCAAGAGATGGATAGAAGTAGTGCATCACTCAGTCCTACCAAAAGCATTCCTGTACATGATGTATACAATGGTTGACTAGTGGGTTTTTTCAATATCATTTATAATAAAAATCACAGCTTAAAGCCTGAGTATTTCTACAAGTTAAAGCAATACAGCTAAAACAAAATCACACAAAAATGAAAATGCTGTTTTCAAAACTCACATTATTTTTGAGGTCTGCTCGAGATCCTCCAAGTAACAAAACACGGGTGCTCTGGGAATGGCTATTCTGGCAAGCCAGGTGAAGAGGTGTATTACCTGCCTTAGAGAAATGCAAGAAAATATAAAAGCCATTTAGAAATTGGACATAAGCATTAAAAATAAAACCTCACAGGTCTTCCCACATGAAGATCTACCCAGCAGTGGGAAACTATCACTGTTAGTTTCCCAAACACATGAGCTGAATGAACCTGGAGCCTGAAATCCCCTCTTCATCCTGGCAACAGCTTACCTGGGATATAGTAAAGGCAGAAATTGAACAGTCTAATGATATCTGCATTGGTCAAGTCTGTTTGCAGGAAGCAAAGACTCTGGAAACTGTCTCATTTATTAATATCAAGTATTTCATTTAAAGAACTATAATTCTTGTGTTTGGGGTTTCCCCCATGCACACACACAAAGAAACACACTGCCAGGGCGTGGCATCTCTGATCTTGAGTGAGCCCAGCTGCAACTGCTGCAGGGGATTGGGCAGAACAAGGGTCACGACGACTCCTCTCTCCTTATGATTGTAACACAAACCTAAGTCTGGCTGGAGTTGTGGGTGGTCTCATAGGGCATAGGTCTCATAGGGTCTCATCCTGCCCTATAAGAAGAAGCCTCAGAAAGCACAAAAATCTCCAACAAAGATGAGAAAGGGGAAAAAAAGCCACCCAAACTCCAGAGAATCACATGCTATTGTTCTTGAAAGAAGCCAACATGTAGTTTTTATGGACAGAAATCAAAGAAGCATTTGCTTGTCTTTTGTCTTTCTAACACTATGAAAGATTTTATTGGTGTGACAAGTTTTTCTGACAGCATTTGGCTTTTGTTGGCCTGAAAATGTCTGTAGTTTTTTGGCTCTTGAGAGCTAGAAATTAAATCACCTCAGGTAAAAAGGTTTCCCAGGCTTATGAGGCTGCCCATTCACCTTGATTATGTCCTTTAATTTGTCCTCCATGCTTTCAAAACACAGATCAAAGCTGCAGGGTTTGAATTACAAAAGGCCAACTCTTGATGTGGTCTTAGGTCTTCACTCCCGTGTTTCAGACTATTTCAGACCTGAATGTAGTCTCCAAGCTGCAGCAAACATGAACATTTTCGTTCTCAGCTAAATTGTATTTAAGTGCGAATTTTTTCCCTCCTGGGTTTATATGTGAATATCTCCAATGCCTTTACCATTTGCTGTTTGGCAGGGAGACCCCAGAGGGAAGGCCAGAGGTCCTGTGCAGCATGTGATGAGTGAGGACCTCAGTGCTGGGAGAAGTCATGGTGCTGGTGCTAAGGGTCAGGGATCACAGAGCAGCTCATCTGGCTTGTCTCCCATGGAGCAACAAATCTCTCACCAGCTTCTGGAGAGGGAGAGGGGGTCCGAGTTGTACCAATCTGGGAATCTCCACTGAAATGTACAGAGTGATAGAGGATCTAAAAAGAAGGCTATAACTTATCTCACTGGATGATCTATCACAGCAGAAGAGTTTTTATTAAGCCAACTTGACTGAAAATAAACTGCATGTCCAGGGTCATTGCTGCACAGAAGGAATACAGCTACCCAGGTGATATTAACCATGAGTTACGGAAAATATGGAGTCAAATCCCTCCTGTCTTCTGCCGCTTCACAGGATTTGACAAATCTAGCAGCCCGTATCTGTCCCATCCAGCCAAGATCACACAACTCCCAGATGTAAGACAACAGCCCATGGGATACTCTGGCACATGGCATCAGCCCTGGCTGCCAGAAAAGCTGTCAGAATGCTTATGCCTTGTCATCAGTAACACAAAAAGCTGAGAGACCAGAGGAACCATTTGGGGATTAAGTAGACTTAAGCTCTTCGTTTTTCTTGAAGTTAAAAGGGATAAAAACACGTGGAAGCATGCATAATTCCCACATTTTTCAGCAGCTCCTGAGAACAGATCTTGTCCATTAAAAACCACCCAAAGAGTGAAATGCTAAGGGAGAGGATTGTGAGGGTAAGACATCAAAGGCCAGCACAGGAGCTGTTCACACAATATTAAAGTTTGCCAGTCATATTTCAGCCATCAACCCTGCTGAGCTATTCTGTGCACATACTTTCCCAGAGGGGTTGTCTCCAGCTGATATAGGCTGGCTTCTAAGCTAAATCTTCTAATTCCCTGAGGCATCCAAGCATGCAGGATAACCAGACTTGCATCTTAAGCCCACACCTTTGTACAGAAGTGTATGTACATACATAGACAAGTGTATCCAGGGGTAGAAGCATAATGGTTCACAAGATTTTATAGTCTTTATAGTCAAGCATGGGAAGTTTTCTGAAGTACCTTTGATACAAATCTAGGTGGATATTACAGCAAAAATAAAAAGAAAATAAAAAATAGTAGTTGAAATAATATAAAAGAAGGAATACACATAAAATAATATCAAAGATTATGTAATCACAGACCAAAGTAACAATTGTACACCATAATTGTGCAAACACATGGTTATATACTGCATATAAGTGCATATACAGAAACACTATGCCCAGACAACGTGCCTTTTTACTCTAAATCTTAGACTTTGGACAGCTGTCTTGGCTCTTCCCCAATCCCCTTCAGTTGTTGTTTTAGAGACACATTTACCAAAAAAAGCTCAGAGATCCCACAAAGCCATCCCAAAGTCCTCTTACCTCTAAGGAAGGGCACAGTGCCAACTGTGTGATCTGACCGACCCATCTGCAGAGGGATCCAAACTCTGACTCCTCTCACACCACAGACTGCTACCACTATTTCCTAGACTATTCCATTAGCTTTTGAATTAGTGAATTGAAGTGTCCCACAGTTATAACAACCAGAGTGGAACTAAAACCCCATGCTTTGTTATTCCTTCCTCTAAACGGCTCACAAGGTATTATAAATAACTAAAGAAACATAATCCAGGTTCATTACAAGATTTTGGGAAGAGACTATGCTAATATATTAGGAAGAACTTAGTAACAAAAAGATACACTTCCTCCCCCACCCCCACCCCATGGTTTACATTCCTTTGGCTGTTGAATTCCTGGAAAAAACCCACATTTTCAATACCATTTTCCTATTAGTACAATTCATTTCCATTTTAAATCATACCAATCACAATGAATCTCCTTGGTATAAATTAGAGCACCATGGAGATTTCCACAGGAATGGCAGTGTTCCTCAGCTGTAATTAATGTATCATTCAATGTGCTATTGAGTTTATCCGGCATCAGCTGTCAAAATATGAATTTCCTAATGCCTGTGGATGAACCATCCAGGCGTGACAAATGCGAAAAAAAAATATCAAAAAATCCCACTAGGAGCTGGTCCCCCCACCTGCTGAGAAATGCCATGACCAGAAATATCCAATTCTGAGAATCGGCCACCTTATACCAGAACTGAAAGCTCCTCCTGCATGGGTCTCACCTTGTTCTTGGCAAGAACGTTGGCTCCTGCTTTAACAAGCACTTTGGCAGACTGACTGAATCCATGCCAACAAGCTTCATGAAGAGCAGTGTTCCCATCCTGAGGAGCACACACACAAAGAGGAGAAGGTTATGTGCTGCATAACCTGCTCTCTCAAAAACTATTTTCCTTTCCTACTAGTTTATTTTCTATTTTATTTTTAGCAGATGGCAAAAATAGGGTTATTTCTTTTGTCTGGAACTTGAAATTAGTTATATTTGCTCTCAAACTAAACTTAAAGCCTGGGATTCTCAAGTTGCTGAGATAATCATGGGAAACTGCAGTGTTTTGAGCAGGATGTAGTATGGTTGGACATTACTTTATTTCTTCCCTTAATGAGCTGAGAACAGACTCTTAAACCAAAAACTATCAGCCTAATACAAAAGCATAACTATATCAGCAACTTATATTAAAGAAATGGTACAACTTTTTTATTTTCAATGTAACTGTTGCAATTACTTTCAAAGCATCAGAAGTATAAACTATAAACTATAACTTTCTCTCTGAGACCTTAATATTACTGACTGGCAAGGGTGCCATCCCACAGGGCTTTGCTTTTGCCTGTTACCTTGTCTTGTCTGTCCAAAGCACACCCCTCTTGAATCAGAGTTGCTATGATATCGGTGTTCCCTACCACAGCAGCTCGGTGCAATGCCGTCTGATCACCCTGCAAAAAGAAGCAAATTTGTAATTGGTACCGTTCCCATCTCATTTTGACTCACTGCAAATGCAGGCAACACACACAGGGGCTGCATCTTCAACACACATACTGTTTAAATCCAAGCTGCCTTGAAAACAGTCCCTGTAAACAACTACCAATAAAGTTTCCAAGATCAATGAAGTAATTGAAAGTATCAAACAAACCGTTCACAGAATTTTGCAAGTCATCACAATCCCATACACAGCGCTGAAACATTCTAAAACTGGTGGTATTAGAAGGCAGTGAATCGTTTGGCACGACATGTGGTGGGGGAAAAAAGTTTTCCCCCTGGAGTTCAAAAAATGGTAACCCCCAAGGGGGTGGTGTCCCTTGGGGTTAATCCAACCAGCACTCATGCAAAATTTAAACATATCACAACCAGGTCGGAAAAGAAGGATGACGAGGTAGTAGTTGGAGAGGAGAAGTGGCCATATTTTGAGACCACGAGGAGAGGGGTCTGGAGCCCCGCTGGGGGCTAGGCCCCCCCCGGCCCTGGCTGGGGGGCTGCAGGAACTTAGAACAGTGTTAGACTGGGCCAGGTAGCTAAGAGCTGGGGGAAGTCTCTCCACTGTGAGCAGCAGTAGGAACGGCGGCAGAGACAGCAGTGAATGGAGAGACTATGGCTGAAAGCCAAGAGATAAGATGCAGCAAAAACGGGCTGCAGCCAAGCAGGAAGACACAGAGATCTCTAATGGAGAGAGAGAGAGAGAGGACTAAGCTCTACAGAGAGAGAGTTAAGGGTAAGAACTGAATTGAATTCTCCAAAACCCCTCTGAGACCTCTAGAGAGGAGGGGTGGTGGACTCCTACTTGAAGGG
Organism: Manacus vitellinus; assembly: GCF_001715985.3. NCBI lineage: Eukaryota > Metazoa > Chordata > Aves > Passeriformes > Pipridae > Manacus > Manacus vitellinus. The sequence continues at coordinate 31,391,622 of NW_021940604.1, forward strand.
AGTCTTAGAATGCAGCAGTACCGGAGAGAGGAGCTAAAAAGCTCAAAGACGTCCTGGAGCTGGACCAGGACAGCCAAACGGAATGCAGAGGGGATGACCTTGCCCCATCTCGCTGCTGCCAAGCTGGCAGTTTTGAGACAGAGCACAGGAGCTCTGGTAGAACTCTTGAGGCAAAGACTTTCAACTGAAAGCTGCCCGAGACGTTCTGACTCAGGGGTGAATCCCCTGAGGAAGGGACTTTCACGAAGATGCCCCTGCAGTTCGTGATATGCCCATAGTGAAGCGAGTTTTGTCCCTGCTGGCAGTCCGTGGGTGAGACCTTCGCTTGGAGTCGAAAGGCCGAGAGGGGTGAGAGGACTCCCTTGTGTGTATTGGAAAGAGATCCAGCTACAACAATCCAGTTACAGCTGCAGCATGAAAGAAGAGAGACATTGCTGCCCTGAGAGTGGAAAGGATCTTTCCTTTTCCCTTCTGGACTTTTATTGGAAAGAGAAGAGATTGATCCATTGTAAATACTGATTTATCATAGGAGAGATAGTTAAGATTATGTATATACTGTATTATAATATTTATTTGTGTAGTCATTGTAATATAATTCCCTTCCCCCCATATTGAGTCTTGTGTCGTGTCTGGAAAACCCATCTCACACTGGGTGAGATGTGGGGGGGGGGCTTGGATTTGGGAATTGGATTTTAGGAGTCTCAAACTACGACACTAATAATCAACAGTATCTGTAGGGAACTACAGGGAATTACAGGCTGTCGCAATTCATCATAATGATCCTCCAGTACTTACACTAACTGGATGAGGCTCTCCTGTTTTGACTCTCATTGCTCCATCAGCCCTGCTTAGGATAAGGAGCACAAGATGAGATCAGTCTCTTCAGTACCTCTGATGAATTTACCAATTAGTGCTACAAGTGGAAGCAACTTTATGATGAGCATCACAACGGCAAGACTTGATTCACTCAAACAGTTGAGCAATCTTGAGGTCCAAACAACCTTCATTTCTCATTGACCTGCCATGTATGAGCAACAGGCAAGTTTCTTACATCAGTTTATTTCCTTTATGGCCAAGGTTCCAAAAGAAATGATGCTGATGTGGTCATCTTGTCTGACTGCCCGTCTATCTCCCCTCTAACAACTGTTGAACTCATTTGCTGAATTAGAGAACCCAAGATTAATTTTCTACAAGCCTTCCAGAAACTGAAGATTAGGGAGATGCAAACCACTGGCCCTGCCCAATGAGGGTTATCTATATATTTTTATGTGCATGTTGGTGAGACCCTGATAAACGAGGGGAAAGGGAAGGATTTATGCAGCAGTGTGTAGGGATGTAAGACACCGACTGATGGGAAAATGAGCTGCAGTAGCTCCACTACTGCCACAACAACTGGTCTTGGCTTTTCTTTGAAATCACTTTGAACCCACAATGCTGAAGCACAGCCTGAGTCCACAAGCAAAGACAGGCTTCAAAGCTACACACAGCCTTTTTCGGGATGAATAAACAGAGAGGGAATCCAATCCACTTCTACCTATCTAGATAATGGTCACCACAAACACACGCAAGGCAGAGATACGCCATGTATCCTGGGGGAAAAAGGCCCACAGGAAGCTAGTCCTAAACAGAACAAAATTTCTCTGCTACAAATCTGTATCAGATAATAGCATATTATATTAAATACTAAAACTAGAGGAATTTCTGTGTTTTCTGTTCTACAGTCTACAAGTCTTTAGAAAACTGGCTAATTTGAATAATTTGTTCTCAAAGGTAATTAGCAGCTGACTTAAAACTTGCTCTTTGTGGGGTTCTTTTGTGCTAATGATACCAAACTAGTTATTAATCTGTATAGAAAAAATGAGTATTACCAACTACAACCTTTCAATAATCCCTAAATCATTAAATTGGCTTATAGTCATGAAGTTGATTTTAAAAAATTGTGTTGAAGGTCCTTTTTTAAAAATTGCTATCTATGTTTTTTCTCTAGAGGCTACATACTTTTACTTTCATTCTTGTGATTGGAAATGTATTTTAAGAGATTTTGAACAAAGACAGTAATGCTTCCAAGAAGTGGGACTTTCAGAAAAGCACAAAGTGTTGGAAAACTGACAGCACTGCAAGTGCTCTGAATTTTTGTATTTGTTCCAAATTCAAAGACAATCAAAATGTTATGGAAAATGTCCAAATTATATCATCTCACAAGTGCAAGTGTCAAATAGTTACCAGTAACTATGACTATATGGAAATTTGCTCAACAACAAGCTTTCTTGAAAATGCATGGCACTGATGACTGGCGCAGCTACTGCTACTGCAGCAATGGGTAACGTGGACAGTGCAAAAGTCATTTTATCTGACTGTCACAAAGTGGAAAGTAATCCACCAACCTATCCCTGCCAACTGCTATTGCTGCACCAGCAAAACTACAGAAGATATTATAAAACAGACTAAAACAAGATGGTAACTGCCACTGCAGTGAATGGAGTTTGAACAATGAATGGTTGGTTGCTACTTCTTTACAGTCTAAGAAATTACTGTGGAGAAGATTAAACTGGAGGCAGGAATGGTTTGTACTGGATTTAGTTTGTAATTAAGGATCTTCTCACTGGGCCAGTTTAAAACAAGGCTGTTCCTGTCATTAGCCCAATCTCGTCACAGTAAATGCAGAGAGGTCAAAGGCCATTCAGTTTTTTAGAGTGTGTTGATATTACAGCTACTTTTAATGCCATCTCATTTCATTCATGGCTGGGCTTCCCGAACGAAGATTTGGGAAGGGCTCTACCCACGTTTGTTACAAGTGCGCTGGTGGCTAAAAAGGCCAATACGAGACAGGCATGTCCGGTTGCAAAAGGCACAGCAGAAAGATTCCTTAGATGGTGTATTCTGCAAGACACAATTCTTTCTGCATTGTCTTTTCTCCTCAAGAGTGATCCTGCGTGCTTTCTCAAGAGCATCAGCAGCGTTATAGATGGTGTGTCTCCAGACCTCCCGATTGGAGGCCAGAGTAGACCAGTTATGTTGATCAATATGGCCAAGGCTGAGATGTTGTTTCAGGGAGTCCTTGTACCTTTTCTTCAGGGCTCCTCTCTTGCAGCAGCCAGTGGCAAGTTCACCATAAAGCAAGATCTTAGGGAGGCGGTGGTCCTTCATCCTTGAGATATGCCCTGCCCAACACAGCTGTGTTCTCAGCAACATATGGCTTCAATACTTGTGACTGCTGCTTGTTCTAGAACAGACGTATTGGTCACATAATCTGACCAGTGGATGTTTAGGATTGTACACAGGCAGCGTTGAGGGAAGCATTCTAGGAGTCACAGGTGGTGGCGGTAGATGACCCGTGCTTCTCACCTAAAAAACCATTGTGCAGGCTCAAAGGCTCTACTCACATTTGCAAAGCCCTGTATCAACATCTTCTACAAATGGCATCTCATTTAATTTCAAAACAAACACATTTGTTTATTTGGAAAGCAGGAAGCATGCCTCACTGCTGCAAGAGCACGTCTCCCTTGGGCAGCCCAAACCCATGTGCTGGAGTAGGACTGAGACAGCTTCAGCCATGCCTGAGCTTTGTCCCATATTCGATTCTGGTCCCTGAAGTGGAAGCCCAGGTAAGCGAAAGGATGCAAGTCCCGCAAATGGCAGGTTCAGGTGCCTCCTGTCCAAGGTATGGGCTTTGGTGCCAACATCTTCCCTACACAGCATGGGAAGAGCCAAGCATCTAAGAGTAAGGTCCAACCCACACCCTGACTGGGAAAAATAAACACCTCATCCCTGTAACAGGGACTGTCAAAGGATATCTCAAACCCTGTTTCATCGACTGAGGTACCTCCCAGTGATGAGATGGCACATATCAGTGTCCTGGTGTAGGTCCATCCCTACCATCCCCTGGCCCCTCAGCCAGCAGGACAGAGCAGGACTCGGTCAACTGTTCCCTCGGACCTCAGCACAAATATTGACCTTAAACTGCTTAAGGTGCTGTGAAAGCTGAATGACCAGATTGCAATGCCCTCTGTGTGAGAGTCATTGAGTGCCCCAGCCATGGATGGCGTAGCCCACCTATAAATAACACTGCCTGTCCTGCTGCACTCTAACCTGTCTTGCCTTCCCATCAGCAGTGGAGCAAATCCCTACCTTGCCTTTTATGGAGTCAGAGAAAACAGATACTTTTTTTTCACAGCATGAATTTTCAGACAGTGTAATCACTGAGTTGTGCATCTTTTATTAATTGCTAAAATAACTGTCTCTGAAAGCACTCATCGGATTTCTGCTTTTAGCAAGGCATTAGGGGGCTCTTCCAGAGGCTCAGAGAGCAATTACAGCGGTAAATGTGTATTAACTGTCCAGACTATTATACTGGGCACAATTTATGATCCTATTTGCAAGAGATTTATGCCTTCGGAACAGACTGCAGATCAGTAGCAATAAAGAGGGATAACTCCAGCGCTGTGTCACACAAACATGACCTTGACAGAAAACAGTCTGCCTAAATGCAGATGTGGGCCCCAAGCCAAAAAGACTTAAAAGTGAGGCTAGATAGAAGTAAGGCACTAAGGTCTACACTAGTGAATCTTAAACCCCCTTAACTCAGACTCTGACTAGCCCTGAAGGCAACTCAAACTCATTCCACTCCAATGCCCTGGACATCTCAGTGTGCAACACTGCCACAGGGCACTGCTGTCATGGTGGCACTGCACACCCTTGCCCTGCTGCAGCCCCTAATGCCGACATCTCTCCTCCTCTCTCTCACCCTACGAGTGCTCTCCTCATGTGCTTGCTGGAAGAAGCTCCATACATGTTGCAGGTATGCCCATCGCCCTTCGAAATGATGCCAGTGAAGAAAGTGGCCACTGGCTCTTCTGCAGCAGCCCAGAGGTTACTTGCACAGTTTGTCTTGCCGTGACAGCACTGCAGTGTTGAAAGTGCTCCACTTTTAAGAAAAATCTTGGTATTCATTGGAATAGAAAGAGGAAGACACTGGGAGACTGGGATAGAAATCTGCATCCCCTGATGCAGAGGATGCAGGACTGCACATCTGAGAGCTCTACCTGTAACAGGGCTGTTACACAGTAGAAGGTAAATTTCCAAAGGGTGAAACCATGTTCTTTATAGAGAGCTTAAGCACCTGCTGTCAGGAGAGGGTTGCAGGCTGGGAGTTCTGACAAAAGGCAGATACTTAAATCTTGACCTCTCCACGGACTTCAGCATTACCCTTCCTTTAGCACTTGTGCATTGGTTAGGCTGGGCTGGTGGCATTTGCTCAGTGTCCTGGTTTTTGCAACTACCTCCCTGACTACCTTAAAAAGGTGGATGCAACCACTGGGATCAGGCACCTGGAAACTGGACAGGCATCTATTTTACATGTGAAGTTCACCCCAAGGGAAATGAAACAATACAAGTGACTTACAAAACAGTTTCAGACAGACTTCTGAACAGCTCTTCTGTGTTACTGGAGTCTCTATTATAGACTCTACTACCCAAAATGAGTGAGATTTGGTTTACGATAGTTTGTAATACCTGTTAATTTTTCCTTTCTCTGATTTAAAAAAAACAACCTATAACCACCATAATTTGTTATCCTGCACGCTCCTATTCTCCAGAGCATCCATCAGTTGTACAATCTCCCTTAAAGCCCTTCTCCAGTGCCACACTTTACCTTCTCACTGTCCTTCTACGTTTGCAGAAATCAACAGACTGTCTTGCTACTAGAGAATTGCACCAAAATCACAGAATGGTTTGGATTGGAAGGGACCTTAAAAGATCATCTAGCCCAACCTCTCCACCACGGGCAAGGACACCTTCCACTAGACCAGGTTGCTCAAAGCCCCACCCAGCCTAGCTTGGAACACTTCCAGGGATGGGGCATCCACAGCTCTGGCGAACCAAAAAATACCAGCAAAAACTCATGGCTTCAATCCCTGATACAAAGTGCTGGATGGCACTTGCAAAGTCATATACTATAAAATCAAGCCACTAAATTCACAGTAGAAATATCAAAATATTTTAAAGTTAAAATATAACTAAGTGTTGAATATTTGCAGGACCATACAAGCATATGTGGATAACCTGAAGCAACCCTTACAAAGGCAACTGAATATGCCCTCATGTTTCTCAGTGTGTCTGTGCTGCCTTCCTCCTCCTTTGCTGAAGAGAGACAGTCATCATGATACACAGGGAAAACAACTCCACTCTGAACAATAAATGATGATGCATGATCAGCAGAAGTGATCAAGGCATGAAAAATAATCATGAATGAAACAAATTACTGTCTAAATGAAATGGAAGCACAGGAATAAGCCACTTTGCATATTTTCATTCAGCTAGAAATGATTATGAACCCTGGGATATTGCTCCATTATTTGAAACTAAGTTTCTGCTTCTTAAATTGGAGTTTCCAGAAGGGAAGTTTCGGGGCCTCTGGCCTTTGTTTTAAATGACATTGTTTTCCCAGTTAGATCTTCAGAGAGTGCATACAGGGCAGGAAAGCTGATGCAGAGCACCCAGCCCCAAGCTGGCCATGCAGCCATGCAGCGCCGCAGAGCTCAGCCATGCCAGATCGCCCGGCCAAGGTTTTGCAGCATGCACTGTGCGAGGTGTCAGGCTCAAGGCAGGGGGGATGCACAAGAGTTCTAACCTCCTTCTCTCTCTCTGATCTTCTAGGTTCCTTCCTAGCCTTTCTCTTCTGGTTTCTCTTATTTTTTTCATCCTTGATTTCCTTCACCGGAACAACCTTCTCCTTGACTATTTCTGAGGTGTGTGCTGTGTGGATACTCATTGACCACTCAGAGATGGCATTGGGATCCCAGTAAGAGTTTTCAGTATTGGCAGGGAGAAGAAAAGAGTTAGCTCCCGGGGTGGCGTATTCTACAGAGCTGGACTCCACCGGCTGAAATTCATAATAATCCCACTCCAGGCCACTGGAGGTCATTCTTCAACTAATTCTTACGGCTCTTAACCATGTTTAAAGAATGTATCTGTAGAACATGAAGGGAGCATTTTAATCTCTCCATGACATTTAGCAACTTTTAAGTTTCTGCTTATCAGGCGGCAAATTAAAAGTTGGTCTTGAATTTGTTCAAAATAAAATCTTTAGGTTTCTCGTTATTTAGAAAAATAAAATGTAGATCATCTTTTTGGATTCTTGTGTGTTATCACAATGACATAGACCAAAATCAACAAAGTAATGTACTTTTCAAACAAATATTATAATCCCCACTCTCACAAGCATTTTCACATCTGAACCTAAATCTGTATTCCTGAAAAACAGCAGTGAAATGGACAGATGTTAATCAGCACTTGAAACTAAGATGCCTTCACTGCCACATAAGCACACAATAAAAGTGGCAGAAGGCACAATCAATAGATGGCAACTAAAAGAGACTATGAACATATTCTGTGAGGCATAAACTGTAAAAATGAATTACACAAGAGAAACCATAAATAGAGAACTTTCTTTGAAGACCTATGTAAGAGGAAAGCAGAAATATTTTAGTTAATACCTATCACAAGCAAAAATCTTCATTTGGAGTTTTAGACTTCCATCTCCTACAATACAAATCCAAACATACCCTCTGAGACTCAGCAAGTCCCAAGGCTCTCCTCAATCCCAACCAAATTACTTTGTACTAAATACAAAGCTAAAAATCAAAATACATTTAAACGAAACAGAATCTATGAATCCAGCATGCATTTATTCTTTCATATTAATCACCACATTTAGAAGCAGTATCCAATTGTCGTGAGCAAAGTCCCTGAGAAGTTTGCAAGACAAGTGAAATAGGTCTTCTACAAGCTGCATATTTCTACAACTACAAGACTCTTTAAGGAACTGAAATGATGTTAAACATTGATTTACTGTTTTTCCATTACAGCTATCAGGTTTATATATAAACAGCCTAGATTTTATTCCTAGAGGATTAAAAATAATAAACCAGACTTACTCAAAAACCGGTTTCCACAGAAATCCAATTTGACCAAATCAGTGGAAGCTGTTGCTTTCTTAAAGCAGCAACTTGCTTTTCTCAGGAAAACTGACTGTACTTGTAAAGTACCTGCAATTTTGTCTTAAATACCTGATGAATCATTTTCACCGGGAGAAGTCAAAAAACATACCCAAGATACATCTGAATAAACTGATACTTCCACTGCACTTGCAAATATGTTCCATTTCACAGATGGGCACAGTGAAAGAATAAAGAGTGCAGGAAGCAAATTTTCTTTCTAGAAAAACAAGTTTCCCTGTGAAAGGCTGGCCACATCAGTACCACAGTCCTAAGTTCGTCAGACAAGCTGCTCATGTGTCACAGGGAATCAGCTACTCATGCAGAGGAAGAAAACAGCTTTCTAATTTCTATAGATATTTAATTCTCTAGATGCAAATGAATGCCTATGGGGATTTTCAAAAGGCACCTAGAAATTTCCAGTGTCCTTCTAATAGTCATACAGATGCCTCTACTAACCATCTTTGGACCTTTAGGTCCTTTGAAGACTCTCCACCTTTACAGGGGGAAAAAAAGCAACCCTTCCTCGAAGTTCTTCCAGCGTGCCATCAGAAGTTAGCAATTAAATCTGCAGAAATCATGTTTATTCGACTGCTATTTCACATTTTTCATCAGAGTGAGATAACTAAATCCATGTTACCTCATGTTACCACGTGCCTCAAAGGCTGTTCCAAGATTAGAACTACTCTTACAGAAACCTGAGAAATTTCAGTAACTTACATGTTTTACTGAATGAAAAAAAATTTGCAGAAAGCTTGTTTCATTGTGCTGGTGCTTCACCACACAACACTTTCACAGATGCGACCACCCCCACATCACGTGTGGCTGCCAACGGGACGATCTCCCTGCAGTGTTGCACAGTGCTCTGGGCAGCTGCTCAATACCTTAGATGCTGAGGGATGTGCCTACACAAAAAGTATCTCCCACTTCAGGCCAACATCACAACTGGTTGTGGTCCCTACCTGACATCCTTCAGTGCATTCCCACAGAGCACAATGAGCTCCTAGTGCATTTCTACAAAAAGCGGCAGATGATGACTCTCACTGCTGCTAGTCACACCCACCTGGCACAGCCAGAGCTCTTATAAAGCTCTGCAGCTTGAGCAACAGGACCAAATTATTCATTGAAAACCACCATATTTTACATTGTCTCCCATGCAGTTTTGCATATCCAAACTGGAGGTTACATCTCTGAATTAGAAAACAGACAGATTTTGCTTTCATTTAATCCTACTTCAAAGAAGTGAAGGTCCACTGTTACTTGCAAATCATCTTTCCCCCTCCACTGCAAGCAAGAAAGTTTTTATTTACTTACATCATCCTGAATATCCAGGTCACAACCCGCCTTCAACAAAATCTGGACAACATGGAGATGACCCTTGTGGGCAGCAAGATGCAGGGGGGTCCGGCCATGCTATGAATGAGAAGAAAATAATAATAATACATTAGGGTGAATTTTTATGCATGGCAGTTAAATATAATTTTATCTGCTTTTCATCATTCTTCTGTTTGTACCTCACTCTCTGAAACCTGCAATAGCAGCAACTGACATATATTAGTGTGTCAAAGGCTTTATCTTAGTTTTGTGTATGCTGTGTATATTCCTCCTCCCCCTTCTGTAACATTTCAGTTTATCCCAATGACACTCTATAAAAGGGATATCATATTCACGTAAGGGTACTTCCTTAGAAATCCAGCTCTGTGTGTCCATGCCTAAGCAGAATTCATGACCCTTTTGTTTCTGTCCCTCTGGAGCACAGAACTGTCAACCACTTTCAACTTCCCTCTGTACAGCAAAGTTGCAGTAGCAGGTTAATTCATGTATTGTAGTGGGCACCTTCTTTGTGACAAACACAAGAATTACTGAACTGTTGTGCATGACAGATGCTCCGATGAAAAGGAATGGAAGACTTGTAGTCACTCCGGTGACCTCATGTGTATGACGACTAACTTCATTTTGCTAAAGATCTGTCAGGTTTTTTTTGGACAATACTTATTTTTAAACATTATCTTTCTCTCTCTCTCTCTCTCTCTTTCTCTCTCTGAAATCTCAAGGCATCAACACGAAAACTGAGCGAAACACCTCAAGGTCTGTTAAACAGCAACACTCTAAAACTGTTCACTGCAGATTATTTAATCACAAATAAGCAAACAGGATTCCAGCCATTGCTAAATTCACAAAGTATCTTCACAAAGAATGCTGCTTTCTCTACTAGGTTTTTTATGAGTCACATTATGCTTCACCTCTATCTTTATATATCTATTACTTCATTACTGGTGCTATTGTCTATTTTTCCATCCAATGATTCCACCCAAGGATTTACCCTGCAAAGGAAGATAAACAGCCCTACAATATTACCTACAGAAGGAGCAAATACTTCAAAAGCTATCTGACTACTAGTGGCCTGAAGTAAGCAGAAGGCAACTATCTCTGAGGTTTTAAGCAACTTCTTCAGTGAGCAAACTACTTCAAGTATATAATAAACCAAGCTCGAGACAGGATTGTTTTCATACAGTGAATCCCATACCCACATAGCTGTTAAAACCTTGGTAACTCAGCCTCTTCAGAGCAAAAACAAAAAACAGAACGGCTGGGGACAAAATGTCTGTCTGATTACTGATCAGCTGTGTTGTGCTTCAGAAACATTGTGTTGATTAATTGTCCTACATTATTGATTTGAAGGGCCAGATCTAAGGGCAAAGTCCTCATCCACTCTGACATATGGGTTTCTCAAAACCCAAACATTGTCTCCCGTTAGTAGCAGCAGTTCATTCCCATGTGGGAAACTTCCATTCCTGTTTTGCTGAAGGTGTGGGAAGAGTTCACTTTCAGCTATCACCACTGCCCCTGGGCACCATCCACCCTGTTGCCTGGGTGCCTCTTGCTCGATCTGGTCACAGGTCCCTAAATGCCTGGCCCTACGTGGAAGGGCACTGAGCTGCACTGACCATGTTTCCTTCTCCATCAGCTTGGAGGAGAGCCAGGGCTATGTCACTGTTCTAGGTAACTCAATAGCAGAAGGCATAAAAGTCCCCAAGCAACCCAGGTAAAAAAAAAAAAAGGAGAGAAAACAAAAAGAACCCAAATTGACAAACAATTCTCGGCTATGAACAATATGTTTGGATTATGAATATGTGTGTCAGTACATTCAGATTTACAGGTTCTGACTTTTCTGCATTACTTAATGCCAATATGTAAATCACCTAATCCAGGCATCTATCTAATTTCCCAGCAGGTTATTAATATATCGCGAAAACAATTTATAGCAATCTGTACATGGATCAGGAAAAATCCCAAACCAACCCAACTTGAAGCCAGCTCATGTACATTAGAAGGAAAATAGTGTGAACAACATGAGTACATCCCAACAGGAAAACTTTCTGATAAGATAACCAGCTCTAACCACCAAAAAAATGCTGACATGCAGCCAAAGGCACTGTGTTAAAAGTAAACTATGAAAACAGAATAGGAGTTTGTATCAATACGAGGGGCATGTTTTCCTCAACCATCACATGTTCCTAGGCAATTGTGAGACATTGTGCCTGCTGGCAGGGCACAAGCGCAGGAAAAGGCTGCAAAACCACAGAAGATCAAGATCACATGACCTTCACCTGCCCATTCAGTGCCTTAAGCCACATTAAAATAAAGCTGCCCTGAAGAATGGGCTTATCTGGAGGAGGCTGCCCTCACTCCAGGGAGCACTGCTGTCCCTGGAACCTACCCAACAGGATATGGGCGCTGGAGGACGAGAGGGCACTTGCTGGAAGAGGCCACTGCAGGGCCAGGGAGAGCTGCAAGCAAGGGCCTGGATGTTCTTGTCACTCATTGAAGAGAGGTTCATGTTAACTGTGCATTTCCCCTATCGTCATCCCCAAAGCATTCAAAAATATTATCCAGGTCCCTAAAACTCAGGTTGTTTTTTGTTTGTTTTTTTTTCTTTTTTAAATAAATTAATAAATGGGTTGAAAGACTAAAGGACCACTTTTATTCCAGAGGGTTTGTGTGTTTCAGATTCTCTATACAGAAACATAGGTTCAGAGGCATCTCATCTATTGGAGAGCCCTAGAGAGAGACCTTCAGTAACCAGAGCTTCTGCACACCTGCAGTCCTTGAGTTCTTCCCACTTTAAAGGGACACTATAAACAAAAACTGTGACAGTACCTAAGACAGGAGAGTGGGAAGAGAATCAATTCCAGCACATTATACTAATTAGAGGTTCAGGCTTTTGAAAGAGCACCGATCATCTCAAGATTAATCATAACCCTGCAAAACCTGGCAATGCCAGATTTTCTTCCCAGTAACATTCAAAATGAGAGCAGAGATGGGTGGTACAGATGGACAGTGTTCCAGTATGGGCAACACAAACACTGGAAAAACATTCCCAGCCATTTCCCCACACAAACATACACACAGGTATGTATGTCCATATGCATGCACACACTAATCCAGAATAAACCGTGAGGAAGGGACAAGGAGTTTGGGTGCCCTTCATGCTGTGATGACAAACTTGGAGCACAGCAAGCTTTGGAGAGAAACATTGAATGAGTTTTTGCCACAGCAGCAACAGTCAGGGCTGTAAGTCAAACTAATAGCCCACAAAGTTCTTCTCTCACAGCAATGCACCCTACCCAAAATACATAGGTGGAAGAGAGATGAAGATAGACAGACAAAACTCCCTCTGTGTGTCTCCTCCATAAAGACATTTTGCACTCAATGCTGCAGCACCAAAGAGGGGGTGTATTGGGTCTGGCTGAGCTGGAGTTCATTTCTCATAGTAGCCTTCACAATGCTGTGCTTTGCATTGGTAGCTAGAAGGGTGCTGATAAACACACCAGTGTTCTGGCTACTGCTGAGCACAGCATCAGCACTGTAACATTCCTTCCTCAGTCGAGGGCAAGATCCTGGGAGGGGACTCAAGTAGGCCAGCTGACCCACACTGACCAAAGGGATATTCCAGACCATGTGACATCAGCTCAGATATAAGCTAAGTCAAGGAGCAGGAAGGCAGGCATTCACTGTCTCCAATGGCTGCCTGCTAAGGAACCATTACATGTGCTGAAGCCCTGCTTCTCCGGAGTGGCCAAACATCGCTGCTCATGGGAAGTAGAGAATAAACTATGTTATCTTTCGCTTCCCTTTTGCACGCACAAGCTTCCACTTTGCTTTTGCTTTAAATAAACCACCTTATCCCAACCCATGAGCTGTTTTCTCCACCTTACTCTCTCCCCTGTCTGGCTGAGAAGGGGAGTGATAGAGCGTCTGGGTGGGCAGCTGGTGTCCAGCCAAGGTCAACCCACCACAGGGGGTTTATCTGAATACACACAAGGGTCTAAGGGGGAAAGGAAACATGTACAAACATGGGTGTCTCCTAGATGCTCATTGCAAGGAGACAACACTAAATGGAGGGACTGTTCAACATGCAGACTACTGACTTAAAAGCTTGTGAGCATTGCCAAATATGAACTGTAATGGTTTGGGGGTTATTACAAATATAAATGAGAGACTGCTACAACTTGGGATTAATGAACCAATAAAGCAGTCACTCATATGTTAAAAAAAAAGCAATTTGGACTTCTATTCAAATGTAAACAATTGCTTCATCAGGCAACAAATCATACAAATGGTCCCCCGTCATGGACTTATTGACAAAATAAATGGGAGCTATTTGACTAAGGCTGCAACTTCCAACCACCATGACACGCTGCTATAGCTGTGGGGCGTATTAGGCTGCAGCCAAGCACTGTAAACAGCCACATGAGTTTCAGCAGTAAAATGCAAGGGTAGGTTTTTGTTTGTATTTAATCCGTATTCTAACTTTCAGACATTGTCAGGCACCTGTCGATACACACCATCTAAAAGCAGAACTTTCAGAAGAGTATGTTTGCCAGTGTATGCACTCCACAACCAAACCATCCAGGGGGGCCTCAGTAGCCCAAGCTGCATGATCTTTCCCTATGTTTATGTATGTGTAGATACTTCATGAAAGTACATTCAGTTCTCCATCTCACCCTGCACTTGTGATGCACAAGGACTGTTATTTATTCATCCATTCTGCACTCGTACAAAAAATGCCTATCCACATTTTATTGGAAAGCTTGAAAGCAAAATCCAAGTCTTGTCACATTGTTCACACTGATGATTTGTTAGACTGTTCTCCATGAATAACCTGCTTGCTCAAGTCAGCAGAAAGTTTCCCACCGACCTCAACAGGCATTCAGAAGTCCCTAAATGTTCGCTAGTCCCTTTTCATTTATCTTTATGTATTGTTTAAAACAGACACAATTAGCTTTACAAACTGAAGGAGTGCAAAAATGTGAAAGCACCAAAATACATTTCCTTTTTTGTTTCTGTCTTAACTTAAAACAGAAGAAAAAAAGAGATTGCTTTAAAGAACTCAACGTGCTCTGAAGTTGAGACTCAAAGTACCCCAGCATTACTAAAGTGTTGCCACATGGCATGTTCATAACATGATTAGTTCAAAAGTTAAATCAAACAAACAGAATCACTGAATCAAAACAGAAGTACTACTTTTTGCATTTCCTTGGGGCTTTTTTTTCTGAATTATCATTCCTTCTCTGCAGAATTCAATTTTATAGCTATGATCTTAACGCTATGTTCTGCAGAAAAGCTATATTCTGCTTCTCTTTGAAAATACTCATAAAACCCATGACACTACACAAATTACACTAAAAGTGCCTGTGCCACCTTTATGATTTCTTCTGTTGATCTTTTCTGTGTTTACCAGAGAAGCAGTGTGCTCCTCTGTGTGTGCTTCCTAACACAGCTTTTTCAGGCCCTATTAATCTTGCTATTGAATGCTACACCCTGTGCTGCAACACCCCAGTGAAACCCAACACCCAGTATTTGCTTTGGTGAGCTGGAGCACAGAGGTTCATACCTGGAAATTTGAGCTCCAGAAGTGACTTGTTTCAGCCAGGCATCCTTGGGATGCACCAGAAGCAGATGTCTGGGAGGTGAAATCCCACTGCCCTCCATGCTCCAGGCAGCGTTATAGGAACAAGCTTGAGAGAAGACCTGACCTGATTTGAGATGTCACTACCATGGCTCCTCCGGGGCCATTCCTAGTGGTCCATAGCCCTCTCCCTAATCTACCTCAGAATGAAAAGAAAAGTAACCCAGGAAAAGGACAGCAACATCCTGAGAGGACCGCAAGACATCAGCTCAGCAGAAGTTCCAACGCTTTTGTGTCAAAGTGCAGCTGTCAGTAATGTCACTGAAAGAGAGCTCTGCTACAAAAGGACTGAAAGAAGGGACCAGTTTTCTTGCTTGGAAGAAAAGACTGAATTATAGCAGGCTCAGTTCCTAGTTTTCCAGGTTTTGCAGCTTATTCACCAAAGTACTTGATAAGGGAACCTGCTTGTTGCATTAGCCAATATGTATGATCGGTTGTTCAGGGGATTTTTTTGCCTTTTTCATAAAGAAAACAGCTATACATTTGAAGAACGTCACATGAAAAGGCGTAAAAATGGAAATTACCTCTTTGTCATATGGGGCAGAGTGGCAACAGAGCACCTGACGGAGCAGGTGCCCTTAGAAAAGAGCAGAGTCATGAAGCCTCTGCTGAGCACCACACCTTCTCTTGGCCACAGCCCCACATCCCAGCACCAGGACAAGCACTCAGTGCATGTGCACTGCAGTGCCACCACCCCTCATCCACTCTGGCGAGGGTCAGTAGCAGCAGAGTGACCTAGTGCCCATCAGCTCTTCTTTACATATTCTAAAAGGCCCCAAATCTGGAATGAGCCCAAGTGTCCCTTGCTGGAGTCAGAGGAGGTGCACCTTTCCATATTGACTTCACCTGCACAGATGCCTTGCTAGTAATGCTGGCAAAATGAAACAAGTGCATTCCCGAGGAAACACTAGTGAGCACCTGGACACACAACTGGATTCTCCAGTTGTTTCTTTCATATTCTTCTTTGTCTGAAATCATCTACTTAGAGGTGACAAAAATGAAATACTATTTCACAGTTGAATTGTTGTTTTCTGAAACAACAATTGTTGTTTTTCTGAAACAACAATTAACTATATCATATGACCTTCCATATACAACAAAAATAGAACTGGACAAGCCAGCTATCTGGCACTTACTAGTACTTGATTTGTTACAGAAAATATCCTTCATTTTCCTTAAGCTATGCTCAATTAATCCATTTTGAATAAAGAAGTCTCTAGCATTTAGCTCTAGATCCTAGTCACTTCAAGCTGTGGCTCTGCACAGTGTTATTCATAAGAACTGGTCTGTGCTTACAGATGCATATCTGAAATACATTTAAAGCCTACAGTGCTATGGGAACTTTTTCTCTCCCTTCAAAGAGCTTTGTCTCCTCATGTCTTCCTCCAATAAAACTCACAGAATCCAGCAGGAATTTTGGTTGACCAGTACCAGATCCAGGGTTTTTTTAATGCAAATCCCTATAATTTAAAATTAATTTGACAGAACAAACTGAAAACTGAATAAAAGAAGAAGACATACAGGTAAAAGAGAACTAAGGCATGCACATGAATAAATTTATTTCTATGCTCCACTGTGCAATGAGTTTTATCTTGGAGGAGGAGACAGCTCTAAATTTCAGTTCATCTGAAAGCTTTGTCTAGATCAGTGTGCTACAACAAACCTGCCATCTAATTTCCATTCTAAAATTAACAACTCCTATCCCAAAAGTAGTTCTTATTTTGCACTTTTTCTGCTTATTGAAAGACTGCACAAGAACGTGTTGCTGTAATGGCTAAAAAATCCCTTTAAATTTCCAGTTTAAATATACTTGAGACTAATTTATACATCCTTGCTCTTGTGACAACCTTGTCCTTAACTTTACACATCTCTTTCTCCTTCCAGCCTTTGTGTGCCATCAGATTAGCAAGCCAAGCTCTTCCCAGGGTATGTTTATACAGCCTTTCATAAGCAAATATGCATATGCTCTCTCTATACAGCTGGCTGAATGAGAGCCAGATGCAAACTGGACGCTGTGTAGACCTGGACAGGACACTACAGAGCCTGAACTGATGGGCTTTGTTGAGGGCAGCAGCTTGGTCTCACGCCTCTTGGTTCACATTGCACTCACCTCTATCTGGCTCACAGCATGGGAGGAATAAGTGTGTGTGCACCTCCAAAATACCCCATGCATGTAGCCTTGGTTGCTTCTCTGAGTGCACTCCTCTGTGCACTCCTCCACAGCCTTGCTGATCTGACTTCATCTCTTCTGAGCAGGGCTTGTCACCAGGTTACCCGAGTACCTCATCTGTACTGTCTGGTGGTGTGCTGGGATGCACCCAGAATGGCAAGAGGGACAGCTTTTGTCATCTTCCCTCCCTGGACTCCATGGGGATAACCTACAACTTTCAGGAAAGAATAGCTACAATTCTGCAATACTAGATCAGCTACAGGAATGGCCTCAGAGTTCACAGCTGTCCAACAGAAACATGAACTCTGTACCTGGGTGCAGTTCAGCTGCCAAATAAGCTCTGCTTTGATTTTCCACACAAGGGTTGAACAACAAAGCAAGCAAGCCACTCTGTGTCATACAGGAAAGAAAAACTTATCAACTCTGGCAAATCTGCATTATATCAAATTAAACTGATTTTGTGTTTCAAAGTCAGATCTACACGATGTGTTTGTTACTGTAATTAACAGAAGGCATTGACAGTAGTGCAATAATCAACCTTAAAAATGAGAAACTGTCAATTTTGCATTTGAATTGTGGATTAGGGCAACTAGTTCCATAAAGCAGTTAAATTTTGCATTTGAATTGTGGATTAGGGCAATTAGTTCCATAAAGCAGTTAAATCAGTGGCATAATTATTCTGGAAACCAAGGGATATCACATTTTATGTTCAAACAGTGTGGAAACTAAATTCGAAATTACATTAATGCACACATTTATACAAAGTACAGTATCCTTTCTAATATTTGTGTATTTTCAGGTAGGTTCCTCAGTAGTATCCAAAGCTCATGATCTTAAAAATATCAAACAGAAGAAAACATGCAACCACAAAACCCTGAGCTACCAGTCAGGCATCTGTAAGTCAGTATTTCCTGGTCTATTACTGACTACCTTTAATAGCTGTATATCAGCTACAGAGCTGCTTGGACTACAGAGCCAAACAGGCATCTTTATGGGACTATTCATGTTTATTACATCTGTGCTTTGTATCTAGCAACAAGAGGCCACTTATTTTGGCAAACAAAACTCACAAACACAGGTTGTCCTTGGATCACTCCAGCTTTCAAAATAAATATTATCTACAATTCAAACACTGCAAAGGGACTGAAAACAACTGTCACTGACAGATAAGTAATCTGTCTTTTCCTCTTTTTATCAAGTGTACTCACATTTGCTTTCTATCTGTAAATATTAGCTCCCATACATATATAAGGTTCAAAACCAAAATGGAAATGCAAAAAAAATAGATACAATGGAGAACAACAGTTCATCAAAACAGGTTTTTTGCTGATCAAACCTTCTCCGCAACAGCCAGATCTACCTAATTTTTTATATGCTAGTATTATTTATAACATGTTGAGAGTTAGGAATAGGTGAATAACATTTTGAACTCTCTTAATATCTAAGCAGAAATCCTTTGATGCTGGCCTTATCTCGAAGGTATGGGGAACACAGTTTGCAACCCCCAAGTCTGGAACTAAGGGACTACACAGAACGAATCAATGAGAATGTTGGGTATAAGTGAGGCTGCTGTACCAAGAGACTTCAACAAAAAGAAATACTCTCTGCATATCCTACCCTACCACAGAGGTGGCTTTTCCCCATCCCCTCACCCAGAGAGATGGGTGCTCTGAACTGCCTTCCCTTGACAGTGATGAATTGCTCCATTCATCAGATCACACAGCGCTCAAAAGCCAATGCATGCTTTGAAAAATGTCGCTGCCCGTCCATCAACACACTGTGTTTCTGAGGACTCAGTGTTCATCACAGCTGCGTCCGCTGGGAAGTGTATAAAAACAAGACATGCACTATACTGCAAATTTACGTGAGCTATTAAGTATAAACTTTAAGGAAATCCGAACACTAACCTCAGTCACATTCAGATTGGTAAAGCTAGGAAGGCATTTTCACAGACAATGGTCTAGGAGTTACATTAGTTCCCAGGGCTTTCGCAAAGCGTTTTTCTCTTGTTACCTTGGTAACCGCTACCTTGGCACCCCTGTTGATAAGCTGCACCACATTCTCCACTTGGCCTTTGTAGGCGGCTACAAGCAGGCGTTCTGAAAGCACGGCGACCACATCCTGCTGGCTCATGAATTAGGAGAGAAAGGTTTTCAGGTTTCTTCAGTCCAAAAACAAAGGCTTGGGATCAGTTCAAGCAGCATGCAAACAGGCGAGGAAGGACTCCAGCTCCCTGGACAGTGACGTTATTGCTATGCCATCCTCTGGACCTACGGATCAGAAAACAACACTGCTGTCAGCAAGCTTTCAGAAACAGAAGTGCTGCAGCAACTCCTCCCTGAGTGTTTGTCTTTGCACTGGTTTGGGAGGGGGTCACAAAAACCCCTTGGAACCCACTGAACACATTGCACTTCTGTTACAATGCAGAGGGGTGTAGACAGTAGCACATTTTGAATGTGCCCTCGTTTCCCTTGGTTGGGACAAAAATCCTTAAACTTTCTGAGAGCTTAACTGTCTTTTGGGCTAAACTGCATTTGTGTGGCCCCCTTTCATCCTCTCCTTCCCCCCAAGTTTCCCAGACTTTAATTAGCCAAGGATGGGTTAACTACTGTTGGCCAAGGGAACAAGAATAGGTTATAGTTACTGGTTGCTGATATAAATACACAAACCTCTGTCCTAGAAGGACAGAGTGCAGTCAGCAATTAAAGGCAGCTGACTATTCCCTCACGAGTATAAAATGCTTCATAGCCTCCCCTGAACCATCCCAAGGACACCCTAGGGAGGGATCACAACCTGCAACTGGAAAACAATCATCTTTGCTGTCAGTGAGAAACTATGTTCCCCCCACAGTGCTGACATCATGCCCCACTGACCACAGAAACAATTCAGATTTAGAACTCATCATGCAAACAGTACGTTCGTCTGCCTGGGCTACACTGACCCATTCAATGAGCCATCAGAGCTGAAAAGAGATTTCTGATATAATTCCAGAAAACGTATCCACAGAACGCTTTGACACATAGGATCCAGAGCGTGCCCATCTGAGGAAGATATCAGCTTTATTTGTGCTTTTGCCACTTTGGTATGTAATTGTTTCAGTACAGGAAAAACACACTCAAGATAACCAGTGTGTATACAGATGATTTGTCTTTCTCTATCTCTTGAAATATCACTGTACTGCTCCTTAACAGCTACTAGCACGATACACTCCACATAGTCTAAGAATAATAGGTGCAGGACTAGATGATCTTGGAGATTGATAGTGGAATACAATGTCTTTCACCCTTATGTTATACCTTTGAATCCATCTCCAAACAGCAATAACTAAAAGCTATTACTGCTTAATGGCTTTGCTCCCCCCTAAACTGATTTGTTTTTCTCAGTTTAGCTGATAGTACAAGGCCCTCCCCATCATAATCCCACCACTCAGAGTAGTGACATTTTTGCTAACAGCTTCAGCAGAACAGCAGAAAGATTTTATTTCCAGCCTCACACCAGGAAGACACTCCCAGCAATAAGGAGAAAATGCATGGCTGGTTGTGGCACATGAACTCCCCGTCTCCTAAATACTGAGGACAAGACCCTTCAATGAACATGGCTCCAATGTTACAAGCTTGTATTCACCAGTACACCTCTGCAACAAGAAGATGCTGTAGCCCTGTTTAACTGAATGCTTAACAGGGTATTGTGAAACCGGTTTCTCTGAGGTTAACAGCAAGTTATGTAAAAGCCAGGAAATAACTCCACATAACTGACTCTTGATTTCTAAGTATAAGCATTAGGCAATACTATTTCCAGGCAGAAGATTCAGGTTAGTTTTTCCTCACCTTTCTCTTGCTTTCTAAGTGCAAACATGTTTGAAGCAACATGAAAATAGCTACACATTTCTTCAGAGAAACCAGACAAAAACCTTCTGGGTCTCAAAGGCAGTGTAACATGGGACAACACAGGAACAGTGCTGTGCTATGTCACTGGACTGGTCTTACCCACACTCTCAACGTGATGGACACAGTTTGGACACCCTGGGAACATGGAAAATATGGAAGACAGAAGAAAAACCCCTTGTGTGCTTCACTAGCACTGTACACATCATACCCTGCTCCTCTGGCACACTGCTATGCACTGTATAGTACAAACCATGTAAAAAAGCCAAGAAATACAGATGGCCTACACTTAATTTGATCTGTGAAAAACAACACAAGTTTCAATCTCACCTCCTTAAGTATTTAATTTCCAGCAACTTGTGCTACCAAAGCAAGATGAACACTCGCCCTTCCTCTGTGTCCCTCACCACATGATCCTGGCCCCCCTGCTTCCAACATATCCCTGACCCTCCCATCACATCCAAAGCTGCACCTCCATAACCCAGGAGCACACCCCACTCCTCCTGTCCATGACTGGCACACAGTGCAGGGCACGCCTTCCAACAAGGATCTTTCTCCATGAGTTTTTAAGGCAGTGGGATGGTGTGTTTCTGTGCCAGCCCCTGCTTGTGCAGTGGTGGTTTCCAAGTGAACTGTACCATCGTTTGTCCCCAATCTTACCCATAAGCTGGTTGCCTACACTTTGGATGGAGTCATGCACAATACAATGACAGCTCTGTGCATCTTAAAACACCTGTGGTCAGATTCTGCTTGGTTTTCTTGCCCTTTAAATTAAAAAAAAAAAAAAAAGAAAAGCAGGAACATCATTGTCACTGAGAGATTTCCATATTCACTGCAAAAATGTCAATGGAAACATTTTCCTGACACACTGACATTTCTGAGCAAATCTGCAGAACCGTGGATGTTCATCACATCTTAGCCACACCACTAGAAACACACACTAATACCTGAACTGACACACAACAGTGGACAGTTTGGGCTGCCAGGGAAAAGCCTGGATAACAGGTACATACCGATGCAAAGTAAATGCTGGAAACTGTACTCCCTAGTTTGACTGTGTTCCTTTTCTCTCGCTGTCTTCCCATTACTGCAGCACAATCCCCCCTGGAGATCACAAGCCTCCTCAGTCTACCATGCCCTGCCATGCTGGAATGACGAACTGTGACAGCATTGCTGTTATCACGTAGTTTATCTTCTTGCCTTCTCCCCCACTTGCATCATACGTAAAAAGCATAGCAAGGTGTTGACTCAGGTATCAGTCTTTTACAGATATCTCCCACTTTGTCCAAGTTTCCAGCAGTTGTCAGTTCCCGTTTCCAGAGGGCAGTCACTGCACAAGCCTGGCTCCTGCTCCCACAACAGGTCTCATTCCCTACGACATCTGCTTTACATCTCCTCCGCTGGGATTATTTGCAATTCAGAACAGTGCATCTGATTAGGATAGGAAGCCCAGACAACTGAAAGACCAACTTTCCTTTTCTCCTGAGCTGGTAAGAAAAGATGGGTGACCAGTGCGAGTGGGAACAACCTTCTTATTCCTCTCTCAAGGGACCCTTCCCTGGCACAGTGGCTACACTGGCAGTGGCATTGCTCCCCACCAGCTTTAACTCTCTACAAGCCTCAGACACACAGTGTCTTTCCTTGAAAACGTCTGCAGCAGGAAGAAGGTACCAGATGCCCAAGGACTACAGTTAGAAGCCCGACTGCTCCTTTCACACCCAGACAGTGCAAAATTAACCTGACAACATGATTACAGGCACTGCATCACATCCCTGCTGCCAGCACCTGCTGCCCAGAATTAAATCCCTCATTATCACCCCCCAGATCCAGAAGCTCAGGGGAGGCACAAAGCATGGGAATATTCAAACCTTCTGCCTTCAAAACAACAAAAATTATTTTAAAAATATTTAATGCATTTTTAAATAAAAAACAGCCATCTCTATGCTTCTTTGTTTAAGATCAAATTACTTACCTGGGGCAGGCTGGGAAAGCAATACCTACTTCCCCGAGCCTCTCCAGGGAAACTGGCCAGATGTGATGCCCACAGGTTCAGTTGCTCCACTGCAGGGCAATCCCTTCCAAGGATAACCTGCTCACCCCCGAGGATTATGAGTTCACCCCATCAGTGGAGTGTGGAAAAGGACAGGTTGAATGTGGATTAGTATTCCTGATCGGCAGCAGTGAGACACTGTCCCCCGGCGCTGAGGTCCAGCTGCATCCCCACGGATTATGCCCTTGGCTCAGTGAGTCACACTGCCCTACAGATGCTCTAGGAGATGTTTGTCTGGGATGGCACAGCACGGTGCGAGTGGGCAGCTGGCTGCTTGGTGGCAGGGTTTTAAAGCTCGCAGCTCCCTCTTCTCCCATGCAACTGGCAGAGAGGGCAAAAAACACTCTCCACACCTTCCCCCTCCCCAGCTCCCTCCCCTCCAAACTGCTGCCAGGCTGCTTCAGTGGCTGTATCACCTACACGTCAGTAACAAAAAAAGCACAGGAATAATGATTTTCGAAAGTCAAAGGACAGTCCAGGACACATCACACATCACAGATACTGAAAGGCTAGGCGATAGACTCTCCTAAATTCATGGAAACAGTTAAAAACACCAGCTTCCTTTCTGAGGGAAGAGAAAAAAAGCCAAAATTATGAAAGATTTAAGAGCTATGAGCTAATCAATTTTATGAAGTCCCCTGAGCTAAATGGAAAAGATGCAATGCCAGAGCACAGGTCACTCTCAGTACAATCACTATGTTAAATTAGTATTTGAATAAAAGAATGCTTACATAGCTAACAAAAAGTTTCTGTGTGTACCAAGGTACAAGATGAAAGAGGAAAAAAGAAGAAAAAGGGATTGCAGTTTTCCGCAAGGGACCCCAAATTCTCTTTTCTAGTTTATCACCAGAAATTGCACAGAATAGATTCATAGAATCATAAAATAATAGAATATCCTGAGTTGGAAGGGATCCACAAGGATCATTGAGTCCAACTCCTGTCCCTTCAAAGGACAGTCACAAAAATCACACAATGTATCTCAGAATATTATCCAAATGCTTCTTGAATTCTGGCAGGCTTGGTGCTGTGACCACTTCCCTGGGGAACATGTAGTCCAAGAAAAACTCCCAGCACCTGGTAGCTTCATTTTATGCAACATAAACAATAGAATAAAATAAATTCTTTTAGAATAGCCCAGTATTAAGATATGGAGACAGACCATTCTGTTATGGGAGGGTACATAATAGCTACTATTTTATAATAACAAAATAGTCTTTCTAAGAAAACTTCCAATGTCTAAATACTGCCCATCTGTTCTTTGCTCAGCTCTCAGAGAAAAATGGGTTTCTTTTTTTATTAGTACATAATAGTATAATAAAATCTATGAAATACTCTTTTTCTTCCTCTTTGCAAAGCAGTTTATCATATATAAAATATGACGTAAACACAAAGATTGTGTTCACTTTAGAATAGCAGCATTTTTCAGCAGGTGGATTATTGCATTAGAAAGAGTGAGCTTCCTGGAACTCATTTATCATTTACTGCAGGATGCTGATATATCTGCCATTTCTCTGAACTGATTTTAAGAGGGTTTGTCCAAGACCTGCAGCATTGCTTCCCTTTCAGTGATTTTTTCTCTAGTTCCACCACGGATCTAGTATAAACTACTAAGGAAAAAGATCTATGTATTTTGCTAAAGAGAGGACACTGCCTCTCACCCCTTCCTGCCCCAAAAGACAGTTAAAAACCAGTCAAAGGTGTCATTGTGAAAACCACATCATCATCAGCTATATCTGGAAAACAGCAAAGCCCCCCACCAGGTCAAGAACAATATGCTTTTGATTGTACTTTTCTTTACAACATCATCAATACTATTTTTGGACTTAGGTTTTATACAAATCAACATTTTGAAGTGGACACCACAGACATTTGGTAGATTATATGTTGGTCTCTGTTCTTTTTTTGTTGTTGTTTTCATTACATATTTTATTGTGGCAAGTAAAATTATTCAGTTTTCATATGGACAGTTGCATGATTCATCGCCCTAAGTATCACCACTGTCTGGGACATCTGAAAACATATTCTGGGCTTTTTTTTTTTCACTTGTTGCTATTAATTACTTCAACAATGACTATTTAGTAGCCTCCCAGGGAGCATCTGCATAACAGTTGCTCATCACGCTTCCCAACACAACCAGACCAGACTGATTGATGTCACTGCTCCACTGCAGGTGGCCGCCTGCAGACGGACCAACAGCCAACCCCACTTGGCAACAAACACGGGGAGACAGTGACCGCAGCCTCCCCAACTGCTTTGTCGACTGCAGCTCCATCCCCTGATCTCCACTGTTGGCTTCACTGAATGTAAATCCTCAGCTGCCTTGCAGCTCTTCAAAGATGTCTTGTTATCACCAAAACCAACCTCCAGAGTTGCACCTGCCAAGCAGAATGCTCCTGGAAAGAGGCACAGACACGTGGAGACCAACGATGACGATCAGAGGCAGTTTCAAGTCTTTGGTTAGATGTCACTAATCTTGTACAAAGAAAACTGTTTTTCTTCCCCTCATACTTATCTCTTTGCTGTGTAGCCCTGACCACCTTTATCCAACACACAGGTTATATACTTACCACTTTCCATATAACATGATTTGGGGGGGTTATTTGGTTTATCTCATTGAAGTTTCACAGCTTTGTTACTCTCCCTGCCCTCTCTTTCAACACCTGCATGCACACACATGTCAAAACCATTCAGTGTAAGTGAGCTCAACTCTCAGCAAACCCTGTTAGTTGAGCGCTATTTACATGACAAAACAATATCTATTGTCTGACAGGGATGGTGCCTGTGTGCAAACAGGCACATGCATGAGATATCTCACTCCATTTGCATAAAACCAGTTAGGAGATCTTTCCAGCTGACTGCTGTTAAACAGTAGTGCTGGAGCCCAACCTTGGGAACAAAGCAGACACACGGGCTGTGCTCATGGGAGAGTGGGGGTTTATGTTATGCTCGCACACAGTGGGGTTTCTGGACCGGAGAAGTGTTCCTCACCATCATCTTCTGCGCAGGAGCCACCTGCTCCTCACTGGGAGCAGGAAGTGCCATAATCCTTTCCACAACCAACTCCCTTTCTTTCTCCACTGCTCTTCCCTCCTTTCCCAAGGTATGTCCTTCACTTCCAGGGTTCAAATTACCTAGAGCACAGACAGAATCTGTCATTCAGTTTGGGGACCCCACTGCTCCCATGTCAGAGTGGTGGTGCAGAGGTCTCCTCCTCCTCATGTATGAGCTGAACCCTCTTCCCTGCTAGCACAAGCAACCCCACCATCTCCCAGTCAGCACGTAATAGTAATTCAGGTTAATAGTGCAAAAGACACACTAGAAAATTTAATAAAAACAATAATTCCTACATTTATAGATTTTTTCCAAGGCCAAAACCACCACTATGATAATCTAATGCCAACCAGCACCGAGGTAAAAACTTCTATTTGAGCTAGATCCTATCTTTTATAAACATTATTAAAGATGTGCAACCAGGCAGTGATCTGGAAATGCTCTGGCTGACAAAGCAGGGAAGAAAACACATTTACCAGCTTTTGAAATGTTTTCCAGCTGGCAAAAGAGCATTGAAGATGTTCTTCCTCTTCAAGAAAAGCACGACTTGGGAGCTGCCAGCAGCGATGACACAGTCCCTCCTGTACCATCACAGCTGATGTCTTGGGAGAGCACTTGGACATGCAGCAAGGTAGCTGGACCACTGCCACCCAGTGCAGCACCGAATCACAGACACGACACAAGTACTCGAGATGTTAGGGTATTAGCACAATATTCCTCAATACTGCTAGGCATCTGGCCTGACAGCAAGAGTCTGGCAGGCCGTGTGTTGATTAAAAGCTTAATGAGGCTCAAGCTGAAAGTCAGCGGATGAAATCCTAGGGGTGGAGTCGCCAGGGTGGGAGAGAGATGTATTCAGAGCAACATGGGTGGAAATGCTGAGTATGTCCACTCTAATCCATGGAGATGTGTGTGCCTCTGTTGCGGTGCATACTGTTACCATCAAGAGAACATGATTTTTCCAGTTACATCCCATCACAGGGTACTGCAACTGCAAGAGAAAGCACAAATATCCAGGGATCTGGCACACCCTGGAAAATGGGCAAGTGAAAGAAACTGCGCGCAGCAGGGAAGCAAACATGCTGGTCACATTCCGATGCACAGGATCACCCTACTAGTCAGCACAGCTGGGACAGTAAGTCCCATTTCCTAATCCCACATGCTGATCCCCCAGCACCGCTTTTGAGAAGCTGCCTTTAACTCCCAAGACAAAAATAGTATTGATGGACTAAAACTAGCTGCACCTGATTCACATAGGGAACTACTTTAGGAAAGGTCCCAAACCTGCTGAATCTGCCAGAGGGCTCTTTCTGACTTCAGCAGACTTTGGAAGAGCCCTGAAAATGGTCTCCAAATACTGGGAAGCATCTTTCAAGCATCTCTGAGGAGATCTTAGTAAGGAGAGAGCCTAGCCTTAGTGACTACAAAGTCTGCTGAAAAAGTGTGGGTTATACTATCCTATCCGTGAGTTTAGGTCAAAGATAGCAAAGACTGTTTGCTTAAAAAATTTGTTTGCAAGTTGGAAAAAACCAATCACTATGGGCTAAATATATTTTCCTCAAAGAGGATCATGAATCAGTTCAGAAACTTTCTGCAGACCTCTTGATTTCTCATTCAGTTGCTACACCTGAGAGGGCTGCACTGGAGAAGGCCAAGTTTACTGTTTCAAATTGCTGGCCACTAGCTTGAATGGGTTGATAATTTTTAGTATCTTTTAAAAATACCATGACTACCACCTCCTGAATCTCTAGGTCTGTCTAATAGCAGAATTTCAGTATTACACAGAAGACTTTTACCACCGAAACACATTTTAAAACAACAGCTTAACTGCACAATTAATCCTTCATGTAAAACACTGACACCAGTGAGTACTGTGTTATTCATGTTGCAGCAAAGTAATGTTGAGAAGTGGGCCCAAGAGAACATAATGAGGTTTGACAAGTCCAAGTCCAAGGTGCCGCACCTGAGTCGGGGCAATCCCAGGCATGAGTCCAGACTGGGAGAAGAACTCATTGAGCCCTGAGGAGAAGGACTTGGGTGCTTTTGTGGATGAAAAGTTGGACATGAGTTAACAGCGTGTGTTTGCAGCATCCTGGGCTGCATCCAAAAGGGTGAGTGACCAGCCAGTCAAGGGAGGTGATCTTCCCCCTCTACTCTGCTCTTGTGAGAACCAATCTGAAGCACTGTGCAAAGCTCTGGGGTCCTCAGCACAAGAAAGATGTGGACCTGTTAGAGTGGGTCCAGAGGAGGGCCACAAAGATGATCACAGGGCTCGAGCATTTCTCCTGTGAAGACAGGCTTGAGAGAGCTGAGGTTCTTCTGCCTAGAGAAGAGAAAGCTCCAGAGAAACCTTATAAAAGCCTTAGGGGTTTATATAAAAGAGAGAGAGTGACTTTTTGCAGGGGCAGATAGTGACAGCACAATGGGGAACAGTTTTAATCTGAAAGAGGGAAGATTAAGATTAGATGTTAGGAAGAAATTCTTTACTGAGAGGGGGGTGAGGCACTGGAACAGGTTGCCCAGAGAAGTTGTGGATGCCCCATCCCTGATTCAAGACCAGGTTGGATAGGGCTTTGAGCAACCTGGTCTAGTGGGTGACATCCCTGCCCATGGTGGGGATGTTGAAACTACATGATCTTTAAGGTCCCTTCCAACCCAAGCCATTCTAATTATCTATGAATAGATCCAATATATTTGCTTTGCTTCACTGATAATTAGTGTAACGGGCCATTACAAATCTATGAATCTGATGCCCTGACTCCAGTTCCTTCACGGCCCTTCACTGGAAAATTTATTAAGCTATAGTCATCTGAAGCCACTGAGATGAACCACACGTTTAAAACTGGACACATGCTCATTGGGTAAAGGTTTACACAACAAGAAGAAATTACTTCTTCATTCAGAGAACAAAAAAGTCTGTAAAACACCAGAGTATGTTCTACTCATAGGACAGTTTGCACAGCAAATAAACTACTTCATTACACTTGTGATCTAAGTGGTTATTCTTGGAATGAGATTAGGAAACCTAGAGATTTTCACCAGTGGGACTCAAACAGCAGGACAGCATCCCTAGTGCAAACACGCTCCAGCAGTACACCACCAACCTGGAGCATGCTCATGCTTTTTCCTCAGCACTACTGACATTCTTGTCTACTCTCTCCTCGTTAGCTTCTTTGGTGTCATCTGCTTCTTTTCACATGCACAGAGCTCCAAACTCAATATTCAGACCATGTCCACCGCCCACGTGACCAGTCCATGCTTAGCTCTGTGTGCTGCATGTTTGGATCACTCTCATATCTTCCACCCTGCATCTCTTCTACACATGCAGATTTTCCAAATAAATGTAAGAAACAATGAGGTTGATTCCAGCTTCACTCCAGCTTCAGTGAAATTTGAAACAACTTCACAAAAGAATCAAAAGCCAAAACAGGGATTCCTCTGTCAATCACAGTTGTATTTTCATAAATTCTTATTTTAGATCTTCAGTGGCACAGTCTACATATTTAAGACACATGTTCATATGCAAGTTTTACCATAGATCTACCATTCATGGTAACAGTTCATCACTTCCATTCTGTTACATGATGTTCCTCCCGAGACAGTCTCTGCCAATTGAAGCCAAATCTCAGATTCATGAGAGCAAAACTAAAAAACAAACTGACCGCAAGAAGTGATTGGCACTGCCTCTGCTCTGACCATTATGACTGAATGTACATCTTCAAGACTCCCCAAATCTCAAGGGCTCTCTGGACAGCACTGTGACAGCACACATAAAGAAAAAGGTTCACTGGGCAGTGCAGACACCTACCACCAACTTGTTCATCTAGGCTCCCTTTATGGTGAACAAAAGACATGGTCCATGCCATCCTAAAGTACATTTCAACTGTCAGATAAACAACACTCTAAAATTATTTAACTTATTAATCATCATCTTGGACATGCACTGTAAGCATCCAAAGTTAGATTAACTGAATCCTATACAAGGTATTCATGAGAAACACTCCACCTTCTGCAATTTGCTAGAGGACTTTTATCTGCCTGATTTCACCATGACATCTCCTGTCCATGGTAAATCACTGTGATTTATTTAGAATTAAACCATGTTGATCGGAAAAGAAATGCAAAAATCAACTGATACAGAAAGTATCAGCATATCTCAGTAATGACTTGACTTCTGCATGGACTTCAGAAATCACACCATACTCTCAGGTTTAATTTTCTAAGCCCTAAGCTGCTTCTGGTGATGATCCCAAAAGACTGGCTCATCCTCTAGCACTGAGATAGAATTTATTTCCCAGAAATGATGAAACACTTTAGTGCATGGAAAGCCTCTCCTTGTCCAGAGGATGGGATTTCCTAGGGGGACAGTCTCTGACTTTGTCTTGAAAACATCATCACAAACCTTATTCCAGCAGGTGCACAGTGTACTACTGCAACATGCTATACACAACCAGGGTAGGAATACATTATATGACATCAAATACATACCTTATTCAAATAATCCACTAAGATTGTGCTTTGCAGTGGATTTCTAAACACAGGCATTCACTATTCAAAAGTAAAAGACAATTGAAAATAACTGAGAAAACAGCAAGCATCCTGAAGATGGTCTCAGTCTCCCTCTGTCACTAGAAACTGCTGTTGTCCACCTGTTTCCTGAAGAAGGCAAATCAGGGCACTGCCCTTCCAATTCCTACGTGGCTCCCCTGTTTGAGCAGGTGTATGTGGTTTACAGAACAGGACATCTGTCTTCCTGATATAGCTGTCCAGGTACTTTCCCATGCAACCTTCATATCAGCCCCAGGAGCTGGTCCCTCCCAGGTGATCTTTTCCCTTCCTTCTTAGAAGCCAGCCTCTTGATTAGGGAAATCCCATTTCAATGGGATGTTTGACACTCCTTGAGCCACTGGTCCTTAGAAATGCAGTTCATCAAAGGTGTACATGGACGGTGGAGGAGGCAAGGAATTACATACAACAAAGGACACAGCAGTGTGACGTAAATACCATAACCCAGTGCCACAGGTAAAACTCCAAGCTCTTCACAATCCCTAGTTACCCAGGAACTGGAATGCATTTCTACATGCAAATCTGCATTTTTATACACTTTAGACAAAAAATTTTAAAAGGTAATCTATTTTTCACTCACTCTTAAGGATCTACCATTCAGTTTTTTCTGAGGAACATTTTACAGGTCTGTCTTGCAAGGCAACCTTTGGTGAAGGACAACAGGGATTCCAGCTTCAGTCTTTTCCAGTGCTGACAGCAACGGTGAGTCTCTGTACCACGGTATGGTACACTGCTCCTAGGTGAGGAGAAACAAATCATAAACGGAACGTCAAAGCAGAAATACAGAAATTTAATACCAGTGCTTTCTGCAGCGTTTAGCTGTCTGCATACACCTGGGCAAACCCAAACATTTCCTCCTGAAGTTTACACACCCACTTCCCACTATAAACAAAACAAGTTCCAACCACGGCTCTCTAGTTTGATTCCCACTAACTGATCTCTGAAAATAAAATTGTGCACCTCTCACTGCTTTGTAAGAACATGGAAAATGCGACAGAGACCTTCGTATCTTCCCATAAATCACGTGACTAATCAATAAAATCAGGAACAGGACACGTTCACAACAGTGTTCACAATTGATGGAAGTCACTTGGCCTGCATGAACTTTTGAGAGCTGAAAACTGCTAAGGATAAATAATCTCTCTTGATCTCTGAAGCAGAAATGATTGCTGAAATGCCAGTTCAGTGACTTCAATTAGAAAATGCTGTTGGAAGACCTTACCATCCCTCTTTCCTACTAATTAAAATCTCCACATAATTTAGCTGATTTTCCTATCCTTTTTCCTAATGCATTCAGATCAGCAGATGTGTTTATGTACAAAAACCCATCTGTAATATATGAAGGCATTGGATAACTAAATACTAGTTATGTCTGTGAATTGACCTTTTGGTACTGTTTTGCTGACAATGTCATTGTCTTGCAAATACACCTTTCTGTTTCATTTTAATTAGAAATAATAACTGAAATATAAAAAGCAAATAAATAAACTGTATCTAAATTACAAGTAGACTATTAATATCAATATTCAAGAGGATGTGCAAAAAGCCATAGCCTAAAGTTAGAATCACAGAAATGGAAATTGGAAAGAGAACTTCAGAGTTTATCTAATCCCTTCCTACAGCTCGGATGAACCTATACACTACTTCTATTTAACAATAAACTCTACTCTGAAAACAGGTTCCCAAAGTGTCTCAGAGGTGGTAGAAGTTCCACAGGTTATTTGCTGTTACAATTGCACATAGGAACTGGAAAAATAGAAAGTTCTTCTTTTTAAAAAACAAACCACAAGCAAACAAGAAATGCAAGTGCTGTAAACCTGATTAAGCCTAATTCAAGAGAATTTTGATTAGCTGTTCCCCTCACCAGGTTCAGCAGCAACACAGCTAGTGGGATTTCAATTGGGTGCTTTATCTCTTATCTACACTCTTTGAAAACTGTATAATAACAGACATAACTCTATATCTACACAAATAGTTTATCTGGTAAGTAATACCTAGAATGCAGACTACAATGTATAAAATTTACAGAACATGCTGCTAATTTACACATTATTTGCTAAAGAGTACTCATAATCTGAAACTCAGTTCAAAAAAAAGGATCCGAAAGGTGAAATAGATCCCTATTCCATATTTGTGAGAAAAATCAGGAGGCAGCAATTGGACAGACTGGCAATGTAGGAGGGATCCAGCAGCAATGCTGTGAACAGTTTAAGAGCCCAGGAATGCTATCAGCATCTTGGTTGCCTTTTGGGTTTTTTGCAAGCATCACAGTAAAGCAAGAGGGAGGTGCTGAGTGAGGCTTCCCAGACAGCACCATGGATTTTTTCAGGTCATTCTCCCTGGGCACAAGTGTTTGTTTCGAAACAGGCCAAGGAGGGAACTGAAGGCGACATTCTGAATCAGCAAGGGATGCAGTCAAGATCTTAACAGTGAACAGAAGATGAAAAATCACCACAGGCTTCCCCAGAGCAGCAGTAGCAGGGAAAAACTCTCACATTACCAACATCACTGAAGCATGCTTCATTTACAGAGGCAGAAATTATAAGACATAAATTCTGGACACTGTTTTAACACTACAGAAGTATACAAAAGAGATTAATGCAGAAGAACTTGACAAGTTTTAAGTACGGTGTAGTCACAATCACCTCGGGGAACCCTGAATGCCCTTCCAGTACCTAAAGGGGGCCTACAGGAAGGTTGGAGAGGGCCTTTCTACAAGGCCCTGTAATGACAGGACAAGGGGAAATGGCTTCAAACCGAAAGAGGGCAGGTTCAAATTAGATATTAGGAAGAAATTCTTATTATGAGGGTGGTGAGGCACTGGAACATGTTGCCCAGAGAAGCTGTGGATGCCTCAACCTTGGAAGTGTTCAAAGCCATGGGAGAGGAGTTGGGCTGCATGATCTTTAAGGTCCCTTCCAACCCAAACCATTCTATAATTCCATGATTCTATGAATTAAAGAGTTTCTTAAGAGAAATCTGAGTGGCAAGAAAGATGATGGTGTTGTCCAAATGATCAAAAATATGTAATTGAGGAAAAAAATTGGAGGTTATGGGATAAAAAAATGTCAGCTAACATTTCCATGTCAGAAAGACAGACATTTCTGGCCCATAGAGATGATAGCGGGCGCACAGCACCAAAGAGAAGTCTTCAGCAAAGACGCAGGAGTTGAGCTGATGTTTATCTCAAGGTAATCTCATCCATAAGGCACAGAAAACAAAGACAAATTACAGCCTCAGAGAACAAATATCCGAAAGATGGTTGGGGGAAGATCCTCCAGGCAAACTGGTGAGGTGGCAGAAGAACCTGAAGAGGACACGATCAGAGAACAGAAGCATGGCAGCATTTCAAGAACAACACTAGGGACTACAGACAGATGACAGGTGATGTGAGGCTGAGGAGGCAGTGCACATCGTAACCTTTGATGAGGAAGAGGTCAGTAAAGACACTGCCCAGAATGAAATGTGCAAAGCTAGGCTGGAAAAGGCACTGGTGCATTAGACAGTCACACTCCACCAACAACTACATGTTGAGCAGAAGGTATCTAGAAGTGCAAATGTAACTGGCGATGGCCTGGACCTTTTTCCCAGCTGGAAGAGGTTCAAATGAGCTTATGTTCAAAACCAGAGAAACAATGGTGAGGGTAGATACTAACAGAAAAGCTGAAAAAACAGTGAAATGGAACATGATCAGCAGGGCAAAAGAGAGCAGGCAAAGAACTTCTGCCTTTGCTGAAGAACGAAAGGCTTGAAAGAAAGGAGAAGAGAGCGCAAGCAATGAAATAGCTTCTTTTACCAGTATTCTCTTCAAAACAATTGCTCAGTTCCTACACAGCTCTCTGGACAGAGAAAAAAGGGAACCTCCCAAGGACAAGCCCATGCTGCCAAAAGCCTCACTGGGGCTGTAAATATTTATAAGAAATTATAAACTGTCACATTTGCTTAGTGCACATGATTTCAGAAACACATAGGTATTTCCCAAAATGCACTCCAGTCCATTTAGGAGCACGTATTTCTAATTTTCTTTAGGTAGGAAAAGAAGGTTTATATACTCCTGTCTTTTGTATCAGTCATGCAAGTCTTGCAAGTCTTTCTTAAGGAAGTTTATTAACACTTCTTTTTCCTCCACCCCCCATTTTCTATGTATGCACAAATCACTTAAAAAAACCAATGCTGTAGCTGTGACATATAAGGGAGCAAATTCTAATTGCTGGAGACCAACAACAAAACTTTAATTATCCACAGTAAGACGAGAATTTGAGTTTAAGAAAGCGTGACTCTAGAACACTAATAAAGCTGTTCTCATCTTCGAACTGTTGCTAAGAGTGTTAAGCATTTCATTTCAGATTAAATATTGCATTCATCTGATGTGCAGAGTTCAATTGTACACTGTATGCACACAGAAAAACACACAAAGCTGTACAAACCTGTGTTTAGGCAAACACATTATTTTTCATGCATATTACATATATTTTAGCAACATTAATATTAGTTATTATATTGTACAAGAGCAACTTTTTCTCTATAGAATCATCAATTAAACACCTTCATATATTTATATTCAGTTAATAAAAGGCAAAGCATGTATTTCACTACCTCTGAATATAAATATGTTGAGCTCCACTATTCACCTGGTGTACCTGGCAAAGTATTGTAAGTGATGTTGGAAAATACAATGAGTTACAAAACAAAGACTGATAAGGCTAAACAATGTTGATATTGATGCTGTAACTATTATTTAGATGTTAATCTTCTAAATCCAGGGCACACAGTTTTGGTTTAACAGCTGATTTGTCAGCTCAACAGTATCTTAGAAAATCAGCTGTTCGCTGAAAGGTGATCTGTTTTTTCTCAATACTGAGACTTAATAAGGTGGGGGATTTACTTTCACAATCATCATCATTGATCAAATCTTATGTTGGTAAAACTGACCTAGATCCCTCTTGAAACACGTTTGTTTTTCTCCTAATGGTGACAAATCTCTGGTCTGCCATGCTAGAGATACAGATAATGAGCAACACTCCCCAAAAAAGGGCAAAACAGTCTTACTGAAAAGTGAGTTGCAATTAAAGCGTTCCACACAGTAGCCATAAAAAACAGACACAAAATACATAGCACATGCAGCAGTAATTTTTTTCAACCTGTCCCAGAGAAGGGAGAAAAAAGAGAGCTGGCACTGTACTTTATAATATATTTGAGGAAAGCACTCATAAAAGGAAGTGTTTAGCCATTCACAGACGGTGCTTATATTAATTATTAAGTCCCTCCAAGCTCCAGATGACAGCAGAAACAGATGCTCTGTTTTCCTTGAGGCACTTTTGCAAGTTCAACCCAACGAACTGGGGACATGTCGGTCCCTGGCTGTGCACCCTGCAGAGCTGCACTGTTGCACCTCACGGAGAGCTTTGTCTGAGAAAAGATGATTTGTTCGTGCAAAACTGGATGAAAAAAAGGGTAGACCTAGTTGGGCTGGGTTTAACACAATCTATCAGATGGTTACTGTCTGAAGAGTATTCAATAACATGCATTATTATGGCACAATATACTGAATTTCTTTCAAGATGACTGGACTTCACTATTTGTGTAAAATTAGCTGGACTAGGTGATGTTGCAGCAGCCCTCAGTAATGGCACAAAACTGAGAGCACAGTAAAGCCCCGTCTCACACCAGGCCACAGCAGAGAGAAAGAGTCTGCCCAAAGACCCACTGTCATAGCTCATACCTGTTTTCATGCAGCAACATCCAGAGAGGGGAGATGGTAATTGGGTCTCTTTGTTCATTCAGTTTTTAATCTCTCTGTTGAGATTGACAATGGGGGAGACCATTAGTGTCAGCTCTGCTAGGACTTTCTGTTATTAAGGCTACTTAAGCTTTTCCAAGTAAATTGCATGTGTCAAACTAACAGCACACTGATGGGCAAAAAAAGCCATTATACAACTGCTCTCCCTTTCTATTGATCCACCCAGGTGCAAGGGGGAAGGGAAAAGACAAAACCCTGGAGACTTCAGCCAATTCTTTGCAGCTCCGTTCTCCTCCCACTCATTATATTCCTATTTTACACTATTTACAGGCAATACATTAGAAATTCTTTCTCTTAACTGGAAGCTAATGATTGGGCATAAATGTCCCTGTCAAAGCCTTGCAATAGTCCCCATGCTGGATACATCTCGCCTAACTTAAACCTTATAAAAGATTTGGTTTAGACTAGTTTAATTTCCTTCTACAGTCAATGGAGAAAGAAAAACACAGGATGAGTGTCCCAGGTTCTTGCTGGCCCCTTCCTCTGACCACAAAGGGACCTCACTTCTAATTTTCTAATTTCACATACCTCCACTTAGATGGTGAGAACTCCGTATATAACAACAAACAGGCAATCCATTAAAAAAAGTACTTTGCTATATTAAGGATTCCATGTTCCTACAGAAAGAGCTAGAAACTGTTTCTAGGCTGTCTTCTGAACTGTAATTATAGCCCTGAGCCCCCATCTGCAGGCCACGGGATTCCCAGCACCTTTTAACCACAGTTCATTTCTCCATCATTTAGTATCTTTAAAGCAGCAAAGCCGTTTCTCATGCCACATTGAGTACATCTAATCTTACCTATGCAAAACCATAAGTAGAAAATAAGTATGATCCTTGACCCTATTATATCACAGGGAATTTACTGTTAGCTTTGATGGAGTTTGGATTTTACTCCAACTCATGATACCCAGAGAGCTATAAGGTTTGTTATTGTTCATGTTACGAATGGATTTAAATCTTTAAGCTACTTGTTTGAATCTTAGAACATTTAATTTATGCATATTCTTGATCCGTAACATAGCATGCTGAAGAATTCTTTCTGCTAAGTGTAATGTCTGTTATTAAAATCCATGTAGGTTCTTTTAAGTGAACAGGGATGGCCAGCCTGTGATACAACTCCAAAACAGGAATTTTAAAAAGAATGGTTCTTCTTAATTCAAGTATGTGTTCAACTAAATTATAGCATTTCTCCATTATATCTTCCTTCCTCTCTTTTGCTAGTTTCTTTAATGCTTTTCAGAAGAAAATCAAACGAGAAAGGGGAGAAATAGTAGAAGGGAAGTTTAAGTACATAGAAGCTAGTCAATTTAAAGTTATGGCTGTCAAAGGAACGTTAATTCAGCTAAGTGCACAGCCACTGTAAGGCACACACATTAAAATCACATACTGTAACAGTCTACAATGCACAGACACCAGAGAACTGTTACTGTCCTTGCAGGAAAACACACCTTTATATTTATGAACTTACTGGCTTAGTTTATTTTTCTCTGTTTAAATGCTTCATGATGAACACGAGTGGCTGTGTCACTGTTCCATTAAGTACTCTGATATCTTAGCTATATGTTTCTAAGAGATTTATGCCCCTCCATCCAAAAGGGGCAAAAGAAAGGCAAAGATGAACAAAGGGCTCTAGAGCAGTGGGAATGAGAACAGCAGAGCTCTTTAGATAACAGAATGGCTAGCCTATGAAATGTCACTTATTCAGCTGTCTCTAAAATATGGGGAGTTTTAGGACCACCATGTATAGAAATTA
This sequence comes from Manacus vitellinus, assembly GCF_001715985.3. NCBI lineage: Eukaryota > Metazoa > Chordata > Aves > Passeriformes > Pipridae > Manacus > Manacus vitellinus. The sequence continues at coordinate 31,429,864 of NW_021940604.1, forward strand.
ATTAAAACAAATGAGCAAATTCTTAAATTTTCCCACTAGAAGAATCTGATGTCTGCACTGCTCCACCTCTCTCCCTCACCACAATATTGGAACACAAACCACCACCATGCAGTACAGACAAGGTATGAGAAATAAAAATACGTTTTTTTAATATAAATAGGCATATCGTGAAGTTGTAAGATATCCAAGTTCCAAGACCTGAACTTGGGTATCAGGGTCTCTTTTGGTGGGATAAGGGAAATGAGAAAATTCTTAAAAATTAAATCTTTTAGGGCCATTTTGTACATGAGGTTCTTCTTCTCTTTGGGCTAAGAACAAAGGAAGATCCATCACCTTTGACAGGGGATGGCTTGCAGCTAATTGGGATAAAGGAAAAGCCTCTTTTCAGAGAAAAAAACCCACCTTTTTAGGTAAAAATGAATACGTTAAAACTTATCTGAAAAGAGTGGGATTTTGTGAAACTATAAAATGTACGGAATTTAAACCGAAGGGGTCTTTTTCCCCAGAAACTCGGTGAGAGAAAGACCCAACACGTTGAATAAATTCTTCCTTGTTTCTTTGTTCCTTAAGTTTATGCCGTCTTTCTAAATTTAAAGAGAGGGATATTTTCCACAAAGAGACTGGGAAGCATATCCTCAGGTTGCCCAGACCCACTGTCTTCAAAGACTGCAGACATGCTTATGGAGACAGAGATAGAAGGCAATCCACACTAGGCACCTAATTTGGAGATTTTGTACATTCCTTTGGAGGAAATACTTCTCTTTCCATTTATTCAGTGAGAGTCCCAGGTAGATAGATTGGTTTAAGAGTCAAGTGTCCAAATTTGCATAGCCTGATGTTTCACTAACACCTGAAAGACTTCGCAAAATGACCTATTTACTTTCTCACATTCACTAAATCAACATGTTTTAAATACATTAGCAAATACAGGAACTATTTTCCATCACCTAACATAAACTAAAATGCATACTTTCCATATACGTATGCGAGGGCAGTCAATCAGTCCCATCTGTCTTTTGGATGTCGAAACCCAAATATGGGATTCAACCTTGGTGGTTCCCACTGTTCTTCCACTGCTGACCATTTCCAGTCTTCCCACAAAAATCCAGCTCAGAGCAGATGCACAGATAGATCTGGACAGGTAGGCAAGTCTGTCAGAAAGTACACCCACTGTGCTCCCAAGTGCACACCTGCTCAGTACACTGCCAGCTTCCCATCTGCGGCATGAATAAAAAGAGGAAAAGGGTTCAAAATCAGGTAACACAGCTGGATAGCTACAACTTGAATATTTGCAAGACAAAGCCAAAAATGTACCAAATACCTTCTGCTTTATTTGTTCTCTTAAGAGAAACCGACAAGCACACTATTTTGAGGTTAGTCCATCAGATCTCACTAAAATGAATAGATGTGATGATGAAAATAGTGAGTAAAAAGGTCTGCTTTTCAAAACAATATTGTCATCAGCTCCAAAAAAACCCACCAGAAGAAGAGGGGAAAAAAAGTCAGGAGTTGAAAGGAAAACATTCAAGAAAAAATATAAATGTAATTTAAAGTATTTTTGTGGAGGTTTGTGGGTTTTTATTGACACCAATCACTTTACATGGGTTTATTAATTATGTATGCTCTGAATATACATTTTTATAATATAGTCAACAGTCATTATTTGTTTAAGTCATTTATGCACATGAAAGAAAACCAGAAAACCTGTACCACCATTTGATATGAAGGTCTTCAACCACAACATTTGTCAAAGGTTTTACTCTAAAACTCTTACTTAATGTTTAAGGAAGCTTAACAGGGATAGAGTCTGATTCCTGGTCTCTGCTCATATGCACAGGAGGGCAATTTCCCTTTCACACCCACACAAGGATGAAGCCTCTCTTGATTGAGATGTTGTAACAGATAGCAACAGATAAATGTTTTTGCAGAATGAAAGAGAAAGAAGGAAATTAAGTATCTTTGTAGTTCTTTGTCAGACTTTTCAATTTACTGATAAGAATCAAAACAAGCCTAATGATTTTAGATCCCTACAAAACCAGCATGAACTACATGAAATAAAGAAGCCAGGTACTGAGATATACGCTAGTTTTGTCCCATCTACTCAGGTCCTAAGGTTTTCAGATTGCTGCTGGGTACATAGTAATGAAGAAATTTGATTCTTTATTCAGCTGTAACATAAAACAATGCATACAATATAAAATAATAAATAAAATTTCCTTGACAAAAGAGAACCATAGGGAATTTCTGAAAGTGACTCCATAAACAAAACCCAGTGATTTAATAATAGGCAAAAAGTTCAGTAAGAGGATTTAAATGTCCATATATTTTTCACAAATTAAGGTAAAAACCATTTTATGATCATCTTGTTTGTACTAAAAACAGGAGGAAAAATACTGACTCTAAGTATTATTCATGATTATCCTATATCTGCTGTACCATCTTATCAAGAGAGAAGAAGAGCAGCAGCCAGCAGGTACCCCAGCTGTCTACAGCTGAAGTCCATGGCAGAGGAACTGGATGTGGCCAGAGCAAAGCGGCACAGTTGTAAACCCACTCCAGCTGTCCAGAAAATAATTCTGAAAATCTATGCACTACCAGTCAGCTGTGCTGAAGTTTTGGCATTTAGCCCCAGGAATACAACCTCCCACAAATGCAACAGAAAAAATACATTTCGCCCAGCTTTACACCTTCTGAAGAGAACTCGACAAGTCCTGGGCTTTTATGTACAACAGGAAGATTCCTTAGAGTTTTTCTGAGCAGCAGATTCAACTGGCATATATGTGAGACATTGGAAGGAACTGATTTAATTATAAAAACTAATTTTACATGTGATTTAAAAAATGTGAAAGCTTGGCATCTCTGGTAATGATAAGGACACAACAATTTGCAACAAAATCTAAACTTTATAGTAAAATTTGACAGTTCTGTTTTTTAACCAAAAAGATACCGTATTTTCATAAATGTCTACTCAGTACAAAGAAAAGTATTAGAAAACAGTTAATTGCTTGGTATTTTTTTTTATACATCATGATTATTACTTCTCAATATTGTGCAGAGCTGTTTTTAGAGGGAATGGTATTTCAATTACAATGGTGAAAAACAGTGGTGGTTAAATAGTTTTATTCATTCATTCAAACCACCTTAAAGACTGGTTACAATACAAAAAACCTCATATATAACATTTTTCTTTTTGATAGTTCACTGACTATTTGTTTTGGGGTTTCGTGCACTTGGGAGGGTTGTTTTTTTGTTTTTAACTTTAAGTACCCATTGCATGTCAAAGTATACTTCGAAGAAATCCAGTACCAGCTCCATTTTCCCCACACAACCTTAGAAACACAAGATTAGCTAATAAGGTTTTGAAATCTTTCACTTAGTTGCTTTTGACATACTCAAAAAATAAAATTCGTATTAAATGGAGCACACATATAACATCTGATATGAAACAGTTAAAAGAACAACGTTCATTAAATGGGTATTTCCAAATCAATTTAAAGACCTTCAAAAAGAATACAGATCAAAACAGGAGTAGAAAGTATTTCTCAAATGAAGCTGCACATTGCACAGCAAACACCTGCACCGTCGCCACAGTCAGACACCTGTGTGTGTGTATATATATATGCCTATGGATCTATCTCTGCATGATATATCTCTCATATCCCTCATTAGACACCTGCATCAAAATACACAAGATACGGTAATTGCTACCTGCCAAGATTTTCAAGTGAATTATAGTGACTTTACTTCCTCGCCTTGCCTCAGAGCTGACAGTTCTTTGGGGATATCTTGGCAGAGAGTGGGCTCCCCTGACCCTGTGGGGTCCTGAGAGCAGTTACTCCGGTCTCTTCTTAACATCTGGGATGTCTCATGTCTTACTACCTTCCTCTTCATTTCCAGAAGCCCACAGTGCATTATTCCCCACCCTGCAACTCAGTAGACAGAAGGAGGAGAAGGAATCCTCTGTGCAGGATCATCGAAGATTATACTTAGCCCAGTTTGATCCCATTCTCAGTAATACTGGCAACAAAGAGCTGCAGCTCCACTGGGGGTAGGGAAGAAGAGTGCATCTCCCAGCCTGCATCTCCCAGTGTGCCTGATCCTGCCATAAGTAAACCAACTAATCCCCATCTGAACTACTTGAGTCCACCAAAGCAATTATTTTAGAAGACAGACAAAGACATCAGCCAGTCTGTATTATCCATATCCAGATGTCCATAAGGCTCTTGGACAAACTCTCAGATATATTTTTCCTGCCCTCACTGATAACTACCTAATGGTGGTTATGAGGGTCGCCTCTCAGGGGGCGTAGGGTTGCTCACTGGTTTGAACATCCCCAGCAGTCAGAGCCAGCAGTCTCTGGATGTGTCAGGCATTCAGCACACAGAGCTGGGACTCAGTGCAATACAGTGACAGAGAGAAGGAGAATTATAGGGAAAAAAAAGCAAAGATCATTAGAGGTTCCTGATAAACCTACAGCATCACAGGAACTGCAGAGGCAAGAGATGTATGTTGCTCTGCTGTCAAAACCCTCAGTAGGACCAAGCTTTTAAGTAGGCAGAAAAGAAATTTGGTTAGAGCTGCTATTCACCAAGCCTCGGCATCACCAAAGCAAAGTACAGGAGATTAAAGACAAAGTTCAGACGTCAACTGAAATTCTGGTTTTGAACTTCAGTCCTTCCATAATATCACAAGAAAAGGGGGAAAACAACTCAGCTGCCAAAAACTTGTCTAATTAGCGGGAATTTGTTTGCTTCACATTTCTTGAATTCCTTTCTCTTTGCCAGACAATTGACTAAGAAATACTCCTTTCCTCAAAAAAGCACCCAAGCAGAATAAATAGAACAACTAATATAAACTGGCAGCTGTAAATTAATCTATACAGTAGGCGGTCTGGAAGGCTTTGTTCATTCCTACGGCTTTGTCAGCTACAAACCAGAGGAAACAAAAACAACCCCAAACACTCATGCACATCCTCAAACTGTTCATTAAACAGCAGCGCTAATACTTAATCTCGCCAGATGCTGGGATGAAACAAGCAGCACAGTCTCGGTGCACTGAAGTGTTGTTGTGCCAAACAAGAACTGTTCCAGCGCTGGCACAATTGTCTGAAAAAACAATCAGACGAACATGCACCCATGCACAAGCCAGCAAGCGAGCAAGTCAAGTTCTTCCAGCGCTGCCTAAGTTCCTTCCAAAGCTCTCACACTTCTGAAACTTGTTACAAACAGATTACAGTTTATGTTCTGTTTTTCTAAAGGTGTCCTTTCACCCTCAATTCCCATTTGTGCACTCATAATGCAGAATTTTGAGCGATTGTAACTATTTTTGTCATATTTACTTTCATGTCCTTGTCAATTTAAAAGAAGCTGGACCTAAGAAGAAGGATGGAGTTTGCATAGTAAAACACACTAATTTATCACCTCTTTGGTAAGAAGAAAAAAATTACAGCTTTTCTGTAATACTTAGTACAGTGCTTTGTTATTAAGCGTTTTTTTCCCCAAGCCCATCTCAAACACGTTATTACATCTTAATAACACTGCAGCTATAGAAAAATATTTATCAAAACCTCTGATGAACAGTTTTATAACTATTTCTTCAACACTGAGCTAGGAATGAAAACGTAAACAAAGAAGGCTGACTCTAAATGTTTATTATATTCAGGTGATGATATCTGTCTCAGAGATACACTACTCAACAGAAAAATGTATTGCTCTATTCAACATAAATAGAACAATATATTCATTTGAAGCATTCAGATCTGGATCCTCCTGGGTTTTTCAAAGGAAAAGGCAATGTCAGTAAAAGCAATTTGTTTTTTTTAAACTCTCTCTTGATTTATGGTGTCATATGGAAAAAAAATCATTATATATAGCTGTTCATATTACATACTGCAGTATGCAAATATCATGGAGAAAAGCAATCAAAATAAATCACAGTCTTCTCCTTCACTGCCATTTAAATGTATTTCATCCAGGAAAGTAACCTCTAGCTGATTACTTGCAGCAGCAGCATCAGTAAGAGTGTCACAGCTCATTTGGCAGAGCTGCAAGAATGAAGCTCATTCTGTGCTGGAGACGTACCTCCATAAACAAAGTGAACAGGTGCTTCTGAAAATACCCCCTTTATGAGATCTGACTTTTGGTTTCTTGATCTATAGCACCGCTACCAAAGAAAGTCGACAGTTTCAGGTACCCACCTAACAATGCATTAAAAAAAATTAATACTGAAACTGAGTTATTAACCAGATCAGTTCATACAGCAGTAAAATAAATTTCTTAGGGAACTGCTGTGATGAAGAAGTTTTACTATGCTAAAACATAAAAAAAGAGAAGTAAAACCAACTGAAAGATAAAGGAAGTCATGTTATGGCCACTGCCACTTTATGATTTGGGGTGAATCCAGTACATTTTGGAGGCAGAACACTGCCAAGGCAGTGGACAGACAAACATCTTTCACTGAGAAAACACGCACACAGCACCTGCCCAAGTACATTTGTCTCATTCATGTTCATTTCTCCTGAACTCATCTTTATCCTTACTTCTACTTCTGTCAGATACTTGAATCACAAAAGCACAAGACCACCAAGGCTGACTGTGAAGACCAACAAGGTGAGCAAAGTGAAGCTTTCCTTACATTCAGAATATATTTCTATATATATCAATTTGATATATGTATTTGATACCTTTATATATATCAAATATGTTTCTATATGTATGTTTTAATTCACATTACTTTCTACACTCTACATTATGGTTTATAAACACCTAAGGGGAGTTTTCCCTTCTTTTGTTCTGTAACACCACCTACCACACTGACCTGGTAACCCTGCTCTAGGCACCCTTGGCACATAGCCCTACAGCCAGGCTCTAGCCAGTTCCAAACCCTGCAGTCCCAAGCTTCAGCATCTCTGCCCTGGGGTAAGGCACTGGTCTCTCCACCAACACTGCACACAATCTGCTCTCCATCACAGAAGAAAGCTTCTGTTCCCCATCAAATCCCCTTCAGCAACAGCTGGACCTGAGATGTCTCTCCCCTGAGCAACTCCCGTCTCTCTTTGCAGTTCATCCACACTGTCCTGGCACGCGTGTCCAAGAGAGCTTGTTGTTGGCTTGGCTTTGCACCACACGCCTTGCTCTTGTGCTCCCACCCAGGCTGAAGGGAACTGAGGCAAGCCCCAAATGCCAGCCCTGGTGTGACCAGCAGCAGCTCAGCTGGGAGGCAGCGGAGAGAGGACAGCGGAAAAGCACTCATGGAACCCTAACCCTAGGTGAACTGATGCATATATTCATGCTGCCTGCATCTGGAAAGACTACATCACTAAAAAGTAGAGAAAACCCTGGATGTAAGTGCTAAAAGGGTTACAGCAAGCTATCAACATACCCATTCATATCTCTGTATATTGTGCAATTCCTTATGGAAAGGATTATGTCCCCAGGGCACCGTGCTCTGGCCAAAACACACCCCCACACCTCTCCTTGGAGCACCTCCCTGGATAATCCCCAGCAAATAAATATTACCCCTGCTGACATGGTGCTGTCAAGTGCTAACAGAAACAGCAGCTTGCAGGAGCAAAACCACTTCCAACCCTCAGAGGAAAAAAAACCCCACAACGCCAGGCCACCACATCCCTTCACTGAAACATAAACACAAAACAAAATTATGTATGAACAGCAACTGTGCTCAGTTGTTCTATGTGTGTATGCACATACATGCATGCATATGCATATATATTGGGCTTCTACTAGCAGCTGCAGAAGGCAAATACAATCCCAGCCTAATCCCCTCTCCACGTGGGAAAACAGCTCCTTTTACTAGCTGAATGCATGCTATATATTTTCTTTATCTATGTGTATCATTAGGCATTCTTTTCTCTGTGTCATGAATGAATTGGGGAAGAGTCACTGATTTCTAATGAGAAAGAGCAGAAAGGCAGGGTGACAATAAAAGGATCCTGTATTAATCAAATGTCCAGCCCAGACAGCAATACCAAGGCCTCAATCTCTATCTGGAAGAAGTGTTGCTTAAAGCTTTCACTCAAAGAGAAAAGATTTCACATAGCAGGTGTTGCACTTGCTGTAGCAGTGTAAAACTCCATTATGCCAGATATCTGGGGAACATTAGAAGAGAAAGAGGGCAAAGAAGAAAGGAGAAAGGAAACAATACAGGCAGCAGCCTCAATGCAGAGAGAAGTGAGAAGGAATGGGATTTCTTGCTGAATTCTCACATTATTATGCATTAATAAATTTAAACACACAAAACAACACAGTGAGCCAGAGCACTTGTAAGCAACTCAGATGAGGCCACATTTTGTTCCGGCACTGCTCCCCGCATGACCAGTGGTATCCATGCAGGACAGAGACAGAGCGCTACAAAGCACAAGCCTGCCTGGCTACAAGGTGCAGTTTTGTCTATACACTCCCCGTGTTGCGATCCTGCTCTCATCTCTTCCCGAAAGGATGTTCCTGCCTCTTGGCTCAAGTACCATAAGTCTCTTCTTTGCCCATCCAAAATCATGTAGGCACAGCTGGTGCAAAACTCTTTTCTGTGCTGCTCATGTAATCTGGAAGAGCCTCTGTATGCCTCCCTGCCTCATCTACTTGTCAACTCATCTCAAAATGAAGGAGAAAATGTGCCTTGCCTTTCTTGCCTGAGCTTCTTAATATCTCTTTGTAACAGTATTACTTAAATCAGTGAAGTCTTTTGGCATAAAAATTGTGTGAAAGACTCTTAAAAATGACCGGCCACAGAAAAACTACCCTCTGCCTTAATGCAATATTAAAATACATATTTAGGTAAGGAGAAGGAAAGCTCCTGTTTGTTACTTATATTAGAAATTTGTGTCTTGCCTCTCCTGGGATGTCTCATGAATAACTGGAAAGGTCATGTCAGAGGAATAAGCATCACTGAAAATCTGCCAAAAGAAAGGAAAAATCCTTTTTGCTCCTTTGTTTGTTTTTGGATTATGTTCAGGAAGATGCATCACTTCAGTACAATTGCCAAAGTGTTTCCTGCGTCATACCAGTGTGCAGCCTAGAGCTGGATCAACTCCAATCCTAACCGTGCTGGTCCTTCATGGAGACTTCCAACACATTCAGAGAAGACTTCAGTGTTTGAAACACTGCTATGGTGAAAAGTAAAACAATCAAGACAAACAGCAGACCCTTTCAGGCTTGCGGCATGCAACACTGAAATAAAAGAATATATAGTCATCTTCTTTCATTCACAGATGAACTACAAGCAAACAAAGTGGTGGGGCATGATTCCTAGACCTGGTGAGGTCTTTGCAGAGCCTAATTTTTCCAATTACCAGCTTCATAAAAACACACAATTAACAGTGACATTTACATCTCACAGGCTAATCTAAGACCCACACAAATTTACAGCTCTTCAGCTCAAAGCACCATGACTTCAGGATATTCACCACCCACCCGTACCAAACATATCCCACACTTTGTATTTCTCTCTTTCCACTGTTTTGCCTGAATCGGTCATCCTTCTTTCATCACTCTCCCCTAAAAGCAACTACTGTTTTCATTTAAAATATAAACAATGCTTCTTAACTATTTTAGAGAAAACTTTAATGAGTCATGTTTATATCCCCAAAATAATGTTGCGATTATTCGATTCTCATACAATATATAAATATTTGTCTTAACTCTCTAGGCCAGATATCCTTCTGAAGTCATGCCATGGTTTACAAAAAACCCACATTATCTGCAGCTACAGCAGCAGTAGAGTAACATCAGGAAAAATTTCAAGAAAGTTCTGCTGAAGATATAAACATTTATTATATGAATATAGTCTGATTAAACATTCAGCAACAACTACGTTGCAGCAAAAGAACTGTTTCATCCTCAGAAATGAACACAAACATTCATTTATGAAACTCAGGAAATCAAACAGGTTATTGTTATCTTGTCTAGAGAAAGTCTATAACTAACATGTTACAGACAACAATTTGTAGAGAAAAACAATTTCTGTTCTGAATTTTTCAGAGGTTATTCCCAAATATAAAGAAATATTATTTCTTTATTCCAAAGAAAAAAAAAATCCCAGAAATTATTTCAGACACACCCCTGAATATGTGTGCTGCACCAACACTACTTGCAGGACATGCTCTGAAGTCCTCCAAATGGGTGTGTTTGCAAGACATCTGCTGCTGGAGATGCGTCTTTCCTTGTTCCCTCTTTCAAGGGCTGCTCATCTATAAAAGCCTACTGATTACATACATCACATTATTTGTACAATACATTCAGTGACACAAGGGAATTTTCAATGAACTGTCAAAAAGACTTTCTCTACTTTAGGAAACACTCAATCCCTAAATATGATGGTACACACAATTATATAAATTGGAAATAATTCTGAAGTCCCTATTCTCCATGGATAACAGCAGTTATACATTCTGTATACGTTTTAGTAAGTATTATATCCACATCCCATCATATATTATTGAGCATATTTATGATATCAGAAGAACCAGTATCCTGCCTATGGTACTACCACGATGGAAGGCATAATGGAGAGCCAGAGGAACATGTATACCAAAGCAGTTCCAGAGTGGCCAGGCCTGAAGCAATTTGAGAAGAGCTCAAATTAGGAGAACAATGAGAACAAGAAGATGAAAAAGTCTGACAGACAAAAAAAGAAGTAATTAGACACAGAGGTAGCTGGGTCCAGTGATGTGACCAGAATACCTATACTCCAGCCCCAGGTTTGACAGTGCCTTTCTCTGTGCTGTTGAGAAGTCACTTAATTTCCCTGCACTTCTGGTTTACAAGCTACAGAGATGCTGATCCCAGATTTACTGTGACATACAGTGGTACTGCAAGAAGTAATGCACTACCATTTACACTGAGCTAAGTTTCTTAGAAGGAACATAAAAGATTAAAATAGAGAGTAGGGGAAAATAGTGTAAGGGAGCAAAAGGAGAAAACGAAGAATGCAACAAAAAACCCCACCAAAACCTGAAACAAGGAGTTTCCAACAGAAGTTTGAAACTGACTCTTAAACTCAAGATTAACAGTGTGAAAAATCATTAATGTTTCTGAAATACAGGTTTCCATTAAGCCTAAGGCAAAAACTCTGCATCTCAGCACGAAGCAAGTCAGCCTCTTTGTACAGGCTATACAAATAAATACGTAAAAATAAGATGTGTGTTTATTTTAGTAATATTATCCAGGATCAGCATACTGACCAATCACAATGAATCATTACACATGTTCTAGGAAAACATCATATTGGAAAAAAAAAAATTAAAAGCAGTACAAAACATTACTGATTTGCTTTCTGAAGACTTATTTAGGATACATTATCAAATTGTCCATGTGACAAAGATTTCTGCTGGCCAAAAGGCACCTCCAATTTCCCCAAGCTTCAGCCACTTATTTTCAGGAAGAAAGGAACACTGTTAGAATGTCCTGAAAACTGGTTTTGTTTGCTCAGTCTTCCACTTTGAATGGAGCAGAGGTTCATAGGCAATGTAATAACAGAAATGACTAATGGTACTCAAACTAACATATGCCTCTATTTTTATACTGTCCTCCATTCTTCTGCCAGATGCTTCTCTTCTTTCATTTCATCTGCTTAATGAAGCTCAGCTATTTAGGACCCAGTGCTTTGATTTCAGAAAATTACGTAAGATACTTTACAAAAATACATTATCATTATTATTAAGAAGATGACTGCCTGCCTCAAATTTAAAAAAAAATGCAACACGTAGTTTATCTGTTCAAAAAAGTATTCAGTGGTGCCAATATCTCGAGCTTCCAAAGGCTGAAACCAGACACAAATCTCCAGCCAGCAAACTGACCACCTGAATTAAAACAAGCACTTACCGCAGATATGGTCATACACATGGAAGTGTATGTGATATTTTGTCCCCGTTTGGGTGGTGGCAGTTTTTTTGCACTGACAAAGAGATGACAATGTAATACAGATGACTGAACAGTCTGCAGGTCTGGATGTTTATCTAGGATCCCAGTGTACAGGATTCCAGATCTGTGGATGGTTTCATCATCCTGGGATCCCTCTAAGCCTAGCAACTCTCAGTCTGTTATTTTTCTCACTGATAATGAATTAGTACACTTGCAATATCCCCTGAAACCTCTTTATTGTCTCATCATACACAATGAATTTAAATTGCTAACTTGGATGACCTTATCATATACCCTGTTACATGACTAATTTTTAATTTGCCTTAATTGAAACACCAAGGAAGGAATATAAAAGTTAAAAAGCAATATAAACCATTTCAAACTCATATTTATTACTACTCTCAAGGGTGCAATTCATCTACCTTGAGGCAGCCAAAAAAGAGTGGAAGGTCTCATTGGGATGTTTTTCTGGACCAGTAAGGACCACTGTGATAAAAGCAGAGCACAACAGTCACAGAATGTTGCTTCTCTGGGTAGAGAAGGAGTTACAAAGCAGATTCAACCTCCACAAGGAATCCTCACAATCCACCATCTGTCTTATATAGAAGATGGTACCACCACTTCCAAACAGAAGTGAAGAGGCAAGGCTGGAAGTAACTCACAGCTGTAGGTGCTCAGGATCAACGCCAGAAGTTGCTGTTAACCTTGCAGGGTAAAAGGAGTCTTAAAACTGAAGCACAGCTCCCACTGCACACACAAAAGCAGCTGCACTGCCCTGTCCAATCACTCTTGGAATGACTGACGTCCTGACAAGATCTCACTGCTTCACCTGTGAAGCTGAATACCCAGTATAAATACCCAGTATAAACCTTTTGTTGTAAACATCCCTGCTGTTTTTATCTGAATGGTTACATTTTCACCACTGTCATCACCTTCACCAGATGCTCTACTGCTCAAAAGCTCGTCAAGGGAGAAGGACAAAAACATGGCAATGATGTAAAGGTAGCTATGAAATGATTACTAGAGATGAAATCAATAGCAGTGTGGTTGTTGGGAGATCAGCAATACATTTGAAAGCTACTGAGACAAAAGTGGTTTCATCTTCAATCAGCCTGGTGTACGAGGACCTGATTTAGTTCTCTTCAGGTTTTTAAAGCATTGTTCTAACATCCAAAGTGTACAGCTTCCACAGACCTCCAGCCATCACTTCCAAACTCAACTATTACGTGATATGAAGTTAGAAAATCTTAATCAGCACATATACTGGAAAAATATGAGAAGACTTTGTCACTTTTAATATAAATTCATTTGTACAATGACTGTAGCAATAATTCAGTCTTAGGGCTTATGTTGCATGTATTCTACTTGCCAGAAGAAACCCGAGATACTAGTGGGTCAAAGGATTGTTTCATATGGGAATATAATTACATCCAATGGTGGGTTGAACTCTCCTTCAGCAAGGGAATATTTGCAGTAACCCTTTTTTAAATACCTATAAGTAATTTGATAGAAGAAAAAAGGTCACACATCTTTCGCAGAGAGAATGGTAGGCTCCTACTGCTATTAACTCATTTTGAGACTGCTCAACTGTCCAAGACAGCCACTGGCAGTGTCTTATTTTAAATATACTGTTGTGAGAGAAGCTCCAAAAAGAAACTGATCTTTAAAGATAGGAGAATTAAGCTAGTTTTCCATGTAGGCTATATATGTTCTTGTTGTCAGAGACTCTTACTGTCCATTAATATGCACAGTTAATATTGCTTCCAAAGAACAATGCGTTCGGGGGATAACATATAGGATAACATGTTTCATGAGACACATTTTCAAAAATGAAGAAAGCATATTATGGTTATTGAATTTGCCCACAAAATGATGGATGTGTCTTTCAGGAAGCAGTTCTGAAACAACAATTTCATCAGTCCGGCTTTATTAGTCTTCCCACCAGAAAAGACAACACTGTAATCAGTGCTGGCTCACTTGGAGTACAACAGAATGTGAAACAGAAACAGCAGGAATACCTACATCAGATGATCTGAGCAGTATACTAAAAGCACATTCAGTAGTGAAACCTCAGTTGCTTCTTCCATGAGAAGCCAGGAACAAAATCAGGAACAATCCTGATCACTTCATATGACAACAAATCTGCCCATACTTCCTTCGGGGAAAAATGTGCTCTAAATTTGGATCTTTAGGAGACTCTGTACAGGTTTTCACATCTATTTGGTTCGCCAATTCAGACATTTCCACCTGTTGTGAGACTCAACTCCACATTCACCTCTGTTTGAGCAGTAAGCATCATTCCTCCTCAGGAGATGTTTAGTCTGGGCCTTCCTTGGTGACCAGTTTGTAACCAAGGAAGTGCCCAGATTTACCCAGTATTCCCCATGATTTTTACGTAAGCCAGGCTATAAGAAGAAAGGAGGAAAGGCCTTCACCCCCTCTTTCCTTCTGGCGGCTTTGAGGGTGTGGGTTTTCCCTGCTGTTGAGTCTGTCGTGTTGGGGAGCGAGGCCTGGCAAGGCCTTGCCAAACTTGGGAGACGGAGGTTGCCGGCGGTCGTTCCAGCGTGACTTTCTGTTGTTCCAAGGAGAGTAGTAAGATATTCTTTTGCTAATTCTTTTAGTTGCTAGATCTTGGGCTATTGATCGTGTATATTTTATTCTGTTTGTGTTCCTTTTTCCCTTCCCCCTTCCCTTTCCCTTTTCCTTTTGAAATTGTATATATATTTCAATTGTATATAAGTGTAATATAAGTGTAAATATATTTATATATATTGCTTTAGCTGTCTCTCTCTTGTTTCAGTTCTCTTGTTGGTTTTTTTTTCTCTTCTCCCTGAGGTCTGGGGGGGACTTCTTGTGGTAAGGTTTGGAGACTTGGCAGGGAGCCAGCTTCAAACCATATCAGGAGGTCAAGAGGGACCTAACTCACTACATCATCCACATCAACTTGCAGTCCCCGGAAAGGCCCGTGGCTGCACAGATGGTGCCACACAACAAAGCATTCCCAATCTGCCTTCCCTTCCTGCATAGGGACTGAGTAAGACAGAAACCATTCTTACAGCTACAAACCTCCTTGAAATAGAAAACATCAAACACCTGGTAATGACCACTCCACCAGCTCTCTTGCAACACTATCATATTACATTTTGACTGTCATACAATAAAGAGCCCTCTGTCTTCATTAAATGAATGAGGAAGTGGCAAGCTGGGGTTAGGGAGAGGAGGCAGCAATGACAGAGCTAGCAAGCCTGCAAAACATGTTCAGTCCTGATGCTACTGCTTGGAGATTTGTAGCGACAACACTAGGCAACAGCACAATCCTTTAACAAAACAAAAACAAAAACAAAACACCCAAACCCCAAACCTTTAGACCTGCCAGTCTGCAGGATGTGTAATATACAGCCGCAAATTTTCTTGGGCACATGCACGCTGCAATTTTCACAATATTCAGTATTTTCTGCCTTCAATCAATAGTTTCTATGATCTCATAAGAAAGAAGGAAAGGTCTGAAGAGAACTAAGGATACCAGATCCATCTTTCCTTAAGAACAAAGCCTCACCTTTACAGTAATGTTAAAGAGTTAAGACTGAGGGAGTACCTTTGCTGGGAGTAGAGACTGTTACCTGCTGGCACAAGAGAAAAGAGTACCTCAGCACACTTGCAGGGAACCATGTGTCTAAAGCTCTGTTTTCTGCAGGGATCTGCTGTCTGCTTCCAAAGAGGCCAGTACTGTGCTCCCCAGCTAAAAGAACAGACTTCATAATGAATTCTCTCAAATAAGCAAAAGAAGCAATCATGATTTATGACAGGATTCATTCCCTTAAAGATGCTTTATGCCTGTACTATCACCTTTTGCAAGTCGGAGGACAAAACCGATCACAAAAAGCATTCTGAAAAGAAGACTGTGCTTGTCTGTGAACAAGCAGCACAGAGAGGCAGCACAGTCTTCCCAGTCAAACTCCTTGTCCAAAATAAAGAAGGGAAACACAGAACTTGGGTGCAGCGCAGAAAGCAGCAGCCTACCTCCCAAGTTAGATATTTTGTCCAGAAGATTTTTGTATAACATAAGCATTAGAGTCTTCTAAACAGCTCTCCCAGACAAGAGCGGCTGCCAAGCCAACACATCAGCAGCCAATGCAAAAAGCTGGAAGCAATCTGTGGAGACAGGGCAGCTCCCTTGAAGCTGGAGACTGATGGCTCTGGCAGCAATGCTGAAAGGATGCTGCAGTTTCTGCTGCAGCAGAGCTCCATGCTTCAATTTGGAGAGAATGGACATTGCAAATGGACACAATAGGAGCTCCTGCAATTATTGAAGGGGTAAAATGACTGAACTATTTAAAAACACTTCTCTCTCTCAAAGTGTTTAAGTTAATAAACGCCACAGGAATTTCAAATAATGGATTCATTAATTTCAAAAATGTTTGTGTGATACCCTGTCAGACCTAATGAAGAACTAAAGTTTTGGAGACAAGTCTATGAGATTCAGTTCTGCTAACTGTGAGCAAGGACTCCTGTCAAACTGCAAGGCAGTTCCTCCATTACACCAAATGCCCCTTCTTGAAGTGACAGCTCACACATTATGTTTACGTATTATTATTACCTCTTAGTAATTAAATACTATCATCTGAGCTGTGCTGGCTAATTTTACCAAGGTATACTCCTGGGACACAGCTGCTGCAGCCCTGACATACACTGCATGTCACCTTGTTAAGTTAGAAACTGCCACAGTTCTCCTGCTGTTACTACAGGAAAACTCTTAAGTATGTTATAGAAAGCAGGGGGAAAAAAAGTATGTTTGGGATTCTGACATTGGGACAAAATACACATGCAATCCAAATTCACCTTGCAGGAACCTCCAAGTTGAAGTATCAATGACCAAAACAAATTTTAGAATAACAAAACTGTTGCAAAATAGTTTTGAACTGAAAAAAAAACATTCAACCTAAAGAGAGATTTATTCCAAGGAAATGGGAGTCAGTAAGACCTGAATGTCGTTTAAAAATGTCGTTTAAAAAAATTTGGTTTCAAAACTGAAAGTTTAATTATCATCTCTCAGCTTGGATCAGTAAGTTCAAAATCAAACTTCCAATGTAAATTTAAATTTTCCAAAACTGAGTAGTTTTAGAAGTGAAGTAATACCATGGCTGCATCTTCAGATTTAACAAAGTGAATCAACTCCCTTTGAATTTTCCCCCACCCGCTGCCCTCAGCGTCAAAGCAATTCATCCCTCTGGTAATTCAGGTAAGCTAGAGGGAAGTGTTGCAGGACAACACTTAACATCTCCTCCTCTCCCCTGCAATTCAAAAGAAGGGAATGAAAGTCTTGGTAATGGAAAAACATTCTCTGAATGAAAAGGTTCAATTTTACAAGATTCATCACAAAGTCCCTTATTCATCAGCAGCCTTGGCACTCTTACTCTTCTACCTCACACAGACATTTCTGGAATGTGTTTCAGGCTACTGAGGAGGGAAAAAAAAAAGGTAGTTCAGCAGGAAGCTGCAGAGGCTAAAGAAATGAAGAATCTGAAATCGATCCTGCTCCTGTCCTACAAAGCACAATTTCTGCCAGAAGCATCAAGCAGAGCAGGATTGTCCCCTTGGTGAGTAGAGTTTTCTTTTTACTTTTTCTTCTTTTGTACCTCCACTAACATTGACAAACTATTTACATATGAGAACAATACTTGCAATTTTGCATCAACAGACTTGGAGCTGTTTTCTTATAAGGCATCTGAGATTTTATATGAACTAGATTTGGAGATTGAGAACTACAGATCTGTGTTTTCATCTAGGAAAAGTTCTACTTGAAAAGATTCCTCCCTGCTAGACTGCATGATGGTTTACTAACAGACCTGCTTGGATAAGGATACACAGGAATTCACTTTAGAAGCTGCAGGAGGTTTTACTACCGTTTTTATTGCTCTTGCTTGCTCTGATCCAAAGCTGACAAAAACCCATTAAGAGATTGAAACAAAGTGTGTGGAACCAGCATGAGCAAGAAATGTCTTAACTGAGTACTGGACCTGGCATCCAGGCAACCTTTGCAACAGACTACCAGTCTCCTCTCAAAGAATACCTCCTCTGCACTTCCAGAAGGCAGTTCTGCTCTGGATCAGATGAGGGACAAAAATCTCATTATTTCATTCTCTGGATTTAAACTCCTGTGAATTGACCATCAGTAGTGTAGTGCAAACAAACTTACCCAGAGATCAAACCCCTTGGTATAGTACTACAGTGATAAGTATTAAAATGAGGAAACAAAAATCCTGAAACATTGGGGTTTTTTGAGATTTATGTGCAGTGTAAAGTCATGCAACAGAATACAGTAAAAGCAACTGATGTACCAAAAATTATCCTAGTTTTGATGAATGTGTCAATTTTGGAGTGCAACGAGAAACCTAAGGAACTTATTTGCCCTGAGTTAATATAACCCTAAGGAGAAGGAGTTAATATAACACTAAAGCTGCAAAGGAAATCATAGTGAGTGCAGGAACTGCCAGGATTAGTCAACTGTTGTTCCCAATGGTGTGAGCCTGCTCTTGGGTTCCAGGTCACGGCTTCCACACAAAAGTACACTCTTACCTCTCCAGCGCCCTGCCCAGTCACTGCTTGTCCTGTGCACCACACAAGGCATGTCTTCCACAGGGTAGCAAATACACGATGATGTCTTTAAAGTTTACACCACAGCACGCTCTTCTTATGTTTTTTCATGTTTAATTTCCTTTTCAAATAAAAGCTACAGAAAACCAAGTATCCAGCAGCATCCCAGGCTTCTGCATTCCCTCATACTACTTGTCCATGCTAATGATCCACAGGACTCGTATCCAGGGTGTTTAAAACCACAGTATACGCCTCCTCCAGTACTTGAACTACAGGAATAAACTCTGGAAGAAACAGGAATACAAGGCAGTAGAAGCAGACTGACTAGTGGTGAGGAACAGAGTCGGCTTCTTGCCAAGGACTTACACAAATATACATAAGACATGAGAGGAATGTTGGGAGTCAAGCTTTTTTTTTCTTTTTTGGAGGGGGGGAAGGAGAGGGAGGTGTTACTGAACAGTGAGAAATTACGTCTAGTGGCTGAGTGCAGCATAAATGAGAACAGGTTTGGCACTTTCTGAAAGGCAGCGTAGATGCTGATAAGACTTAGAGCACCTGTTGTAACTGGTGACCTCAGTATGGGCTGGAGTGGGTTTCTATACCTGTAAACATCATTGTGAGTTGTGATTACAAATTATGAACATAAATAATGCAGAATGATTGCACCTGCCTTATTTCTGTGGCTGTAATGTAAAGTCTTGTTCAAAAACAAAGAAAGAAATGCATACATTAACACAGCTGGGTTGATGAAAGGAAACCAAAAGCAAAGACCTGCTGCCTTGTTTGTCTCAAGTTACAAAAACCTTCTTAGAACAATGCAGCAAACTGCTAAAAGATTTTCAGCTTTATTTCTCAAAGACAAGTCACAGGAAAATTTTCCAGGAAATATCCAATGCTGAGGCCCTGAATGTTTATTTCTTTTATTTCAAATTTAGAACAAAGACTTCTAGTCCTTTACCTTTCCACTACCCCTCTCAAACTGTGTTGCATTTAAGCAAAGAAAGTCTGTACTTGTAAGTGGAAAACAGGCAAACATTTGGTTATACCATTTGCATCTGCAAAAGTTAAGCTGTTACCACCATAAAGTCAAAGGCAAACATTTTAAGAGGATACTGTTTCAATTATTATTTTTTTCTTTTCTTCATAAATCAAGCAAGGAATTCCAAAGCAATTCTCATTAAAAATGCCCCTCGGGTTCTCTGAAGACATATTCTGGCATTCCAGTAAGATTTTTACAATTGCAGATTTTGAGGAAAGAAGGGGGGGTGTTTCTCCTGAGAAAAAGTATGTGCTGGGACAGACTGCACAACAATGACAGCAGCAGAGTTTTGGTAAAAGATCTTTGCTTCATCAAAACATACTGGGTTGAATATATTAGTAGGACACATTTGCTGACCCAGATGCTACAAGCTCAGAATCCAGGAATAAGCTTAGTTTATGCAATACACACTTATTTCTGAAGACAGTCCCAGCACTGGGTGAACAACGTTGCCAAAGAAGTTTGAAGAAATATCTGCAAAAGGCCTTCTGCTGCTCTGACCCATTTCACACCATGCCCACTCTGGTTGCACCTTCGGCATGAAATCAGCAAATCTGAAATCGTTTGCCAAGGTTTCAGTCACTTCCAGCTCCTTCACATCCAAATACTTCAGATACCAAGTCTTAAGTCACATCTAAACCACAAAAACCATACATTCCATGTAGAATTAGTTCTTGAGGCAAATGTCTTTCCTACCCCACTCCAGCTCCATCCTTCTCAGCTATGCTTATGCATCAGTCTGTTAAATCAAGCTGTGTACCCATTTTTTGCAGTTTTTATAAATTGTACAGTATGTGATCTTGTCTAATGGAACACTGTTTATTGCAAAACTTGCAATGATTTTTCAACCCAAAAGAGATTAAAGTATCCCTCTTAAGCACTACAGACACGGGTGCATGAATTCCTTTTAAGATACAGAACAATCAAACATACATTTACATATGTAACACCAATAAAAAACACTGCAAAGAAACTTAGCAATTCAGGCAACTGGTTCTAGGTGGCCCCGCCCTAGGCAGGGGGTTGGACACGATGACCTCCAGAGGTCCAACCCCAATCACTCTGTCATTCTGTGATACATCTAAAATATATTCAGTGACTTACGCAACACAGATTAATGATTCTTGGTTAAGTGTATCAAGATGAATAAACCAGGTAGCTATGTTAAAAATCAAAAATTTGTAAAAATGTATTCAAACACTTATTCTCATAACTAAAGAAAGACACAACCACCAGATAAACAAGGACCAGACCAGAATGTTCCACACATGTAGCGTTAACCACTTCCCTCCCTCAATTCATCCGGAGCTGTTTAACTATTGAAGAAGAAACAGTACAGCAGCAATGTTCTACTTGTCCTGGTTTTGGCTGGGATAGAGCTAATTTTCTTTGTAGCTGGTTCAATGCTGTGCTTTGGATTCAGCGGGAGAATCGATAACAAACTGATGTTTTGGGTGTGGCTCAGTAGTACGCACTCTAAGTCAAGGACTTTCTGGTGCCTCATGCTCTGCCAGTGAAGAGGGAGCATGGTCAGGACAGCTGACCTGAAATTGGCTACAGGAATATTCCATACCCATAGAGCAGGGGAGAGTTGTCTAGGTGGCTGCCAATCACTGCTTGGGGACAGGCTGGGCATCAGTGGGTAGTGAGCAATTGCACTGTGCATGACTTGTTTTTCTGGAATTTTATTTGATTTTTTTTAATTACTATTATCATTAGTATTATTAGTATTATATTCTACTTTGTTTCAATTATTAAACTTATGTCAACCCATGAGGGGTTCTTTTTACTTTTTTTTTCTCCCATCCTCCTTCCCATCCCAGCAGTGGAGGAAGGAGGAGTGAGCAAGCAGCTGTGTGGTACTTAGTTGTGAACTGGGGTTAAACCATGACACTTCTCCATGCAAATCTGAGAATATCCAAACCAATGCAAAGTAAGGCAATTTCTCTGCAGCAAACACAACTAAATCAATGATTTTAGTGGGCACATCAAAGTTCATTTTCCTCATCAACTGTTCATATCCAAGGAGGAAATGCTGTGATACTCAGATCTCTCCTGCACGGTGTTCTTGCTGGTATTTTACGTGATGCAAAATAAACACAGGTAGTCAAGAACGGTGGCACTAGTCTAAAACTCCATGATTCTGCGCCTCTTAGACATTCAGTTTGCCAGTAAGGTTTTTAATGCATTAGCCTAATGAACCTAACTGTGAGTGCCATAACCACGATAAGTACAATAGGGTTATATTTGGATTTGTAATTCATAGTTTTGTTACTGAAGCAAAAAATCAATACAGTTAATGCAAAGAAGATGAATTAAAACTGAAACAAGGTTTATCGCTAAAGCTGCAAAGACAGAACACCGTGGGGATTATCCTATATAGAGAGATAAACTTGGCAATTACTATCTCAATAGTCAGTTTGGTCTTATTTTTTTAAAGTCAGAGAATAACCAGCTTTGGTGTAGCAAATCACACATTAGGGTGGTTCATGAACCACGGGAAACACATCCTTTCAAAAAGTCTGAGAAAGTACATGGATGAGACTTACAAAGTACAGAGAGGGAACATATACATGCCTTATGTCCTGTGTCAGTCTGAAGGTTTTCTGAAGCCATTCCCACTGGAAACTTTGAACAACAGAAATGAACAGCTTAACTTTGCCCCTAGGTAATTAGACAGTATCAGTGGAAAGCAGATGTCTGAAGTAATTAAAAAGTGGGAAAAAGTCATCAAGGATGACAAGTTCTGGACTTGGGGGACCAGATTCGGGACTTGATTCCCCAGTGAAACAGGACTTTGATGTTTAATGCACTCACCATTATCAACAAAACTCAGGGACAGGAAGACTGAGATGCCATGCAGATACTAACATGCTTTGAGTTCTTCTAGAAGAAAGACTATCATAAGAAACAGTATCTGTAAAAAGTGTTCTTAATCCCCCTATGAAGTATACAACGAGGTCAAGTTGCCCTTTACAGCTGTATCTGTATAGGTGATGTTTGTGAGTGATCTCCAATTAGGTCATGCAGACAATACTTCGGAAGTCCTGATCCTCCTGCCTGACCCCATGGCAGACATGGAGCTGAAGGATCTCTCAGTGGGTTGTGGACACCCTCTGTGCTTTCTTTAATATTTGCTAAATTCTCTGGAAATTCTGCAGAAAACTCTTCCCCACTCCATGCAGGAGTCCAATGGTGGGAATCTCAGTCAGATAACAGAAGTCTGCCTTATGGTTCCCTACCCCAGGGCTCCTTTGTTCCAATCCATCAAACAGCCCGGTTCTCAAAATGCCCTTCCTCATTTGTACTGGCAGGCTAAGGCCATGCAGAGCCACAGTCTTATACCTTCAACTCAGCATTTAACTCACAAGGAATGCTTCTCTATCAAGCTCAAAATAAACTAAATCATATGTTTCTCTCCTATTCTACTTATATTGCAAACCAGCATCTCAGTTAAGTAATTCTAAAAAGCTACACATTGACACAAAATACTTTCAGACCAAGTAACTGAAGTTAATCTCAGTGCAGGCTACGGCTCGATTAACACAACTCACCTTGAATATCACATTGCTCTTCCATATATCTCTTGAGAATCTTGCCAGCTGTACTAACATTGGAACAACAGAAGAAAATAGGTATCACAAAACCTTGGATCTTGCATCAGGTGACTGTAATAAGTATTGCACAAGGGTGCTTTGATGTCACAAAAGACCTAAGAAAATACCAATGACTCAGGGTGTATTCTTGCTGTGTTTACTCTCTTACTAAATGGCACTTGTCATACACATGCCATCTGCTGCACTGAAATGTGATACCCAACCAGGTAAAATAAAATTTCCCACATCAGCAGACTCTTTGCACAGATTAAAAGGAACATCACTAATGTAATTTTAGGTGATTAAAGAGTCTACAGTACAGAGATTGCATCTCTTGAAAGTTGCTCCTCTTGCAGAACAGAATCTCAGCTCCCAGTGAAGACTCTGCCCTTATGGCTACACACAAGAAGTCATAGGTTCATCATCCAGAGATATTTGTACTTGTGTCACATACAGAGAGCTGAGAGTGCAAGAGGAACACAAATGACTCCCCCTCACTGCTCCTTTTTCCCCTGCCTTCTCCTGTGTGCTCACAGGCCCTGCAGGAACCCAAAGGAGAAACCTTGTAGTGGAAGCCATCTCTCTGGGAACTGAAGCTGGGTTTAAAGACACTTGGCCTCTCAATGCTTGTGGAGGTTTTCCACAGCTTGCAAGAAAGGAAAATCTGGAAAAGCTTTACTACATAGGCTTACCTACTGCATCTTGGTAAAAGTCAGGGTCCCTTAGTACAAGAAGCTCCTTAGTCAGCCATTGATAGGAACCGTGAAGGATGATGCTTTTTGTTGCACCCATGTCAGTCTCCTTACGTTTCTAATTTGTCTACAGCCAAAATAGATGTTTTGGTCTTATTTCGAGTACTGAAAAGGATTATGCAGTTCAGTGTACCTGCTTTATAGTTAATGAATATTTTGAAATTTCAGCATATCTGAGTCTCCTTCACACATTATGAGAGACCAGCTCATGCAAGATCATGCTAACACATGGAGAATATTTACATTATCTGCCCACAGGGGCTGCCCAGACCCCGAATGGAAATATGAAGCAAAAAACCACCAAAATTGACAATGGAATAACAGAGAAGGGCAGGGTCATGCTAAAGGGACATCATGTTCCTGGACCATGTTCCCAGAAACAGGTAGGATTTTTCTCCTGGCCTTCTGCTTCCCTATGTTTATGAAGCTTAGCATCCCCATGCCTGTTATATTCCAGTACACTCTTCCAAAAGAGATGCCATTTTCACTTTCACAACATACAAAAAAAACCACCAACAAAAATCTCAAGGAGGTGGCAGTTCCTGTCCAATGAGATAGAAACAGATATTCCTTCATCATCCTTCCTACCAAGGAACACAGTGAACCAATGTTATTTAAAAAAGAGTGCACTGATAAGGACTGGAAGCCTAATAAAACTGGAAGAGCAACCAGAAAAGCCCATGAGCTGACGATGTTGAAGTAAAAAGAGCTGAAAGCAGATATAGAAAAGTATGCCTCAAGACCCAAACATTACTAAAGTTGAAGTGAAAGCAGAAAAAATGAGACTGCAAACTGAGACAGGTAAAACCTAGAAGATAGGACTAGGAAGAAAATCCTGAACATAGAGCTTTTAAAAAGCCTCAGAAGACATGTCACAACCACCAATCTGGTAAAGAGCACTTGGAAAGGCATGGAAGAGGGACATAGATCCTTTTTCACTCTCTCACAAATTCTTTGTTAAAGGTTTGACAAACAACCTTTTGCTGTATTCACATCTCTGGGTTCAAAGTGGTGACTCAGCACTCGTTAACCACTGTCAGAACACAACTAGCAAAACAACAAGAGATGTGTAGGGGATGAGGAACAGATCAAAGAAAATCAGATGATTCTCAGAACAAGGATGCAGAGTATGAGGACAAAGGAGAGGACAACAATACAGAACTTTTGGAAGTGGCACAAAATGAAAAGGAATTTTGCATGGGAAAATGAAATGGAAAACAGGTCAAGGACATCTTCATTACCTTAAAACCACAAGAGTGGCCTAATATGGCTAAAACACGTTAGCATTTCAGTGCAGACAAGATCAAACTTCACTCCTGAACTATGCAGATCCATCTTTGGATGTGCAGCTGCTGCAATGTGCGTATGGAAGTGTTAACAGCACAGTTTTTCTTTGTTGGCACTACAGGACTGAATCATACCTTATCACAGGAGCTGCGTTGCCACACAACCAACAGCTCTCAATAGTGTACAAAACAAAGAGAGAAAACTAAGGAAGGACTTACCCTAAGTGCCATTTTCTTACAGTTAGTCTTCCCATTTATTTTTGTCTCAATACAGTGAGGCCAGAACAGAGGGGAAGAAACAGAAAGCAAACATATATATTTGTATTCTTGTTTTCCAGTCCTTCCAGAAAGGTCAGTTTTGTAAACAGAAAGAAAGCTGGGATTTTCTTTATCGTGTTAACTACTCCCATGACTGTAACACACCATGCAGAGTTCACAAATATCTCTCTGCTGAACATTATCGAAAATGCACTGCAACTTCTTTTGCAACACATGTTATTTTAGTCAGGCTATCTGCTCCTTAAAACACTCAGCCTATTGTTTCAACAGCACAGACCTGCATGCTGAATTATAAAAATTGTACAATATCATATCATCTTGGCTGCAGATTTAATTTCACAGAATACGAAACTTCACTGCAAATCATTGTACAACAAGACAAGGAAACATAAACATTGGTTTCTTTTTCTTTTGGTTTGGTTTTTTCACATTAAGTGTGAGCCTACTACAACTCCCTCTGGGAGGATGTTTTTCATACAAAGCCACATTCTTTGCACCTTATTCACATAAACAATCATTGAATTAAATGAGATCAGCCAGAGAAGCAGGGAAATCAAGTTTTGATTCAGCATTACCAATACAAAATACAACATAAAATTTAATTTAAAAAAAAAAACAGGATAATAGGCATCCATCTTTAAACTATCTAATAATGCAAAAACTAGTTGAAGGTTTTGTTTTTCAGGTCTATCCCTTGAGATTTAATACAGTAAACTAATTATAATTTTGCTACACACAAGTTGTTGATAATTACCTCTTTAAGGGCCATACTGTTATTCGAGTACAAAGCAAGAGAATTTTGTTAAGAGTCATTACTTAAGTATCATTTTATTCTTGATCCTTAAATAAGCAAGGTCTGAGAATCCCACTTACAGAACATAAGGAAAGTGATTTTTTTAATGGTACTTGGTAAAATCTGCTAACTTTTGCATTACAGACACTTTTGCCTGATCCTGTTTTTCTTGAAACACCATATACATTTTAAGCTAAGCTTGAGATATACAAAACCATGGGAAACTTCCCTGTTAGCAGAAGAGTGAATACTCACAATCAAAATTTGAAGCATGAGAACTAATTGACTGAAGGTTAGTTTGTTTTTCACTAATAAAAAGGACAAACATACAACAGATGCTTGTTGCTATATTAAAATTTAGAAGGTGACTTTATTAATAACAATTGAACTAAGACACTGCCTATATAATTAATGCTTTTCAAAATCCTAGTATTTTGGGGAAGAGGACAAGTATACAGCTCCTGAGAACGATAGAAAAATCCATCATCTCAATGTGAAACACTCTAGTACACATTTAATAGTGTGCTGAGAAATTCCATTATAGTGTCACTCTTCTCTGATAACCCTGCCTGGCTTAGCTTACTTGAAAGTGCATTTAGTGTTTTTTCCACCAAGGCAGAGTACCTGTGTGTTTCATGAGAGCTACAGAGGACTGAAATACAGAGCAAGTTCTCCATTCCACTGACACTCTTTATGCCATCTCTGGGAATGACTGAGAACAGGTCCCAGACAAAACTGGCTTTACACTGCAGCCTCCTGAAACACTTTTTTCAGCTTAGTCAAGGAGAGTCTTAATTTCAAATTATGAGGAGAACAAATAAACCTTTAAAAGGTTGTTTTGCTTTTTCTTTCAAATACTGTGCTCAGTTCTCCTGAATGCAACCCTACCTGTTTTCTTGGTGTGCATGTTACCAAAACCAGCTCATCCTATGTAATTATATTCAGACACTTGCTGGATGTACAAAACCACATCTGGTATGTAAACAAATTCATATTATTTTAAAAACTTAAAAGCTGGAAATACATGGATCCAAGGTCTGTATGCTAGATTTTGAATAAAAGGTGCTTCTAGGTTCCATGCCAAGTATTTCACTTTGAGGATTAAAAACAGAAAGAAGAAAAACCTGACAAAATTCTAGTAAATGAAGCAGCAACATCCTCCTCATTTGTATGTCGGCAGTTATAGACATGAAAGGCTAAATTCTCTGAAAGAATATTGAACCCAGAAGTTTGGTTTTAAACTTCTTAAACACATGTTGGTGGGTAGAAATAAGGGGAAGAGAGAGGAGGCAGAAGAAAAGTTAGGGTTTGTTTTTTTCAACCTAAATTATTCCTGTAGGGAGACAATAAATCTGGGAATCCTTTTTAAAAATATGAGTTTTTTCAGTTAAGAGACTCTGCCAAGGACCAGAGCTTATACCTAAAAATTCTGCTTTGATTTACTGATGTGGCATGCTACTTGGTGCAAGTATCCATATCAATCTTTTAATTTTGCCATTCACTTTTCACATTGGGTCCCACCTTGCTACCAGATAAACAAAGCATAAAATTCTCATGGAGAAAGAATGGATCTTTTCCAAATAAGCAAGGCAGGACTAAATATAGAAACAGTCATTCTGGTCTGACAAGTAGGAAGAACGAGAAGTGGAAGTGAGTTACTCTAATCCACTGAGGGTACTCTTTGATCAAAACTAAATCCCAAAGAGAATACTGAAAGTTAAAATTTTATGAAGCAAGCTGAGATGTGATTGCAATGTAGAATAGTTAGAGCTGAATGCTAGTTGTTTGGACAGAAGACAGATGTTTAAATTAAGCTACTTCATATTTGTGGTAAGTTTATACATAGCCTGTTACCACTGTTTCACTGATGTAAAGTTATTCCTCAATAACTCATGTCCAATCCCCAAAGATTCCCCTCACAGGAAGGAAGGCTGCTTTAAAAAAAAAAAGGCCAAACCAAAAAAAACCAACCCCCCCATATTATAAAAACTAGGCAGCTACAGGATAACAGGAAAAGTCCTCATCTAACAGAGAACCAGTTATACAGGAAATAAATGGTTCAAGGTCAGTCTTCACAGGGGAAGGACACAAGCCTAGCAGCTCCATGGCCATCTGCATTAAAATATACTGAGTTCATTATAGCCACCAATGAATCACAGGGGGACAGGGAAAGAAAACAACTGTTAAAATGACTGGCAGAATTCAATACCATTTAAACACAGACTGATATTCGTGGTGTGAAAAAACACCTCAACTTCATATGCATAATGATGGGCTCGGGATGATTCAGAAACGAGATCCTGGATCTACAGTGGACTATTCTTACTAAAGCATCAGCACAGTTAAAAAGCAGGGACAGTGCTAAAAATTATTATTGCAGAACCAAACCCACCTTTATTCAACCATCTAAGAAGTTCAACTGCATCCTGGAAGTTGTCACACTGCCCTCTCTTCTTGGAAAAGGTTTAGCAAAACTAGAAAAGTTTCAAGGAAGGAGAACATAATACAACCAAAGGCAACACATAATTAAGTAGAGAAAAATCAGGTTGGAGAACTACTAAAAGGCACCATATTAAACCATCATATTTTGGGCTTAAAGCAAGGGAGAAGAAATAGCTCTTCTTATTAAAAAGCAGTTTTCAAGCTGTGGTTTCCATAGCCTTTCTTCTCTGGTTTTCTCAGTCTGTTTCCCATTCACTCATGTTCCCTCCTCAACTTGACAGAGTTATTGATATGGATGCCCTAAAAGAGTAAAAGGCACTAAGGAGAATATATGTAATTTTTCTCTGCAAATTAAATGGAGTCAACATAACAGAGATGAGAATTAGCCAGGCTGACATGAAAGCATTCACCTACACCACCAAACCAGGCTCAACATATCTGCAGGCATGTGACCTGTTCAGCTCCTGGCCACCTCACAGGAAAAACTGAAAGAAATCTCCCCAGATGGACAGTCCTGCCCTAGTCAGTGAAAAATGCCCAACTCTCCCTGCCTTCAGGTTGTCTGAAATGTTATGATTTGTGAAGATGGTCCCACAGAGAAGCAGCTAACTTTAGGCATTCTGTTTTTCTCAAAGGCATCTATGTCACTTGGTAAGTTTTTGAACATTCTTTACATTACTAGAATTTAAATAAATTAGATTTGATGTTGCTTACTTTGAGGCTAGCAGAAACTAAGACAGCTAACATCAATACCCGCTGTTGACTGAGGTGTCCTCATTCACCCAAATTCAGTTCTGCTTTATCAGGCACGCTGGTAACTAAGCTACTCATCTGCAGGAGCACCTCCACTTGCAAAGACACCAGAGAGTGAAATGGATGACAGCCTCACCCAGTGCATGCCAGGTCAGGATTTCTTAAATTCTAGCTTCTCCAAACTGATTAAGTGTAATCTTAGAGGGAAAGAAAAGAATCCAACTTGGTAGCTGACTGTTCATTAATAAAATACTGTACTTCAAATTCATGCTTCAGCTTATTCCACACCTGAGTCTGCCATTCATATCAATAGACAAACTGCACTAATGCAGGGCATTCAACCATATTGAACAGCTGTTCCAGGAGGAAACTAGCACACCTCTGGAAGAAGTCATCACACATCAAAACTGGGGTACCATCTCCCATGCTAAAGCAAAGTTATATCTGCTCAGGGGTTGGAACCATTGGATCCTCTACAACCCCTTTTCGAGGGGAGGCATCTGACATAAAACTGACAAGTCCAGAGACTGGATTTCAGCATGTCTAAGAGAATCTAAACCTGTGAAAGAAGTGGATATTGCAGGGAGCATAACACAGGGGCAGGAAGAAAAACAATTTTCAACTACATCTTGTCTCCGAGCTTTTTCCATGCTACCAAGTCTTTAGGGCAGAGACTCCTGTTTACTGCACAAATAACAAAATGATACAAGTTAAAGCATAACATTTACACTTATTCTAACTATCTTTTGACTCTGACATGAAAAAAGTTGGTCAGCATCTTCTGCGACATCTGTGAGCAACTCCATCATCCAGCACTCTTCAATGATTAAATGTAACACTGAAGACATACTTCTGCAATTTTGTTACCATAAAAAAAAAAATCTATACGAACTTAATGTGCTTCCATACATGCAAATTTTAGATCTTGGAGGCTAGCCAAAGGCTGAAGTTACATCACAGCATAACAAAAGAGAAAGAATTTAAGGACTTAAGACCAATGACACTCTTACTTAGAGAAAGAAATACAAACAAGAGCACATGGAAAGAGCATGGCCTGATTTTCCACAGAAGCTGTGGAAAAAAACATGCCTGCAAGAGCTGCTGTAAAATTTGGAAAAGGCAAACCGATAACAAAGTGCTGTACTTTCAAATTCTGGATTTAAACCAGAACAATAATGTCAATGAAAGACTGCAGATGGCAGGCAGATAATTCCACAGCCAGAAGAAAGACAACCCTCGTGCCCCCATCCCTAAATCCTCTCAAAAGACTTCAGCCAGACATGGTCTAATCACAAAAGTGGTCAGAAAGAAAATGAAGGAAAATTACTCATATGTAAGCTTTACAAAATACTAATGAATTGATTTAAGAAGTGGGCATGCCTTGCAGATATTAGTGCAATTATTTGAGACAGTAGTGATACGGTGAAAAGATCAGATCCTGCCCAAGACTCTGAACCAGCTGCAGTTTCTGCAACTGTTGTACACCCAGACGTCAAACTCTTAATAAAAGTAAAACATACCTAAAATCATTCACTGTGATAACTATTAAAAAGTTATTTAAATATTGCGCTTATATATGATTATCATGCACTCACGGTGCTTTTTAATTTTATAAAGCTGGCACTTTTCCTCAGTGACTGACCTATCTGAGACAATTCAGGGAATTCTAACTCAGAAGTGTATTGCCTCAATATAAATAGACTAGCAACAGGTCTTGCTAAGATGTCACATTGCAGATGCTATTAAAACCAACAGAAAATATTCCTGACTGACTTAAAGCAATTTGCATCTCAAACTGGAAAAGGAAATTAGCCCACTGCAATGCAGACACAATGAAGATACACACCCTTAAGGAATTAATTTTCATCAAATCCAAATGCATTTTCTATAATGCAAACAAAAATGCTTTTGTCCAACAGCATGCCAGGACATGCACACAAAACCTTTATCTTCAGTGGCTCACTTCACAAAAATGGATGGTGTTTAAGTGGGGAAGGTGGCAAGTCATAAGAGAGAAAGGGAAAGTAAGGGATAGACTGTCACAAGAAGCTTGTTTAAAACCAGGATTTGAAGGAGGTAAAACTTCATGATTTGAAGAGTGCTCCAAATATGCTTTTGATCACAACATAAGATAAAAAAAGCTTAGGTTTTTTGGCATAGGGGCAGATAAATTTTTCCTCAGGATTAGGGCAAACCCACTAGGGTGCCCACGCTCAGCACATCACACCCCAGCACCCCATAGCCCCAATACACTCCGTCTAGCTGGCATCTACACCAGATGCTTCCACCTATCACTTTCCACAGATGTGCCCAAATCCCATGCCCAATCACAGCCAGCTTCCCCTGTGGCCATGGCTTGCATGAGATGCAGCTAGGATTTGGAAGACCAGCAGCAGATCTGAGGAGTGGGAAGGAGAGAGCCACAGAGGAGCAGGCAGGAAGACATGAATGCTGGCACTGAGAAAGAGTCTTCCTGTCGATTCTAAGGACCCAGAATTTCATGTCACACATGGCAGAATCACTGACAAAGGTTCAAAAGTAAAACAGTAGAAGAACAAGCCAGCAATCTACAGTCCTGCACCATATAATGAGCTAGCTATGCACTTGATATTCAATCAGAAGTATATCACTGAGGCTATCAAGACAACCCTGCACAATTGGATAATGCAAGAATTCAAGCTGATGTACTGTATTGGTTAGGCCATCCAATGTGGCTTCATTTACCACAGCAGGACTGTCTTCACAAGACATCTACTACTTTCAATATACTCGATTAACTATTAGTAGTAATGTGCTACATTTCTTTCAACCTCAAAGTCCTGTGCAGCCAGCCCTCATGCTTCATTTATCACACACCTCTCAAAAATGTGTTCTAAATTGACATTTATTAATTTCATTACTGTTTTTTGATAACACTCGTGATCCTGGTACCAAACAGCATCCTTCCCTGCTTCACTCTCAAGACCTGCACACCTGCAACTGGATCTCAAAGGGTTGTCCAGAAAACAAGAAAAATACTTGTCTGGCCAAACTAGCACCACTTCTGATACAAAGCATCACTGTGTTATGTCATCAAAACCTGTAAAAGGAAGCAGAATATGGAGAACATCCAACACAAATGCATATGAAAGCTACACAACAAATAGGCCTGGAATTCACACGTTTATTCCAACTTTTCCTAACTTTGAAACACCTGCATTCACAAGTCCATCTTCTGAATGGCAGCATGAGGAGTAGAAAAAGTTTAGAAGAGACTAGATGGTAAAATTAATTTAAGAACTTAAAAGTGCTTTAGAAATGGTCGCTGTTATGCCACCCATCCAAACTGATAAGTACTGTTAGACCTGTTATACAGATTTAGTGAGTAAGGGGCAGCAAGATCTTTTTCTTACATCACAAAATGACTCACTGGCAAAGTCAAGCAGAGGTGAAGCTGAAGACAGATGGAGAAATGCAGCTTGAGGCTCAATGGCTCATTACCACACTCTACAAGCACCTGATTAAGATATCATTCATCTAATCTAGTCAAAGAACATCATAAATTTGATAATCTGAACTCCAGAACATGCCACCTGTGACAAGGTCAGGATGCTAAGCCTGGCATTGCAACTACATTGTAGCAGCCAACATTGGAGCCCCATTAGTCCAGACAATTTCTGTTCCCAAAAAAAGAAAACAGCTCTGCAAAAAGCTTTAAGAAAGCACCTGGAGGATTAGGAGGTTGATCACTTTATTTTTACCCATCATTTACTGATCATTTCATTTCTAGTGTTCAAGGCCAGTCTCCTACATGAGGTTGATAGCATTGTCTGGGTAAGTACTAAGGAGCAGGGGAAAGCGAAAACTTTCCTGAGTACTATCACAAAGCCCCTTTTGAATTTTATTAGTTTATTTTCAAACAAAAAAAACAAGGAGAGAAGCAATGACATTATTGTTACAGAATTCCTATTCCCTCTTGCAGACTAATAGGTCCTCACTGACAAACAGGCACACATCATCAACATACCAGGTGTCTAAATACTTTATATAGCCAACCAACTCTACTTTTGGTACATGCAGTGTATTCAACAAGTGTTTTCTGCTCAGAAATTATTATGAAGGTCTGAATGAGTGTCATTACACCATGTCTTGTGGTCTGCGATGCAACTGAAGATCTTACATGTAATCACAGATCTCCAGAAACACTGTTTTCCAAGTATCTAGAGAATGAAGATTACACAACACTTGGAACTTGAGCCTGCCAAAATAAGTTGTTATAAAACCAGATGCCCAGCCAGACATACCACGTTGAAAGCAAGTAAATAACATTCTCCTCAGAATAAACCTCAGTCCTACTAGAGGATGTGGTCCATGCCTAACAAACACTGCATAAGAATTTAGGCATGGTTATGTTTTTCCATCTTTGAACAGAGACAGATTTACTGATATTCCCAATACATTGCTCCTTTAACATTGGTAGGACATTCTAAGTTCATTTAAACAACTGTTCCACCTACCAACAAGACACTTTCTACCCCTCTCAGTGTTTTCCCTGTGAACAAAAGCTATCCAGTAGCAGACAACATGTCCTTTTGGTCATGTGCATTGCAGAAATACCAACCATGAACCTAAAGAATCACTTACCACATAATTATAAAAATATGAAGATCTCAATTATGTCTTTAAAGAAAAAAAAAACCAGAGCGCTGTCTACAGCTTATGCGGTAATGCACACAACACCCCAGGGCATGATAAGCCCTTTATTAATGTTCGCAATAAAATGAACACTGCAGAACAATTACATGCCGTAGCCATGGATTTTCATAATCAGAGAGCTCTACCAGCAGCCAGTGTGTACTCACAAGGCGTTGAGACCTCAGGGACGGCTGATGTTTGCAGTAAACTAGTGGAAATATTTCCAGTGGAGTTTTCAGGTGATGTCAACAACAGGAAGAATTACTTCGAGCCAGCTTTCCATTTCTCATTAGACTCGGCCTTAAAAGTTGGAACAAGTGCGTTAAGGCTCCTCGTCTATACTCCCAAATCTGCAATTGAACCCCTACGTCGACACAGGCTACTGCACTTACGGGACAGCCCGGAGGGTTCGTGTCTGCCCGAGGCGGGGGTCCCTCCTCGGACCCTGCTCCGGGCCGGAATACGGGAACACTTTCTCTACTCGGGCGCTGGACACTGGCTTCGCCGGGCCCGTCCCCAGCTCAGCCCCGCCACCTCCGCCATCACCTGTGCGTCCCCCCGCCACCTCGCGCCCCCGCACCGCCCCCGCAGCCACCACCCAATCCCCGCCGCGGGCGGCGCGGGCTGGCGCCTCCCTCACCTGCGCTCCCTCCGCAATGCACACTGACCGCCGGGCGCGCGGCACGGACACGGCGGGCAACGGACACGGCGCTGCCGCTTCGCAGGCGCAGCCGTCACGCCGCCGCGCGGGGCTGCCGTCGGTAGGTGGCGCCAGGTCCAGAAGAGCCGCTCGTGCCCCGCTGCAGGCGCACACTCAGCTTGAGGAGAGACTCAGGGCAGCGGACGGCGCGGGCAGCGCCACCCCCCGTCCGGCACCCCCGGGCCTCACGCACCCCGGCGAGGGGCCGAGCCGGGACCTGACCTACGCCCCCACGTCCCGCCAGGAACGGACTCGTCGCCAAGATGGAACGCCGAGCTCCGTCCGTAGCCAGGCTCAGCACGGGCCGGACGCGCTCCTGAACCGAAGCTCCTCTGCAACTTAATTATGGAAGCTCGTAACAGTTTGCGTAGGAGCAGAAGCGCTACAGAACGACGGAATCACAGAATCGGTCAGGTTGGAAGGGGCTACAGTGGGTCATCTGGTCCAACTTCCCTGCAGGGTCGTCCTAGAGCACATTGCACAGGATTGAGTCCAGATGGTTCTCAAATATCTCCAGTGAGGGGGACTCCATCACATGTCTGGGCAATCTGTTCCAGTGTGTGGTCAACCTGCATAGTAAAAGTTCTTCCTCGTATTCAGGTGGAACTTCCTGTGCATCAATTTCTGCCTATTGCCTCTTGTCCTAGCTGTTCGGACCACTGAAAATACCCTGGCTCCATCTTCTTGGCACCCCCCTTTAGATATTTATACACCTTAATGAGATTCCCTCTCAGTCATCTCAGGACTGAACAGGCCCAACTCCCTCAGCCTTTCCTTATAAGACAGATATTCCATTCCCCCAATCATTCTCATTGCCCTCCACTGCACACGCTCCAGCAGCTCTGTGTCTCTCTTGTACTGAGGTGCCCAGACCTGAATACAGCAAAATTTTCCCAATTTCGGGGAGGCCAGATGCCCTTCCCTCCAGCTGGGAGCCAGCCAGCAGGCTTTGAAGTCTTGGGCAGAAGGTCAGAGAGGGATGCCTTGAAAGCTGGTTCTGCCTACTCACCACCTCACCCACCCCTCCAGCTATCACAATGTCCCAAGGGACCTTCTGCTCACCCAAGTCATGTGTTTGGGCAATTACAGGCGAATGTCAGTAATTCACAAACTGGTAAGGAGGCAAGTTAGACTGGACCATCCATAGACACCAGTACAGGAGAAAGGAGTTTGAGTAGGGTGAACAAAATGATAAAAGCAGGATCAGAAGAAGAAGGAAAACCAGAAAGCAAGCGGCTCTTCCTCCTTGATCCCACAGGCACATCACTTTCAAAGGCCATTCCTCTGGCTATAAGGTATTCTCAGAATGCCCTAAATGAACTACACATTGAAGTATCACATGTTAGTGATGAATATATTCTTTTGAAGGTTTTTGCAGATAAATCTACTTACGCCTTTTTCACTAAATGATTAATATGGTAGTCATCGCTCCATGGCAATAGTCACACCATAGGTTCACGTAAAAACCCTTGGTGCTCTGCAGGAGATCGACTGACTGGATTTATTGTTCTGACACCTCTCTGATCTTAGCAAAGCTTTGTCAAAACGACAACATTAGTCTGAAGTCTGGTATCATTACTGAATTAGAATGTAGTTACTAAAACATATAAAAATACACTGTGATTCCTCACACTACAATTTCATTTGCTCGTTTCCATATTCAGGATAGGCCTACTTCATGTGAATTTTCTTTTACTTGATATTGTGTAAAATTTTGATGTAGGAATGGAGGTATTTGTGTGAGTAACAATTAAGCTCATGTTAAATAAGTTCCATATATGTAAAAGTTTGCAGGACTGTCTTGGCTATGTTTGATCATTATGACTGAGAAACAAGATATTAACACGTTGCAGAAAAAGGCTGTCTTGGCACTGATCTGCCACCAATCTATTTCATGGGAGTTCTCCCTCTTTAACAGGAACTGAATGAGATGGTATCATGATCCTGCAAACCTGGATGCAGATAATGTAGATGTCAGTGGGGCTATTTCCTTAATTAACATTAACCTTTTTTAATCCAGACAGCCAACTCTGTATTCTTATGGATATTTTTTTCCTGTTGTGAAGAGAAATTCAAGAGGGATTCCGTCAGTTGCATTAAACAGAAAATGTGTCATGTCTATGAACTGCAGCTCCCCACAGACAAAGTTCAGTCACATCTAACACCGTACATATCATATATTCAAGTACTCAACCCTTCATCTACCTGCCCTTACTACAAGTCCTGTGACTGAAGGCTGGGCGCTGTTTCATTATGTGCAACCAGCTTCAAAATCAAATGGCCTGACAAAAGAAAAAGAAGGAAAAAGGCCAGGTGCAGAGGGGACAGAAAAACACCTGGAGGCAAAGGGACAGAGGAGGCTTATGTAGATTCCATGACAGATTATATTGTTAAAAGGTTGGTAGAAGTGCTTCAGCCCTACTCTAAAAACCTATCTGGCAATAGACCCAGAGTCTATGTGGCTTTGAACCTGAAGCTGTGGTCAGGCAGGTCACTGACATCAGTCGTGGGAAGGTTGTGGGAAGAGCTGCATTGTAACTAGTCCTCATTTTTGAGTTTCCACACCCTGGTTTAGTATTTCAATATCTCCAAATTATTTTCTGTCTCACTGGTGATGTTTCATAGCTCTTTGTATAAAGAAAACCTAATAGAGACAGTCAGATTTCTGGGCAAGACCCACTTCCCATAGCTGGCCTTGAAACCTCACAGCCCGTTTTGCACAGATGTGATCAGATGATGTGTGAGACAGATGGCCCTTCATTACAGACCTGGAAACTCTCCTCCTCTTTCCATCAGGAGTTTTCAGCAGATTAATTCCTCCCAGGGCTGTCCCAAGACACGATGCTGAAAACATGACTGGTAAAAAAAATCCTGCTGCAAACCTAAGTCCTAATTCCTTGTAAGGGATTTAACTTTGAAACGTTTCCCATGATCTTTTAGTACACTATTAATCTGTTCAAGCAAAACTTCAGAGTGGGTTGATAAGTTGAGAATAAAGGCAGGCATTTCAATAAAATTGTATATGGGTAGGTTTGGCATGATGTGGAATATAAGAGGGGGATTTCTACCTCTCCAGACAAAAAGTGTGCCTCCCTTATCTCCAGTGGGTTAGTGCAACCTGGAAGGCCTTCCGATGAGAAGACTGTCACACACTGTAAAGGTGGGAAAATAATCAGCTACAGAAAACACATGGAGACTTCCAACATAAATCCAACCATTACATTCAATACAAAGAGGGAGAACAGGGCAACACGAAGCAGTAAAAGAGGAAAAATTGCTGTTGTAGAATCAGGAACTCAGTTGCTAGTCACCATGACAGGCAGCATGGGATGACAGGCAGGGGCTAGCATACACGTTCTGGTACTTAGATTGGTACAAGACAACAAGAGCAGCACTGGAAAATCCTGAGAAGGGGCCTGGCTAAGGGGCAGAAGGTCTGTCTTCGTGGAGCAGGCCTGGAGAAAGCAATGACAGACAACTGAGTGCACCTTGGTCTGACAGGGGCATCAAAATCCCATCCTCTTCTGAGGTTTCACTACTATGGCTTTCTTTAGTGTTTCTTATTAATCAAGTCATTATTTCTAAAATAATCTCTCTCACCATTACTGCAAATATGTTACCACCCGCCATCAGTGCCTGGCTTAACACTTTGAGCCTGCACATGCGCTGGCATGGAAGGAAAGCGGGGCAGGCATGAGCAGTGCTGCCGGCACCATTTGGCCCTGGAGCAGGCAGGGCAGATGTGTGAGCTGAGCAGCACCAGGCACACACAGGTCCTGCCTGGGTCCCACAGTCTCTCACATGCTGACAGCATGTAGGGGTGATGCAGAAGAGTCCTGAGAGCCCATTTTTGGACTCTGTGCTAGGTGAGGCTGCAGGACGTGACCAAGAAAAGAAGGCTCAGGGGTGACCTTATCACCCTCTACAACTACCTGAAAGGTGGTTGTAGCCAGCTGAGGGTCGGCCTCTTCTCCCAGGCAACCATGAGACAACATGGGCCTCAAGATGCACCAGGGTAGGTTTAGGTTAGACATTAGGAAGAATTTCTTCACAGAAAGAGTTATTAGATATTGGAACGGGCTACCCAGGGGGATGAGGGAGTTACCGTCCCTC
This sequence comes from Manacus vitellinus, assembly GCF_001715985.3. NCBI lineage: Eukaryota > Metazoa > Chordata > Aves > Passeriformes > Pipridae > Manacus > Manacus vitellinus. The sequence goes on from NW_021940604.1 coordinate 31,468,761, forward strand.
GAGGTGTTGAAGGAAAGACTAGATGTGGCACTTAGTGCCATGGTCTAGTTGCCATGGTGGTGTTAGGTCACAGGTTGGACGCGATGATCTCAGAGGTCTTTTCCAACCTAATTGATTCTGAGGAAGGCTGCCTGTAATAGAAACACCAGCTGTCGCCACGGTGCTGCTGCCTGGCACACCAGGCCACTCGCTCACCTACTCCGGCGCCCCGCACGCGTGAGGCAGCGCCTCCCGTGTGCACCGCTCCCAC